>NC_052146.1:157046193-157389481 GCF_902713615.1 Scyliorhinus canicula
CCGTGCTCCTCCAGGAATGGCACGAACAGTTAGGACCCGTGGCATACGCATCAAGAGTTTTAGATCCTGTGGAGCAGGGATTTTCGGCCTGTGAGAGGCACCTGCTCGCAGTTTTCTGGGCAGTTCAATATTTTTCATATATAACCGGACTAAACCCCATCACAATCCTCACGGAACACACCCCAACACAACTTTTACTAGATGGACGACTTAAGGACGGCACAGTCAGCCAGATCCGAGCAGCCAGGTGGACCCTTCTTCTGCAGGAACAGGACATCACTGTTAAAAGGACTAAAACCCACACTTTCCTAGCCGACAACCTACAGTACCCAGGCACCCCCCCCATGAATGTGAAATCATCTCACCGCACCACAACGCAGGCCCCTTCATCGCGAAAACACCTCCCAGGAAGATAGGTAGTTCACCCCAGAGCCCCCAGCACACAGACACGTGGCCACCCTTGAGAATATATGTGGATGGTTCTTCCACTGTATTAGATGGGTAACGCATAACAAGATGCGGAATTTATGTGGAGGACGCGCAGGGACGCGCCCTAGAAGAAATCTCATTAAAGCTACCAAAACATTTAGGTACACAGGCGGCAGAACTGGCAGCCATTGCATATATCGTAGATCACCCCGATTCCTTTCCCAGCCCAGCAGACATATACTCGGACAGCCTCTATGTCTGCAACAGTTTAACAGAGTTCCTACCCCTGTGGGAAGCAAGAGGATTTAATTTCCGCAGACGGGAAACCCTTTCCATCAGCCCCATTACTCCGCCACATTTTAGAAAAAGCAAAGGACAGGACATTTGGAATTATAAAAGTTCGTAGTCACCACCGTTCTTCCCCACCCGGAAATGTAAAAGCCGACGCACTAGCTAAAGCAGGCTCCAGGCATGGTTATTTTTGGAACCCCCCCGAAAGCGTCCCAGTACACGCAGTGCAGGTCTCACAGACCAATTTCCAAGATTTAGTGCAGGCCCAGAAACAAGACGACAATCTCAGGGAGATTTTAAAACAAAACTTCCCAGCCCCGTACGATAAGTTTAGGAATTCTCTGACCACACATGACGGTGTGATCCTGAAAGACACTCTCTATGTGGTTCCTGAGCAGGACAGGAATCAACTCATTTGTTTGTTCCATGACAGTCATGGGCATCAGGGAATTGAGCCCACTACAGCCCACCTCAGGCAGCTTTGTTGGTGGCCGAATTTAAAGGAAGGCATTGGCCACTATGTTGAGAAGTTGGGGCAGCACGGTAGCATTGTGGACAGCACAATCGCTTCACAGCTCCAGGGTCCCAGGTTCGATTCCGGCTTGGGTCACTGTCTGTGCGGAGTCTGCACATCCTCCCCGTGTGTGCGTGGGTTTCCTCCGGGTGCTCCGGTTTCCTCCCACAGTCCAAAGATGTGCAGGTTAGGTGGATTAGCCATGATAAATTGCCCTTAGTGTCCAAAATTGCCCTTACTGTTGGGTGGGGTTATTGGGTTATGGGGATAGGCTGGAGGTGTTGATCTTGGGTAGGGTGCTCTTTCCAAGAGCTGGTGCAGACTCGATGGGCCAAATGGCTCCTTCTGCACTGTAAAAAAATAAATTAAAAATTGTATAATTGCCTTAACTGTGCCCAAAACAATCCGGACAGATATGCCAAAATAGCTCAACTCAGCCACACCCGCCCTGTTAATGGCCCCTGGACTAACCTCCAGATTGATTTTATAGGACCCTTGGCCCCTTGCAGGAATGGTTACAAATATGTGTTGGTGGTTATCGACACGTTTACGAAATGGGTAGAGGCATTCCCATCAAGGACAAAGACCACAACCAAGATTTTAACCCACCACATCTTTACGAGATGGGGACTCCCCCGCAGCATTGAATCCGACCAAGGCTCCCATTTTACGGGACGCGTAATGAAAAATGTCCTCACAATATTTGGCATCACCCAAAAATTCCATATCGCATACCACACCCAGTCAAGTGGTATTGTGGAACGAATGAATCGGACCCTAAAAGCAACTCTCAGAAAAATGGTCCAACGAAACAACACCACTTGGGACTCAGTTCTCCCTTTTGCACTGATGTTTTTGCGTAACACTGTTTCCACATCCACAGGTTACACCCCCACACTCTGATGACCGGACGCCCCATGAAAGGCACAGAACTTGACTTGACCAGCCCCGAAGTGACGGCCCTCACCCACGAGAACGCAGTGAGACAATTAGTGGAGAATGTGAAAACGGCTCAGCTAGCATCCGCAGTAAAATTAGGCACAAGGAAGAAACAGAGCAAGGCCTGTTTCGACAAGACAGTGCATGCGACTGAGTTTGATGTAGGACAGCAGGTCATGCTCTCCATTTACAACCCCAGCACATTCCTGTCACCAAAGTATTCGGGTCCATACTCCATTGCGGACAAAGTAAGCCCCTCCGTTTCTAAAGTTAAGTACCCCAACGGAAAGACTGCGTGGTTTCATATAAACCAGCTCGAGGCATATGGCTCACAGTCTGACCACGCATACCACGTCATGCTTGACGCAGCAGACCACCTCGCCCCGCCCACAGGAAACGTATTCCCCAGCACATCCAGCCCATCCACGGACTCGACCTTGACTCCGCCCCCTAACTCTAGACTCTGCCCCGGAATGCCCACAAGCAGCAGCAGCAGCGACAGCGACAGTGACTCAAACGATAGCCACAGCACACCTTCCTACGTCCCCCTGCAACAGGCCCCACACCCAGCGAATCTGAACACAATTCGAGTGATCCCTTCCTGATCACCTTCCTTAACGCCACACACCCCGAACCACCGCCCTACGATGACGGCCCCGACTCCATTTCCACAGAACTAGACACACGTATTTGGTACCGCGACAATATGTTCAGGCTCATCCGGAACGACGAGATGGACCCCAAGTAACATCACGCAGCATTGGCAACCCTTATCCATACAAGAGTATGGCATCCGGGAGAAGAGGATGACATTGAGTCTGACTACCAACACGAGAATCCCTTTGCGACCCTGTTCGCAGCGGATAACTGAGGTGTCCAGATGATGTTTTAAAAATGACCTGCTTGAGAGAAACGATGTCCTTTCTGATGGAACCTGCACGATATTTGTTGCGTGTTTGTTTGTTTGTGTTTGTGAAATGGTCTTTGTTTCAATTTAAACAGCCTTCCACAGCCCCACGCAAACTTTGTCTGCAGATACCTCTGAGAACTTGCCAGCAGGCTTCTCAGCCGGAATCGCTGAGACCTTGCCAGAACCCCGTTCATAACTGCTCTTCTGGTTTGACGGTAGAGACATTACTGCAACCCCCCACGATGACTACATTCTTGCCCGTTCTTGCCGGTCACTCAGGCAGTGGAGAAATGGCAGTAACCCCTGCCCTGTCTGAGGACCCCCCCCCCCTCTGGTCAGCTAAGCTCGGGTAGAGCACAGCCCGCCCTACCCGGGATTCCATCTAATTCTTACCCGTCGCGGCCCATACGCAACTCATTTTGGCTCTTTTGGTTCAAAAGTTTTGTTTTGTTTTAAGGTAACCCTTCTGTTGCTTCCCCTCATGCTATTTACATCCTCAAACATTTGGATGGTAAATCGCACAGGCTGCGAGACGGCTCGCACTGTTTCAGTATTTTTAAGTATGTCTGGTCCTGAAATTCGGTTTTTAAAAAAAATGAGGGAGTCACAGATGGTGACCAATTATAAAGGGTAATTGACACTAAAGGACAGACCTGCTAATGTTCGAGATATTAAAACAAGATAATAACAGAAATTATGCTTGTAGCCACAGAATTCCAGAAGCTCCAGGAAGAGAAAAGAAACGAGAAGAGAAGAGAAAGATGAAGACGACCTCCATTTTTCTGTGTTGGACCTTTTGTATGTGGTTGCGCATGAACGCAAACCCCCTCACTCCCACTCCACAGGCCATCAATGATTCACTCCCCCATAGCACACAGAGCCCAGTAACGACCAACGGTACCCCGTCATGGTGTGATAGGTTCATAACATGGTATTCCCTTTCATATGTAGTTGAATCACTTCTGGCGTTGGCAATACTCTGCAGCATCGTGCAGACTATCCGCATGAAGAAATGGCAAAGGAGAGCCTACCGCTCTCGCATCCCGGTATACAGGATGAGATCCCCTATTTTCGGTTTCCACCAGGCCCCAGAACCCCTTGACATGTAATAAAGAACTTTTGTTTTTGTTTATGCGTCATTTGTAAATAAAGAAATGTGTTTTGATCGTGACTGTAAGATTGTAAAACTCTGTGCTTGACCGCCAAGCCAGAGGAAAATGTGAATGCTGCTATTATATTTTGTACTGTTAGGAAGTTAGTATGTTTGGATGATTTAAGTGAGAGTAATTTATTGAGGATAGTTAGAGATTCCAGTTCTTGTTTTGTAATGCACGTCCCTTTATGACATAGCGCCCCTTAGAATTGTTAGTTAAAATTTTTATTGCATAGTTATGGTCGGTGTAGAGGCCAAGAAAGAGTGCTCGCTGGGTCAGGGAATGAAGACACCGCTGTAATGTGACCCTTCACGCATCGCGTTGAGGATCACAAGGAGGGAGTGTAACCACCTGGGGTGGCCACTTCCCGATTCCAAAATGGAGGCCCGCAAAGAATGCAGGGAAATTCAGCCAGGCACAGGGAAACAGACCTTTGAATGTTCCGTGACCTTTGAGGTGATGCCCTGGTCTTGGAGGTCTTGCAGCTCCTTTTTCAGGCGATCCTTGAGAGGAGCCGGCACCTGGCGTGGCGCATGGATCACTGGGGTGGCATTCGGCTTTCGCAGAATTTTGTAGCGATATGGGAGTGTGCCCATTCCATCAAACACGTTGTGGTATTGTGTGAGAATGTTGTCTATCTCGGCCTGGAGATTCACATCGGGCGAGGCAGTCGCCGGTGTCGAGGACATGGTGTGGACTCGCTGGACCAGATTCAGGAGCTTGTAGGCACGAGCAACGAGCAGGGACGCCCTGTCAGGCCGGACAATCACGAATCGTAATGTTGCCTTGATTGCCTTGTGAGATACCCCTAGCCGACACGATCCACTGGCATCTATGGCATTGCCATTGTAGTCAAGCATGCTGGTGAAAGAATGCTTGGTCGGTCATGGATGCTGTCGATCTGACTGCGATATGAAGTTCGCAGACGCGCCGGTGTCCAGGTTAAATTAGATGCGAGCCTGGTTGACTGTGAGGATAGCACACTACTCATCGTCGGGATCCACACTAAGGATCGAAAGGCGGGTTGCCGGTGCAGTGGAGACCAGCTCGTGGGTGGTTATGATGCCCACCTGATATGGAGACTCGAGGCAGTCAGCATTGGGGTCCGTTGGGCTGTCGGGATCAGCATCCTGCATGTCTTGTTGTACCAAGCGGACACTTCTGCGCCGTATCTGGGATCGCTGGCTGATAATCGGTGGAGTGGACCTGCAGAAGGCCGAGTAATGGCCAGGCTTCCCACACTGTAGACATCGCCGTCCTTTGGCTGGACATTGCCGCTTTAAATGGGCGGAGCCACAATTCAGACACATCATAACGCTGTTGTCAGCGCGTTCCGTGCGCCAATGCGCATGCGCAGTGCAGTTGCCGACGTACGCACCTGCGCATTAGGGTTTTCGGCCTCGTCATCCACCAGGTCGTGGCACGCATGCGTAGGGACCCGGGAAAAGCGCGTGAAACGGCCACTCTCCTCGATACTCAGGCCTTGCATTTTTGCAATGGCCTGCACCTGTTCTGCCTCGTGGGAGGTCAGTATTGCAGTTTCTGCTACCCTGATGTGGGATTAACGATTCTTGGCATGCTCATGGACTACGCACGTCTCGATAGTGATGGAGAGGGTCAACTGCTTGATTTTGAGGAGCTGCTGCTGCAGGGAATCGGAGTGGACCCAGAAAACTATCTGATCCCGGATCATGGAATCAGCCGTCGAGCCGTAATTACATGACTGCGCCAGGATGCGGTGATGGGTCAGGAAGGACTGAAAAGGTTCATCCTTACCCTGAAGCCTCTGTTGGAAGATGTACCGTTCAAAGCTCTCATTCACTTCAATGTTGCAGTGGCTGTCGAATTTTAGCAGGCCTGTTTTGAACTTCGTCTTGTCTTCGCCATCGGCAAAAGTAAGAGAATTGTAGATATGGATGGCGTGATCCCCTGCGGTCGAGAGAAATAGCGCGTCGGAGGCCTCGATACACAGGAGGAACTTTTGCTTGAAGATCTTCCAATTGGCGGCGAGGTTGCCGGAGATGCGTAGCTGCGGAGGAGGCTGGATGTTTTCCATTTCACTGGATGGCCACTTGCTGGTCGCTGCAGATTCACTCAAGGTAGGTTCGGCAGGATTAATAGCACTCTGGTACCATGATGTGTTAGGCAGGTTGGTTCAACGTTGACTGCAACTGGATGTAGGGAAGCTAGAAACAAACGTCTGACACAGGAGATGATCCAACACTGTTTTATTTAACTATGGACTGCTGTACATGTTCAGCTGTGGGTTGACACTCTACTAATCTAACTGATGACCTCTTACTGGCTTGACCAGACTTACTAGCTACCGCATGGTAATAGTGCTCACTAACTTGTGCACTCGGACTGTCTCAGTAGCTGGGTCCTGAGAGAGAGTCTTAATGCCCTGTGGGCTTTATAGTGGTGGTGTCCTGTCTGGTGATTGGTTGTTCTGTGTCGTGTGTGTTCATTGGTTATCCTGTGTGTCAATCACTGCCTGTCTGCATCTCATTATATACACGAGTGGATATTATGATAAAACCCTCACCCCAAATTCAAACACTCCCCTTCCTCCCAAACCTAAAACCTCACCCCAAGCCCAAACCTTCAAACTCCCCTTCACCCCAAACACAAACCAACCCTCACCCTCCCCATCCCAAACCCTCAACCTCCCCACACCTCAAACCCTCACTCTCCCCTGCACCCAGACCCTTACCCCAAACCCTCATCTTCCCCTCACCCCAAACCCATCCTCATCCAAACCCTCAGCCTCACCCTCCCCTTCACCCCAAACCTAAACTCAGCCTCATCCAAATCCAAGCCCAAACGCACCCTCCCACACCCCAAACCCATATGCACCACAGCCTCAAACCCACATCTACCGTCGCACCCCAAGCTCAACCTCCCTCTCACCACAAACCCTCCACTGGCCCTTCCTCACCGCAAACATACTCTCCCCCTCATCCCAAACTGGGTTGAATCTCTGCACCAGTTGTGGAAGTTTACGAAGTGCTGCTCCTTGCCTTGCCCCATGCTTGAGGAGTGGGGGACCCTCAAGCTATATATAACCAATCATCTAATAGAGAGTAATGACCAATGGTATATTATGCTTAGATTCAGATTCACATTCTCACTGAAATAATTTGCGTAGTCACAAATGTTAAATTTTCTATGAACCTGCAAAATTAACGTGATGGACATTGTGATTCTTTTTCGATAAAAAGTATTCTTGTATTTAAGAGCAATATTTGTGCAGTTTTATTACCACAGTTGAAAATGGGGGTGTCAGCCAAAGGAAAAGTTTTTATCCATGGCGTCCATCCTCGAAGAGAGGTCATGTGGTACAGCAGTGTCTCTACCTCTGGGCTGGAAGCACTTGTTTCAAGTCCCACTTTGGGATCTGATAGCACAGAAGGTCCGTTCCTAACATGGCCAAACAGGCTGATTACCAGCCTGTAAATCCTCCCAATACATTTGATGGTGAATGGGACCGTGTCCTGATCAGAAGGCAACAGCAAACCATCGCAATACTTCACCAAGCATAATCATGGACCAATTCTATGGAAAATCGCTTATTGTCACAGGCAGGCTTCAAATGAAGTTACGGTGAAAAGCCCCTAGTCGCCACATTCCAGCGCCTGTTCGGGGAGGCTGGTACGGGAATCGAACCGTGCTGCTGGCCTGCCTTGGTCCGCTTTCAAAGCCAACGATTTAGCCCTGTGCTAAACCAGCCCAGACAGTGACCCAAGGTGGGAATCGAACCTGGGACCCTGTAACTGTGAAGCAATTGTGCTAACCACTGTGCTACCATGCTGCTAAGAAGCTATTCGACTTGCGAAGCATCAACCTGAGACTGCAGAACTTCATCAAATCCAGGATCGATGGATAAAGCTCAAGCTCCACGACATTTAAAGATCATCGGTAAACAAGATGTAAACTGGTGGGCATTCAAGTAGCAATTCCAAATTTATTTAGAGTCTTACAATTTGAATAATGATGTGGAGATGCCAGCGTTGGACTGATTCACCTGAGGAAGGAGCTGCGCTCCGAAAGCTCGTGTTTGAATCAAACCTGTTGGACTTTAACCTGGTGTTGTAAGACTTCTTACTAATTTGAATAATGCTACTGATGAACATAAAGTTGCTCTCCGACTCACTATGGCTGGTCCACATGCCATTGAAATCCATAACTCTTTCCAATACACGGCGGATCAAGATAAAACTAAGTTTGAGGGGACCTCCCTCCGGGCCCTCGCCACGGCAGCACTCCCATCGCCACCCAAAAAACACTCCAGCAGCCCAGTGGTGACAGCCACCCTCCAATCCTGGAACCAACTGCAGCAGCAATTTGGCCTGACCAAAATGTCGGACAAGGCTCCCATCTGCAACAACCATAGGTTCACACCAGCACTGACTGACGCCACCTTCAAAAGGTGGAGGCAGGACGGGGGGACACTGACAGTCAGGGACCTATACATGGACGACAGGATCGCAACACTGGACGAACTGACAGAGAAATTTCGGCTAGCTGGGGGGAACGAGCTACGGTACCTGCAGCTCAAAAAACTTCCTACGAAAGGAGACGAGGACGTACCCACAACCGCCACGACAGACACTACTGGAAGACCTACTGGACGCAAGTATCCTAGAGAAACAGAACTGTAACGACATGTATGACCGACTGGTAGAAAGGGACAACACCGTACTGGACGCAACAAGAATGAAATGGGAGGATGACCTGGGGATTGAGATAGGGTGGGGACTCTGGAGTGAAGCACTGCATAGGGTCAACTCCACCTCCACGTGCGCAAGGCTCACCCTGACGCAACTAAAAGTGGTACATAGAGCCCACTTAACAAGAAACCGTATGGGTAGGTTCTTCCCGGAGGTGGAGGATAGATGTGAACGGTGCCAAAGAGGCCCGGCCAACCACGCCCCAAAGTGGTGGGGGTGAGGGTGGAGCCATGCCCGATAGTGGCGGTCTTCGGGGTTTCAGACCAGCCAGATCTATTCCTGGGGAGGAGGGCGGACGCCCTTGCCTTTGCCTCCCTGATCGCCCGCCATAGAATCCTGTTTGGCTGGCGGTCAGCAGCACCGCCCAGAGCTGCAGACTGGCTGTCTGACCTCTCGGAATCTCTCCAAATGGAGAAAATCAAATTCGCCATCCGAGGGTCGGACGACGGCTTCCACAGAACGTGGGAGCCATTCATGCAATTGTTCCGGGACTTGTTTGTGGCCAATGTACAAGAGGAAGAATAGTCGGGTGGCCAAGAATCAGGGGAAAATGGACGGGAATCGGGGGAAGGTGGCCGGGGGGGGGGGGGGGGGGGGGGCTACGGGTTCGTTATGGGGGTTTGATGGCTAGCTAAGGCCCAAAACCAAACTATAAATAAATGCCTATAAACATGTGCCTCGGCCATATTGGAGAATGTAAAATATGTATGCCGGTTAAAGGGGGCGGCCACAGTTGTTATTACGAAGATGCTTACCTGTAAATATACATGTTAATTTTTGCGTGTGTTTTTTTTTCTCTCTCTAATAATTTGTAATTTGTTCAATATAAAATATGAAAACTCAATAAAAAACATTTCTAAAAAAAAATAAGTTTGAAGTCATACTTGCAAAATTTGATCATCATTACAAAATCCAAACTAATGAAGCGTTTTATTTTTAGTAAGAGAATGCAAAATAAGGATGAATCAATTGACTGCTTTGTTCCTGATCTGAAATGCTAGCACAATCGTGTAACTTGTCAGTACTGAATGATTCCATGATTAGAGACCAAATAGTCTTTGGTATAATTGATGAAAAGCTGAGAGAAAGATTTCTTAGGCAAAAAAGATCATATGCTTGAAAATGCCCTTGAAATGTGTCATGTTCATCAGCAATCGAAAAATCAATACCAAGAATGTTTTCTCTGTGAAAAAGGCGGGAAAACGAACCTCGAGGTAGAATGTGTTAAGGCAGTGTCGCATATGAAGAAGATGTGCATTTCAGACAGCAGCCATCTTGCACATGCGCATTCTAACCTTACCGATGCGCACTTTGTCAAAAGATGCAAGACGGATTAAAACCGATCTGCGCATGCAGAAGTGTCGTGACGTGTGGAAGGCGTAGAACCTCCCACTTTCAAAATAAGTGCTCTGCCAGAGGAAAACAATGCACACAATGTGGCAAGCTAAACCATTATGCTGCTCAATGCAAATCCACACACATTTAAATCTGCGCAGTCCAAAGCAAGACAGATTAATGTCAGAAGTGTAAAATTTAAAGAAGCAGATTTTGAACAACATTTTTCAAAGGATATAGATGTTTGCTCTTTGGAAGATACTTTCTTTGTCGGAATCATAGAAAAGTTTGATCAACCCACTGAAGTGTCATCACCTCCTAACATAGTCAACTCCATTAATTTGGATACAGAATGGAACACTGTATTGAAAGGGATTGTCAATTCTGCCAATTTGCTTACATAGAACATAGAGCATACAGTGCAGAAGGAGGCCATTCGCCACATCGCTCTGCACCGACCACTTAAAACCCTCACTTCCACCATATCCCACTAACCCAATAACCCCTCCTAAACATTTTGGACATTAAAGGCAACTTAGCATGGCCAATCCACCTAACCTGCACGTCTTTGGACTGTGGGAGGAAACAGGAGTACCCGGAGGAAACCCACACAGACACGGGGAGAACATGCAGACTCCGCACAGCTCGATCTCACAAAGCTTAAGCAAACCCCTAAAATAAATCAATCAGCCTGCAGATTAAACGACTACAATGGAAATTCAATCACATCTATTTTGGATAATGCTTTGTCCTCATTTCCAACAATGGTATTGTGATTTCACTCAGATTCAAGATTGTCAAGTCAGATAAATCTTCACTCTTAGGTGCGCAAGCCTGCAAAGATTTACACCTAATACAGCGAATTTATGCTGCAACTTCGTCTCAACCCGTACTGCCTGATGATATATATTCAAAGGATCCTAAACCAATATCCGGACGTCTTTGAAGGCATGGGTACTCTTCCATATGAGTACAAAACCTTGTTAAGGATGGATGCCAAATCTGTGGTACATCCTCTGAGGAGAATTCCTGTTCCACTCAGAGAAAGATTAAAACTTGAATTGGAAAGGCTACAACAACAAGGCATAATTTCAAGAATCACTGAATCGACTGATTAGGTTAGCTCGATGGTTTGTGTGAAGAAACCTTCTGGTGATCTGTGAATATGCATAGACCCCAAGGATCTGAACAAGAATATCATGAGGGAACACTATCCCAATGCAAAAAGAGAGGAAATCACTAGCAAGATAGCTAACGCACGCATCTTTACTAAATTGGATGCATCGCTAGGCTTCTGGCAAATAAAACTGGATGAATCAAGTAGAAAGTTATGCATTTTCAACGCGCCTTTTGGCAGGTTCTGTTTTAACAGGATGCCATTTGGGATCATCTCTGCGTCTGAAATCTTCCACCGCATTATGGAACAGGTGACTGAAGGCATCGAAGGTGTTCGTTTCTACGTCAATGACATTATCATATGGTCATCAACGAAGGAAGAACATATGTCATGTATACAAAATGTTTTTCAACGGATACACAAGTATGATCTAAAGCTGAATCGATCCAAGTGTAGTTTCTGCATTCCATGCTAAATTTCTTTGGAATTTCCGCTGGGTCGGTGAATCGCCGGGGCGCAGCGTGAATCCTGCCGCGCCGCTCCGATGCCAGCTGCCGAATTCTCCAGTGCCGGTTTTTGGGCGGGGACGGGGATCGCGCCGCGCCGGTCGGGGGCCGTTAGCAACGCCCCCCCACCCCCCCCCACCCCCCGGCGATTCTCTGGGCCCGATGGGCCGAGCAGCCGCCCGTTTTGGCCAGTCCCGCCGTCGTGGATTAGACAAGGTCCAGACTGGCGGAACCTGGCTTGGAGGGCGGCCTGCGGGGTCCTCGGGGGTCGTGGGGGGATCCGGCCCCGGGGGGGGGGGCCACGGTGGCCTGACCCACGATCGGTACCACCGATCTGCGGCCGGGCCTGTGCCATGGGGCACTCTTCCCCTCCACGCCGGCCTCTGTAAGGCTCCGCAATGGCCGGCGTGGAGACGAGTCCCCCTGCGCATGCGCAGGAAACATGGCAGCGGTCCTGCGTATGCGCCAGAACACGCTGGCACTCCTACGCATGCGCCAGCTTGCGCCGGCCGGCGGAGGACCTTCGGTGCCAGTTGGCGCGGTGCCAACCACATCAGCATCGGCCTAGCCCCCGGAAATGCAGAGAATTCCGCACCTTCCGGGCGGCCCGGCATCGGAATGGTTCATGTCACTCTTTGGCGCCGGTATGCCCCACCCCGCCGATTGCAGGAGAATCCCGCCCCAGATTTCTGAACGTGGTGTGCAACCCGACAATGAAAAGATTGCTGCCATTCAAAGAATGAAAGTCCCAGAGGACAAAATGGCAGTTCTACGTTTCCAAGGTGTTGTAATTTTTTTGGTAAAATGTATTCCTAACCTATCAACCAGAAACACAGCTCTTAGAAATCTGATTACAAAGTCAACCGCATTCGAATGGACAACTGATCATCAAAGGAATGGCCTGATTCAAAATGAGAGTTAACAAATGCACCTCTTCTTCGTTTTTCAATCCAAACTGAGACAAAATTTTCGACTGATGCGAGTCAGGACGGAATAGGAGCAGTACTGTTGCAAAAGGACGACAACTCATCTTGGGTACCTGTTGCAGACGCATCCAGAGTGATGACACCAACAGAACATTGATATGCACAGATTGAAAAAGAGTGTCTTAGTTTACTGACAGGCATATTAAAGTTCCATGACTATGTGTATGGGCTTCCTACCTTCACTGTAGAAATGGATCACAGACCGCTGGAGCATATAATTCAGAAGGATTTCAACAACAAGGCTCCAGAGATTATTGTGAAGCTCAGAAAATATGACTTCAATCTCATTTATACACCTGGGAAGGACCTGATAATTGCAGAAGCATTATCACGATCAATCACTGCAGAAAGCCAACCTTTTGAGATCATACAGCATGAAGAATCTCAAGCACAGCTGTGTGCTGAAAACCTTCCTGCCTCGGATATTAAAATCAAACTCATCCGTGATGAAACAAAGAAGGATGCAATGCTTCAACGAGTCATACACCATATCAACAATGGGGGGCCAAAAGGACATAGTTCTAAGTTCAGAAATGTTCAAGAAGGTTTGAGAGTTGTGGATGGATTGTTGCTTCGACTTGACCGGATAGTCTCACCACTGTCTCTCCTACCCATGATTCTCAACCAAATTCATGAAATACCTCCTCGTGTATTAAGATCTACGAGAAGAAAACCTAATAGACAGAATTTGTAAATAATTTACAGTGAACTTTGTAATCGTTATTCATTTTCACTGTTACTCAGATATACATATCATGTAGTGTAATAGTATTATTCCACATTTATTTCCTTTTGTTGTACATAGAAATGTAAAAAAAAAAGGGATATAATGATATGTATGTATGCATACAAGGAAAGGGTTAATTATTACATCTCAATGTAATACCATGACTAGAGGGCACGACAAGTTCCAAGTATATATATAAGAACTTAGGGAATCTTGGGTGTTATTCAGTTAGCCAGTGCAGCAGAGAGACATAGATCACAGCATTGTTAAGAGTAGATAGAAGTAGACTTCTGGTGGCGGCCATGGAGTAGGAGGTCGCACATTTGGTAGCTCCCGCTCGTGACGGACCTTTTGGACCTTTTCCCCCAACTTTTTTTGAATTTTATTTGAAAAATCAGGGGTGGATGGGATAGTGAGGAGGAATATCACACCAGTACATGGAGATGTGGACCAGAAGTGGTCGTATTAGAAAGAAAAATCGAGCAGAGAAGGCACGTGTAAAACCCACAGCACAGAAAAACATGGCGGAGGTGCAGGGTGCTGGCTAAGCGGCCCAGTGGTCAACGGAGCAGCTGGTGAAATTTATTCAGGAGGGTTTCGCCAAGCAAAAGGAGGAAGGTTTAGAGCCGATCAAGGCATCAATCAACCGGGTGGATCGGGGCTGGAAGCCCAAGGTCGGGCGGTTCAGAAGGTTGAGGAGAAGGTGGTCGAGCATGAGGAACAAGGAAATGAAAATTGCTTTATTGTCACGAGTAGGCGTCAATGAAGTTACTGTGAAAAGCCCCTAGTCGCCACATTCCGGTGCCTGTCCGGGGAGGCTGGTACGGGAATGGAACCGTGCTGCTGGCCTGCTTGGTCTGCTTTAAAAGCCAGCGATTTAGCCCAGTGAGCTAAACCAGCCCCAGTGGTTGAACATCTAACTGCGCTGGAGTTACAGGTGGGACTGATGAGGGCTCAGCAGAAAAGGCTGCAGGAGAAGGTGGAGGACCTGGCGAACAGGTCCCGTCAACAGAACTTGAGAATTATCGGCCTCGCTGAGGACATAGAACATAGAACAACACAGAACAGGCCCTTCGGCCCTCGATGTTGTGCCGAGCAATGATCACCCTACCCAAACCCACGTATCCACCCTATAACCGTAACCCAACAACCCCCCCCCCCTTAACCTTACTTTTTAGGACACTACGGGCAATTTAGCATGGCCAATCCACCTAACCCGCACACCTTTGGACTGTGGGAGGAAACCGGAGCACCCGGAGGAAACCCACGCACACACGGGGAGGACGTGCAGACTCCGCACAGACAGTGACCCAGCCGGGAACCGAACCTGGGACCCTGGCGCTGTGAAGCATTTATGCTAACCACTATGCTACCCTGCTGCCCTAGGGAACTGCGAGGGAATGGATGCAAGGGCCTATGTGGCGAATATGCTCGAGAAGCTAATGGGCGATGGGGTGTTTTCACAACCCTTGGAAGTGGAAAGAGTGAACAGAACGCTTGTGAGGAGACCGCGTGTGAACGAGCCGCCGAGACCGCGTGTGAACGAGCCGCCGAGGGTGATGGTAGCGAATACACCGGTTCCTGGACAAGGACCAGATTTTGCGGTGGACCAAGCAGACACGGAGCTGCAAGTGGGAGAGCAGCATGCTGCGCGTCACCAGGACATGGGTGTGGATCTGGCCAAAAGAAGAGCCGGATTCAACCAAGTAAAATCGGCCGTTTTCAAGAAGAATGAAGTTTGGGCTGCTATATCCAGCTCTTTATTGGGTCACTTTTGAAGATCAGGAACTCTATTTTGAATCGCCGGATGAGGTAATGAACTTTATTTAAAGTCAAGGGCTGGCAGGTGACTGAGGACCCTGAACTCTTGGAACGGGCAATGCTGTATTGATTTTGTTAAAGTTATTCTCGCTTTTCAACTGTCTGTGAAATGTTTTTTATATTAATTCTTGGGCTGTTGCTCAGTTTTGTAAGTTAACCTGGTGCTGGTGGGGGAAGGGTGGATGGATCTTCTTTGTCTTTTCTTTGTGTTTGATTGGAACTGTGTTTTTTGAATATGTATGTCCGAGCAGGGGAGTGGGGAACAATAGTGGGTAGGATGTTTGGTGCCATTGGGGGGGGGGGGGGTTTCCAGGCTAGCTGGGTGGGCTAGCTCTCAGAAGCGCAGTGGGGGGTGAGCAGGTGATAAGTTTGCTAAAGGGAATTGTTGTGTTGTTAATGGGGGAGGGGAGGTGGGGGAGGAATTGCTCTGCTGACAGGGGACGGATTGTTACTGGGAGACAAATGGGAGGTTGAGGACGGAGGGTACCGAAGGCCAGGCCTGCGGGGGCATGGGGCACGAGCTGGAAGCTGGCCTAAGAAGGGTGATGGTTGATCGGCAGGAGGGGGGGAGGCGAGATGCCACCTGGTCAGGCTGATCATGTGGAACGTGAGAGGGCTAAATGAGCCGGTTAAGAGGGCTTGTGTGTTCGTGTATTTGAGGGTATTGAAGGCGGGCGTGGTAATGCCACAGGAGACACGCATGTGGGTAACAGATCAGACCAGATTGAGGAAGGGGTGGGGTGGGGTGGGCAGGTATTTCACTCGGGGTTGGACTCTAAGACTAGGGGGATGCGATCCTGATTTCTAAACGGGTGCCATTTGAGGCGGAGAATATAGTTGTGGATATGGGGGACAGGTATATCATGGTCAGCGGGACGCTGTAGGGGATACTGGCGTTGCTCGTGAATGTCTACGCACATAACTGGGATGATTTGGAGTTTATAAATCGGGTGTTAGGGATGATCCCGGACCTGGATTCACGCAAGCTGATCATGGGGGAGACTTTAATATGGCCATTGACCCAAGGTTGGAAGACAGGGAGGGTACCAGCAATGGCAAAGAAACTAAAGGGGTTCATGGAGCAGATGGGTGGGGTAGACCCTTGGAGGTTTGGACTGCCAAGAGCGAAGGAGTTTTCTTTCTTTTCGTATGTACATAAAGTATACTCCCAGATCGATTTTTTAATCCTGAACAGGGCTCTACTGCCGAGGGTGGTTGATACCGAGTATTCGGCAATTGCTGTGACTGACTCTGCCCCACATTGGGTGGATCTACAGGTGTGGAAGGAGGGGGGGCAGTGACCGCAATGGAGATTGGATGTAGGGGGTGTGCAGGCGTGTGAGGGAGTCCATCCAGAACTATCTGGAAATAAACAACACGGGGGTAGTCTCGGCAGCAATCATAGAATTATCATAGAATTTACAGTGCAGAAGGAGGCCATTCGGCCCATCGAATCTGCACCGCCCCTTACAAAGAGCACCCTACTGAAGCCCACATATCTACCCTATCCCAGTAACCCTGTAACCCTCACTTAATGGTTTGGGAAGCGCTGAAGGCAGTGGTTAGAGGGGAGCTAATATCGATACAGGCCCACAGGAGGAAGGTGGAGAGAGCAGAGATAGATAGGTTGGTTGGGGAAATACTCCAGGGAGACAGGAGATACGCAGAGGCCCCGGAGGCAGGATTATTGAAGGAGTGGCGGAAGATAAAGATGGAGTTTGGTCTGTTGTCTGTTGTACGGGAAGGCAGTGGAGAAGCTGAGGAAGGCGAGGGGGCGATATGTGAATATGAAGAGAAGGCCAGCAGAATGCTTGCACACTGGCTAAGAGAAAGGGAGGCAGCCAGGGAGATAGGTAGAATGAAGGACAGAGCTGGGAACACGGTCTTGGACCCAGCAGGGGTGAACAGGGTGTTTAAGGAGTTTTATAGCCGGCTATACGAGTTGGAACCCCCAGCTGGGGTAGAGGGGATGAGGCAGTTCCTGGGTGAGTTGAAGTTTCTGAAGGTGGAGGAAGAATTGGTGGAGGAGTTGGGAGCCCCGATCGGGATTGAAGAATTAGGGGCTGGAGGCCATGCAGTCAGTTAAGGCCCCGTGACCAGACGGCTACCCAGTGGAATTTTACGAAAAGTTCTCTGAGATGCAGCACGGTAGCACAAGTGGATAGCACTATGGCTTCACAGCACCAGGGTCCCTGGTTTGATTCCCTGCTGGGTCACTGTCGGTGTGGAGTCTGCACGTTCTCCCCGTGTCTGTGTGGGTTTCCTCCGGGTGCTCCGGTTTCCTCCCACAGTCCAAAGACGTGCAGGTTAGATGGATTGGCCATGATAAATTGCCCTTAGTGACCAAAAAGGTTAGGAGGGGTTATTGGGTTATGGGGATAGGGTGGAAGTGAGGGCTTAAGTGGGTCGGTGCAGACTCGATGGGCCGAATGGCCTCCTTCTGCTCTGTATGTTCTCTGAGATGCTGGGCCCACTGCTGGTGAGGATATTTAATGAGGCAAGGGAGCGGGGAGTTCTTCCCCCGACACTGTTACAGGCCTCGATCTCACTGATCCTGAAGCAGAAGGACCCGAAGCTATGTGGGTCACACAGGCAAATCTCCCTATTGAATGTTGATGCCAAACTGATGGCTAAAATCTTGGCCTGAAGGATAGACGATTGTGTCCCAGAGGTGATAGGGGAGGACCAGACGGGGTTTGTTGAGGGCAGACAGCTAACGGCCAACGTTAGAAGGCTCTTAAACGTGATCATGATGCCCCCCAGAGGGGAGGGAGGTGGAAGTAGTGGTCATGATGGACGCAGAAAAGGCCTTCGACCGGGTGGAATGGAACTAGATGTGGGAGGTGTTGGGGCAGTTCGGGTTTGGGCAGGGCTTTGTTGGTTGGGTCCAGTTTTGTACCAGGCACGGGTGGCGAGTGTCCGAACGAATCGGTTGACGTTGGACTATTTTACATTGCACCGGGGAACTAGGCAGGGATGCCCCCTCTCCCCACTGCTGTTCGCTTTGGCCATAGAGCCACTGGCGATGGTGCTAAGGGCTTCATGGGACTGGAAGGGGTTGATCCGAGGGGGCGTAGAACACAGGGTCTCGCTATACGCCGATGACCTGCTTCTCTATATTTCCAGATTAAGAGAGATTATGAGGATTTTAGGAGAATTTGGCCGGTTTTCGGGGTACAAATTGAATATGGGGAAAAGCGAGATGTTTGTGATCCAGGCCAGGCGGCAGGAGAGGAGATTGGGAGATCAGCCATTCAGAGTGGCATGAGGGAGCTTTTGTTATTTGGGAATCCAGGTGGCACAGGACTGGAGGCTGTTACATAAACTAAATTTGACCCGGCTAGAAGAGCAGATGAAGGAGGATCTTTGAAGGTGGGACATGCTCCCGCTGTCACTGGCAGGGAGAGTACAGACCGTGAAAATGACGGACCTCCCGAGGTTTCTGATTGTTTTTCAGTGCCCTCCCCATCTTTATCCCAAAGGCCTTTTTTCAGCAAGTAAACAAGGTGATTTCGGGGGTTTGTGTGGGCGGGTAAAACACCGCGAGCGAAGAAAGTGTTGCTGAAGCGCAGTCGGGGGGAGGCTGGGTTGGCGCTGTTTTAGCAACTATTACTGGGTGACAAATATAGCCATGATTAGGAAGTGGGTAGTGGGGGGGGTTCAGTATGGGAGGGAGTAGAGGCGGCATCATGCAAGGACACAGGTTTGGAGACATTGGTAACGGCACCTCTGCCGTTCTCGCCGACCCGGTATTCTGCAAGTCCTGTGGTAGTGGCAGCCCTGAGAGTCTGGGGGCAGTGGAGGAAGCATGAGAGTGGAGGGAGCATCGATCTGGGCTCCAATCGACAATAATCATCGGTTTGTACCGGGAAGGCTGGATGGGGGGTTTCGGAGATGGCAGAGAGCAGGGATTGAGAGGATGCAGGATCTATTTACAGATGGGAGCTTCCCCCGTTTGTATGATTTAAAGGAGAAATTTGAACTGCCAGCTGGAAATGGATTCAGATATCTGCAGGTACTGGATTTTTTGCAAAGGCAGGTTTCGACCTTTCCAGTCCTATCGCTACCGGGGATACAGGACACAGTAGTTTCCAGAATGGGGATGGTTTTGGATATATGTAAAGAACTCCTGGAGTCGGAGGAAACGCAGACAGAGGAGCTAAAGCGCAAATGGGAAGATGAGCTGTGGGGGAGATGGAGGCAGGTCTTTGGGCCGATGCGTTAAGCAGAGTCAACATGTCCTCATCATGTGCCAGGCTCAGCCTGATTCAGTTTAAGGTCATTCACCGGGCACACATGACGGTGGATGAGCAAGTTTTTTGGGATAGAGGACAGGTGTGTGAGATGTGTGGGAGGGCCAGCAAACCATGTCCATATGTTTTGGGCATGTCCGAAGCTTCGGAGACTTTGGCAGGGTTTTACAGATGTCATGTCCACGGTGCTAAAAAGAAGGTGGTGCCAAGTCCAGAGGTGGCGATTTTCAGAGTGTCGGAAGATCCAGGAGTCCAGAGGATGAGAGAGGCTGACATCTTGGCCTTTGCCTCCTTGGTAGCCCAGAGGCGGATATTGTTAGCGTGGAGGGACTCGAAGCCCCCGAATTCAGAGATCTGGCTCAGTTACATGGCCTGGTTTCTCAGACTTGAGAAAATAAAGTTCACCCTAAGAGGATCAATGCTAGGGTTCGTCCGGAGGTGGCAGCCGTTTGTCTAGAAAACTATCTGTCAGCAGAGGTGGGGGGGGGGGGGGGGGGGAGGAGGAGGAGTGTTATAACCTGCCTGCTTACCATTGGCTGGGGACTAATGACAATCCCACAATCCTGCGGGAGTATGAGCTTCCCCAATGAGGGGGGCGGAGAAATCATTAGCAGACTCCCTGCATAAATACAGCTGGCCAGTTTGGAACCAGAGAGAGAGAGGAGTGAGCAGCAAGGGAAGTTGCTGCTGTTGTATATATATGTTATTGTAAATAAATGTTATTTCTTTGTATCCTGAAAACTCGTGCTGGATTCTTCGTGGCCCTCACAAAACTGGCGACGAGGGTTAAAGTGAATAGCTGTCTACACTGCTGAAGCCACCTCCCTGGATTTTTGTTGGATACAGGTTGGAAGTTGTTTTCTATTACACCATGCCTCTGTATGGATGTTTGGATGTTTTTGATGCTGCGCTGGAAAGCTGGAACCAGTACGCACAAAGGATGCGTTACTATTTCCGGGCAAACAACATCACCGAAAACGAGCGCCAGGTGGTCATATTGCTCACCGCCTGCGACCCGCATACGTTTGGGGTGATTAGGAGCCTTACATACCCAGCTGCGCCGGACACTAAAACATTTGATGAACTTGTGAACTTAGTGGGGCAACATTTTAACCCAACCCCATCCACAATAGTCCAACTGAATACCGCCGAAAGGACCCCAGGAGAATCCCTTGCCGACTTTCTATCCAGGGTACACAGGATTGCTGAGTACTGTGACTATGGTGAGACCTTGTTAGAAATGTTACGTGACCGTTTGGTTTGCAGTAACAATGCGGCCACCCAAAGAAAGTTGTTAGCTGAGCCAACATTGACTTTTCAGCAGGCCATTCAAATAGTATTGTCCCGAGAGAGCGCAGAACGAGGAGTGCAGGAGCTACAGGGAATGGAGGTGCATGCCTTGGGGCGCAACCCCTTCCATCTGAAACAGTCCCCCCGCACCCCTGCGGTACCTTGGGCAAGGCGATGTCCGGATCGATGCCAGTGGCCGTCGGACATTCCTCCCCGAAGGGAGCCTTCTCCAGAACCAATGGATGAAGAGCCATGTCCATGTCAGACTTGTGGGCGCCGACCCCATCATGGACGCCGGTCCCGGGGGAGCCAGAGGCGCCGTTGTTCCGACCGAAACTGGGGCCAGCCCAGGGGACGTACCTTCCATTTGGATGAACCTGTGGCGACTACTCCCGAGGAAGTGGAGACGGAGGATGACTGCCTGCAGCTGCATTGTGTGGCAGCTCCCCGTGTGGCCCCCATTAAGGTGACAGTACGGGTCAATGGTCACTCGCTTGAGATGGAGTTGGACACTGGTACAGCGGTCTCCATGATCGCCAAGAGGACATTCGACCGCATCAAGCAGGGTATACAGACCCTTACCTTAACCGACACACAGGCCAGGTTGGCCACCTATACGGGGGAACCATTGGGCATTGCAGGAACTACGATGACCCCTGGTGTTTATGGACGCCAGGAGGGGTGTTTCCCACTTATCGCGGTGCGCGGCCATGGGCCCAGCCTGTTGGGTCGGGACTGGTTGCGCCATTCGTGGCTGCAGTGGCAGCACATCCTCCAAACAGTTTCTGGAGGGTTGACTGAGGTGCTAGGACGATACCCAAATGTATTCCAGCCCGGTTTGGGGAAAATAAAAAGAGCTGTAGCTCGTATACAAGTCGTATACAAGTTGAACCAGTAGCCACGCCGTGCTATTTCCGGGCACGCCCGGTGCCTTACGCCTTGCTCGAGAAGGTAGAAGGGGAGTTCACTCGTTTGGAGACTTTGGGTATCATCAGGCCCATCCGTTTCGTTGACTGGGCAGCACCAATTGTACCTGTAATGAAGCCAGATGCCACAGTTTGCTTGTGCGGCGACTATAAACTTACAGTGAATACGGCTTCCCGGCTCGACCGATACCCAATGCCTCGCATAGAGGATCTCTACGCAAAGCTTGCAGGCGGACTCTCGTTTACGAAATTAGATATGAGTCACGCCTACCTATTTGGAGCTGGACCCTGCCTCCCGGCCATATGTAACGATTAATACACACCGGGGCCTGTATGAATATACACGTTTGCCTTTGGAGTATCCTCTGCCTGCGCTATTTTTCAATGCGTTATGGAGGGCATTTTGAGAGGTTCACCGCGTGTTGCTGTCTACTTAGATGACGTTTTGATCACAGGGACGTCGGAGCAGGAACATTTGGAAAATTTGAAGGCTGTTCTCAGATGCTTTTCAGAGGCTGGAGTTCGTTTACGGCACACAAAGTGCGTTTTTCAGGCGAAGGAAGTAGTCTACCTGGGTTATCGGGTGGACCGCGAAGGTTTTCACCCTGTCGCAGAGAAGGTGCGCGCGATTCAACAGGCCCCCGCCCTGACCGACACTTCGCATGTTCGTTCATTTCTCGGCCTCTTAAACTATTACTGAAAGTTCCTCCCCAATCTATCAACTATGCTGGCCCCGTTGTACCTTCTGCTAAAGAAGAATCACACCTGGGTTTGGGGTCAGCCGCAAGAAACCGCTTTCCGATGGGTAAAACAACAATTGTCGTCGTCTGGGTTACTAACCCACTGTGATCCTGGAAAGCCTTTGCTCATCACATGTGATGCATCCCCATATGGTATTGAGGCCGTCCTGTCCCACAAGATGGAGAACGGGGCCAAGCGGCCGATAGCTTTTGCCTCCCGCCCATTGACTGCAGCGGAAAAAAAGTACGCGCAGATCGAGAAGGACGGCCTGGCAGTGGTCTTTGCGGTGAAACGTTTCCACCAGTACGTGTATGGCCGCCACTTCACTATCGTGACTGATCATAAGCCTCTGCTGGGACTTTTCCGAGAGGATATGCCAATACCGCCCATTGCTTCCGCACGGATCCAGCGCTGGGCTTTGTTGCTCGCTGCATACGAGTATTCTCTGGAGCACAAACTAGGAACCCAGATAGTGAATGCCGACGCACTGAGCCGATTGCCTTCATCGACCGGCCCCATGTTGACCCCCACGACCGGTGAGGTGGTTGCAACCCTAAATTTTATGGACACCTTGCCTGTCACGGCATCACAGATCAGTGAGTGGACCCAGACGGAGCCAATCCTGTCAAAGGTTCGGCACATAGTCCTGTATGGTGGGCAGCATAGACAGCTCCCAGACGAGTTGCGGGCATTTTCCTCCAAGCTGTCCGAATTCAGCGTGGAAGATGGCATCCTTTTGTGGTTGACGCGTATGATTGTCCCGGAAAAAGGACAGGAGCTGATACTGAGAGACTTGCACAATGGGCATCCAGGTGTGACCAAAATGGAAATGTTAGCCCGGAGTAATGTCTGGTGGCCAGGCCTCGACACCGACATTGAGAAGGTGGCCCAAAACTGGGGCTGTTTAGCACAGGGCTAAATCGCTGGCTTTGAAAACAGACCAAGCAGGCCAGCAGCATGGTTCGATTCCCGTAACAGCCTCCCCAAACAGGCGCTGGAATGTGGTGACTAGGGGCTTTTCACAGTATCTTCATTTGAAGCCTATTCGTGACAATAAGCGATTTACATTTCATTTTCATTTCATTCAACTGCTCCATTTGCCAGGAGCATCAGAAGCTTCCGCCGGCCATGTCCCTACATCACTGGGAATGGCCAGGGCGGCTTTGGGCGCGCTTGCATGCGGATTTCACCAGCCCTTTTCAAGGATTCAGTTCCTTCTATTAATCGATGCCCAGTCTAAATGGTTAGAGGTGCATAAGATGGGAGGCACAACGTCCTGCGCAACAATCGAGACGACGCGTTTGTCTTTCAGTACGCATGGCCTCCCCGAGGTGCTGGTCATGGACAATGGTACTCCATTCACAAGTGAGGAGTTTGCGAGGTTCATGAAGATGAACGGCATAAGCCATCCGCACTGCCCCTTACCACCCGGCTTCAAATGGGTTGGCGGAGCGCACAGTGCAGACATTCAAACGAGGCCTAAAGAAGCAGTCTTCCGGGTCGATGGACACGAGACTGGCTCGGTTTTTGTTTTCATATAGGACCACCCCCCATGCGGTGACTGGTGTAGATCCCGCAGAACTCCTAATGGGCCGGAAACTTCGCACCCGCCTTAGCATGGTTTTCCCGGACATTGGCGCAAAAGTACGCCACACACAAGAACGGCAGGGACATGGGGCGGAATTCTCCCCTCCCGCGATAAATCGGAAAGGCCGTCGTGAACTCGGCCGAGTTTCACGACAGCCTCAGAGGCCGCTCCTCGCATCTTATTCACCCCCACCCGGGGGGCTAGGAGCGGCGCTCCGTAACTCTCGGCCGCCGGGCCTTGACGTGCGTCAAGGCGGCGTGCCGAGAATGACGCGATGGCGGCGCCTAAGTGACGTCAGCCGCGCATGCGCAGGTTGGCCGGCTCCAACCCGCGCATGCGCGGCTGACGTCACGACGGCTGACGGCTCAAACCCGCGCATGTGCGGTTGCCGTCTTCCCCTCCGCTGCCCCGCAAGACGTGGCGGCTTGATCTTGCGGGCGGCGGAGGGGAAAGAGTGTGTCGCTTTGAGACGCCGGCCCGACGATCGGTGGGCACCGACGCGGGCCAGTCCCCTCCTGAGCACGGCTGTGGTGCTCACTCCCCTCTCCGCCCCCCACAAGGTTCAAATGAGCATTTGGCGCCCATGTTCACGATGGCAACGACCAGGTGTGGTTGCCGCCGTCGTGAACTGGTCAGGAACGGCAGGCCGCTCGGCCCATCCGGGTCGGAGAATCGCCGGTCGCCGTGAAAAACGCCGAGCGGCGATTCTTCCGAGCGGGGGTGGGAGAATCGCGGGGGAGCAGGGGGGCGTGTCGTGAGTCGCCCGGCCCTCCCGCGATTCTCCCACCCGGCGTGGAGAGTGGAGAATCGGGCCCATGGTTTTTCTCGGCATCGGCTAATTCGGCAGTTTACGCCCGGCGACCCAGTGTTTGTTCAGAATTTTGCTGGTGGTGCCCAGTGGGTCCCTGACGTAATCCTTCGCCAAACGGGTCCTATCAATTACCAGGTACAAGCCCAGGGGCGTCTCCAACGCAAACATGTAGACCATGTTCGGTCCAGAAGACTATCCCTGCCAAAGGTTCCCCGCCCCAGGAGCTCATTCCTACAGCCACAGAGACCAGACACAATGGAAAGTATTCCTCACAATCTTCCTCTGGTGCCTCACTCAAAGCCTGCGCAGGTCGTGACAGAACCGCGTGGAGATAGAGACGCAGTGATGATGTAGGCAGCAGACTCTGACTCCGAGATGGAGACGCAAGAAACCTCAGAGGGGGTAGCCTCGGGCCCACGGGCCGTGGATGGACAACCGTTACACCATTCATCACAGAAGCGCCGGTCTCCATCTCGTTACACGCCGCCCGATCCAGCGCCTCATGCAAATGGTGTCCGGCCTGCGGCAAAATGAGTCCGACGCCGTCTTTCACCAGGGTCTTCGGTGGATTCCTTGGACTTTGGGGGGGGAGGGATGTTATAACCTGCCTGCTTACCATTGGCTGGGGACTAATGACAATCCCACAATCCTGTGGGAGTATGAGCTTCCCCAATGAGGGGGGGGGGGGGGGGGGGAGAAATCATTAGCAGACTCCCTGCATAAATAGAGCTGACCAGTTTGGACCCAGCAGAGAGAGAGGAGTGAGCAGCAAGGGAAGTTGCTGCTGCTGTTGTATATATATGTTATTGTAAATAAATGTTACTTCTTTGTATCCTGAAAACTCGTGCTGGATTCTTCGTGGCCCTCACAAAAAGGAGGAATTAGATTATCATTTAGAGGAGGTGGGACTTGTGAGGGAGGGAGGCCGTCTTTGCACTGTGTTTATATTTGTATTTGTACTGTTTTCTGTTATTACTATAACATTATAAATGCTTTAATAAAATGCTTTAAAAAAAAGAGTAGATAGAAGTAGCACATGTAGTTAATTAGTTATTACTTAAACATAGATTACTTTATTAATGGTTATAGTATAGGATTGTGCGAACTCAATATAATTTAATTGTTTATAAATAAATCAGTTTGCTTTAAATTAGAGACAGAACAGTACAGCACAGAACAGGCCCTTCGGCCCTCGATGTTGTGCCGAGCCATGATCACCCTACTCAAACCCACGTATCCACCCTATACCTGTAACCCAACAACTCCCCACCCCTTAACCTTACTTTTTAGGACACTACGGGCAATTTAGCATGGCCAATCCACCTAACCCGCACATCTTTGGGCTGTGGGAGGAAACCGCAGCACCCGGAGGAAACCCACGCACACACGGGGAAGATGTGCAGACTCCACACAGACAGTGACCCAGCCGGGAACCGAACCTGGGACCCTGGAGCTGTGAAGCATTTATGCTATCACAGATATAGATATAGTTTGGTGGCTTCTTTATAATCACACCATCAGACCATTCTGGATTACGAAGCAAAGAATAACGATACATTACCAGAAAGAGTAATATAACAATGAATAAAAAAAATTGAAAATGCAAGATACATGTTGCATCTTGGAAGCTAACTTCTCACTTTCATGAGCTGATACTGGAGATCACAGAGAAACTATTCCCTCTGCTGGCACAATTGTAGAACAACGGGCCAACGTCTTAAAATCTGGTCTGGAGCGGGATCCCCAGTACCCCAGCTCTGCGTTTCTCGACGGCGTGCTGTTCACTGGCGGCAGGATTCTCTCTTCCCACCGCTTGTCCGTGGGATTTCCTATTTTAATCACCCCATGCCGCTAGCAAACCCACGGCGGTGGGGGAGGGGGAGCGGGATGCGGTTGCACTGCTGACAGGCACAGCTGGAGAAGTTCACCCTGGCGAGCGAAAACATCAGGATTAATGCTTCCCAATTGTGGTGATGCCACAGATTCTGCTTGACCATTTCCAGCATTTTTTTTTTAATGCACCACTTTTCCCGACGGCGTTTAGTGGAATTTTGGAAGCATCTCCTGTGCAGTCTGCCCGAGTGCCCTCAGCCTGCGTACAGTGTGCCCCCCGTACAGTCTGTCTCTGTGTAGCCTGTCCCTGTGCAGTCTGTCTCTGTGCAGTCTGTCTCTGTGCAGACTGTCCCTGTGCAGACTGCCCTGTGCAGTCTGTCTCTGTGCAGTCTGCCCCCGTGCAGACTGTCCCCGTGCAGTCTGTCTCTGTGCAGTCTGTCTCTATGCAGTCTGTCTCTGTGCAGACTGTCCCCGTGCAGTCTGTCTCTGTGCAGTCTGTCCCCGTGCAGTCTGTCCCTGTGCAGACTGTCCCTGTGCAGACTGCCCTGTGCAGTCTGTCTCTGTGCAGACTGTCCCTGTGCAGTCTGTCTCTGTGCAGTCTGTCTCTGTGCAGTCTGTTCCCGTGCAGTCTGTCTCTGTGCAGTCTGTCCCTGTGCAGACTGTCCCTGTGCAGTCTGTCTCTGTGCAATCTGTCCCCGTGCAGTCTGTCTATGTGCAGTCTGTCTCTGTGCAGTCTGTTCCCGTGCAGACTGTCTCTGTGCAGTCTGTCTATGTGTAGACTGTCCCTGTGCAGTCTGTTCCCGTGCAGTCTGTCTCTGTGCAGTCTGTCCCCGTGCAGTCTGTTCCCGTGCAGTCTGTCTCTGTGCTGTCTGTCTCTGTGCAGACTGTCCCCGTGCAGACTGTCCCTGTGCAGACTGTCTCTGTGCAGTCTGTTCCCGTGCAGTCTGTCCCTGTGCAGTCTGTCCCTGTGCAGTCTGTCCCCGTGCAGACTGTCTCTGTGCAGTCTGTCTCTGTGCAGACTGTCTCTGTGCAGTCTGTCTCTGTGCAGACTGTCCCTGTGCAGTCTGTCTCTGTGCAGTCTGTCCCTGTGCAGTCTGTCCCCGCGCAGTCTGTCTCTGTGCAGACTGTCTCTGTGCAGTCTGTTCCCGTGCAGTCTGTCTCTGTGCAGACTGTCCCCGTGCAGACTGTCCCCGTGCAGTCTGTCCCTGTGCAGACTGTCCCTGTGCAGTCTGTCCCCGTGCAGACTGTCCCTGTGCAGTCTGTCCCCGTGCAGACTGTCTCTGTTCAGTCTGTCCCCGTGCAGACTGTCCCTGTGCAGTCTGTCTATGTGCAGTCTGTCTATGTGCAGTCTGTCTCTGTGCAGTCTGTCCCCGTGCAGACTGTCTATGTGCAGACTGTCCCTGTGCAGTCTGTCTCTGTGCAGTCTGTCCCCGTGCAGACTGTCTCTGTGCAGTCTGTCCCCGTGCAGACTGTCTCTGTGCAGTCTGTCTCTGTGCAGACTGTCCCCGTGCAGACTGTCCCTGTGCAGTCTGTCCCCGTGCAGACTGTCTCTGTGCAGTCTGTCTCTGTGCAGACTGTCCCCGTGCAGAGTGTCCCTGTGCAGTCTGTCCCCGTGCAGACTGTCCCTGTGCAGTCTGTCCCCGTGCAGACTGTCCCCGTGCAGACTGTCCCTGTGCAGTCTGTCCCCGTGCAGACTGTCCCTGTGCAGACTGTCCCTGTACAGTCTGTCTCTGTGCAGACTGTCCCTGTGCAGACTGTCCCCGTGCAGACTGTCCCCGTGCAGTCTGTCTCTGTGCAGTCTGTCTCTGTGCAGTCTGTCCCTGTGCAGACTGTCCCCGTGCAGACTGTCCCCGTGCAGTCTGTCTCTGTGCAGTCTGTCTCTCTGCAGTCTGTCTCTGTGCAGTCTGTCCCTGTGCAGTCTGTCTCTGTGCAGCCTGTCCCCGTGCAGACTGTCCCCGTGCAGTCTGTCTCTGTGCAGTCTGTCTCTGTGCAGTCTGTCCCCGTGCAGACTGTCTCTGTGCAGACTGTCCCCGTGCAGACTGTCCCTCTGCAGACTGTCCCCGTGCAGACTGTCTCTGTGCAGTCTGCCCCCGTGCAGACTGTCTCTGTGCAGACTGTTCCTGTACAGTCTGTCCCTGTGCAGTCTGTCGCTGTGCAGACTGTCCCTGTGCATTCTGTCTCTGTGCAGTCTGTCCTTGTGCAGTCTGTCCCCGTGCAGACTGTCCCCGTGCAGACTGTCCCCGTGCAGTCTGTCCCCGTGCAGTCTGTCCCCGTGCAGACTGTCCCCGTACAGTCTGTCCCTGTGCAGTCTGTCGCTGTGCAGACTGTCGCTGTGCATTCTGTCTCTGTGCAGTCTGTCCTTGTGCAGTCTGTCCCCGTGCAGTCTGTCCCCGTGCAGACTGTCCCCGTGCAGACTGTCCCTGTGCAGACTGTCCCCGTGCAGACTGTCTCTCTGCAGTCTGTCTCTGTGCAGTCTGTCCCCGTGCAGTCTGTCTCTGTGCAGGCTGTCCCCGTGCAGACTGTCCCTGTGCAGTCTGTCCCCGTGCAGACTGTCCCTGTGCAGACTGTCCCCGTGCAGACTGTCTCTGTGCAGTCTGTCCCCGTGCAGACTGTCCCTGTGCAGTCTGTCTATGTGCAGTCTGTCTCTGTGCAGTCTGTCCCCGTGCAGACTGTCTATGTGCAGTCTGTCTCTGTGCAGACTGTCCCCGTGCAGACTGTCTATGTGTAGACTGTCCCCGTGTAGACTGTCCCCGTGCAGACTGTCTATGTGCAGACTGTCTCTGTGCAGTCTGTCTCTGTGTAGTCTGTCCCTGTGCAGTCTGTCCCTGTGCAGTCTGTCTCTGTGCAGACTGTCCCTGTGCAGTCTGTCCCCGTGCAGTCTGTCCCCGTGCAGACTGTCCCTGTACAGTCTGTCCCTGTGCAGTCTGTCGCTGTGCAGACTGTCCCTGTGCATTCTGTCTCTGTGCAGTCTGTCCTTGTGCAGTCTGTCCCCGTGCAGTCTGTCCCCGTGCAGACTGTCCCCGTGCAGACTGTCCCTGTGCAGACTGTCCCCGTGCAGACTGTCTCTCTGCAGTCTGTCTCTGTGCAGTCTGTCCCCGTGCAGTCTGTCTCTGTGCAGGCTGTCCCCGTGCAGACTGTCCCTGTGCAGTCTGTCCCCGTGCAGACTGTCCCTGTGCAGACTGTCCCCGTGCAGACTGTCTCTGTGCAGTCTGTCCCCGTGCAGACTGTCCCTGTGCAGTCTGTCTATGTGCAGTCTGTCTCTGTGCAGTCTGTCCCCGTGCAGACTGTCTATGTGCAGTCTGTCTCTGTGCAGACTGTCCCCGTGCAGACTGTCTATGTGTAGACTGTCCCCGTGTAGACTGTCCCCGTGCAGACTGTCCCCGTGCAGACTGTCTATGTGCAGACTGTCTCTGTGCAGTCTGTCTCTGTGTAGTCTGTCCCTGTGCAGTCTGTCCCTGTGCAGTCTGTCACTGTGCAGACTGTCTCTGTGCAGTCTGTCTCTGTGCAGTCTGTCCCTGTGCAGTCTGTCCCTGTGCAGACTGTCCCCGCGCAGTCTGTCTCTGTGCAGACTGTCTCTGTGCAGTCTGTTCCCGTGCAGTCTGTCTCTGTGCAGACTGTCCCTGTGCAGACTGTCCCCGTGCAGTCTGTCCCTGTGCAGACTGTCCCTGTGCAGTCTGTCCCCGTGCAGTCTGTCCCTGTGCAGACTGTCCCTGTGCAGTCTGTTCCCGTGCAGTCTGTCTCTGTGCAGACTGTCCCTGTGCAGTCTGTCCCCGTGCAGTCTGTCCCTGTGCAGACTGTCCCTGTGTAGTCTGTCCCCGTGCAGACTGTCCCTGTGCAGTCTGTCCCCGTGCAGACTGTCTCTGTGCAGTCTGTCCCCATGCAGACTGTCCCTGTGCAGTCTGTCTATGTGCAGTCTGTCTCTGTGCAGTCTGTCCCTGTGCAGACTGTCTCTGTGCAGCCTGTCCCCGTGCAGACTGTCTCTGTGCAGACTGTCCCCGTGCAGACTGTCCCTGTGCAGTCTGTCCCCGTGCAGACTGTCTCTGTGCAGTCTGCCCCCGTGCAGACTGTCTCTGTGCAGACTGTTCCTGTACAGTCTGTCCCCGTGCAGTCTGTCCCCGTGCAGTCTGTCCCCGTGCAGACTGTCCCCGTACAGTCTGTCCCTGTGCAGTCTGTCGCTGTGCAGACTGTCGCTGTGCATTCTGTCTCTGTGCAGTCTGTCCTTGTGCAGTCTGTCCCCGTGCAGTCTGTCCCCGTGCAGATTGTCCCCGTGCAGACTGTCCCTGTGCAGACTGTCCCCGTGCAGACTGTCTCTCTGCAGTCTGTCTCTGTGCAGTCTGTCCCCGTGCAGTCTGTCTCTGTGCAGGCTGTCCCCGTGCAGACTGTCCCTGTGCAGACTGTCCCCGTGCAGACTGTCTCTGTGCAGTCTGTCCCCGTGCAGACTGTCCCTGTGCAGTCTGTCTATGTGCAGTCTGTCTCTGTGCAGTCTGTCCCCGTGCAGACTGTCTATGTGCAGTCTGTCTCTGTGCAGACTGTCCCCGTGCAGACTGTCTATGTGTAGACTGTCCCCGTGTAGACTGTCCCCGTGCAGACTGTCTATGTGCAGACTGTCTCTGTGCAGTCTGTCTCTGTGTAGTCTGTCCCTGTGCAGTCTGTCCCTGTGCAGTCTGTCTCTGTGCAGACTGTCCCTGTGCAGTCTGTCCCCGTGCAGTCTGTCCCCGTGCAGACTGTCCCTGTACAGTCTGTCCCTGTGCAGTCTGTCGCTGTGCAGACTGTCCCTGTGCATTCTGTCTCTGTGCAGTCTGTCCTTGTGCAGTCTGTCCCCGTGCAGTCTGTCCCCGTGCAGACTGTCCCCGTGCAGACTGTCCCTGTGCAGACTGTCCCCGTGCAGACTGTCTCTCTGCAGTCTGTCTCTGTGCAGTCTGTCCCCGTGCAGTCTGTCTCTGTGCAGGCTGTCCCCGTGCAGACTGTCCCTGTGCAGTCTGTCCCCGTGCAGACTGTCCCTGTGCAGTCTGTCCCCGTGCAGACTGTCTCTGTGCAGTCTGTCCCCGTGCAGACTGTCCCTGTGCAGTCTGTCTATGTGCAGTCTGTCTCTGTGCAGTCTGTCCCCGTGCAGACTGTCTATGTGCAGTCTGTCTCTGTGCAGACTGTCCCCGTGCAGACTGTCTATGTGTAGACTGTCCCCGTGTAGACTGTCCCCGTGCAGACTGTCCCCGTGCAGACTGTCTATGTGCAGACTGTCTCTGTGCAGTCTGTCTCTGTGTAGTCTGTCCCTGTGCAGTCTGTCCCTGTGCAGTCTGTCACTGTGCAGACTGTCTCTGTGCAGTCTGTCTCTGTGCAGTCTGTCCCTGTGCAGTCTGTCCCTGTGCAGACTGTCCCCGCGCAGTCTGTCTCTGTGCAGACTGTCTCTGTGCAGTCTGTTCCCGTGCAGTCTGTCTCTGTGCAGACTGTCCCTGTGCAGACTGTCCCCGTGCAGTCTGTCCCTGTGCAGACTGTCCCTGTGCAGTCTGTCCCCGTGCAGACTGTCCCTGTGCAGTCTGTCCCCGTGCAGACTGTCTCTGTGCAGTCTGTCCCCATGCAGACTGTCCCTGTGCAGTCTGTCTATGTGCAGTCTGTCTCTGTGCAGTCTGTCCCTGTGCAGTCTGTCTATGTGCAGTCTGTCTCTGTGCAGTCTGTCCCCGTGCAGACTGTCCCCGTGCAGACTGTCCCTGTGCAGTCTGTCCCCGTGCAGACTGTCTCTGTGCAGTCTGCCCCCGTGCAGACTGTCTCTGTGCAGACTGTTCCTGTACAGTCTGTCCCTGTGCAGTCTGTCGCTGTGCAGACTGTCCCTGTGCATTCTGTCTCTGTGCAGTCTGTCCTTGTGCAGTCTGTCCCCGTGCAGACTGTCCCCGTGCAGACTGTCCCCGTGCAGTCTGTCCCCGTGCAGTCTGTCCCCGTGCAGACTGTCCCCGTACAGTCTGTCCCTGTGCAGTCTGTCGCTGTGCAGACTGTCGCTGTGCATTCTGTCTCTGTGCAGTCTGTCCTTGTGCAGTCTGTCCCCGTGCAGTCTGTCCCCGTGCAGATTGTCCCCGTGCAGACTGTCCCTGTGCAGACTGTCCCCGTGCAGACTGTCTCTCTGCAGTCTGTCTCTGTGCAGTCTGTCCCCGTGCAGTCTGTCTCTGTGCAGGCTGTCCCCGTGCAGACTGTCCCTGTGCAGTCTGTCCCCGTGCAGACTGTCCCTGTGCAGACTGTCCCCGTGCAGACTGTCTCTGTGCAGTCTGTCCCCGTGCAGACTGTCCCTGTGCAGTCTGTCTATGTGCAGTCTGTCTCTGTGCAGTCTGTCCCCGTGCAGACTGTCTATGTGCAGTCTGTCTCTGTGCAGACTGTCCCCGTGCAGACTGTCTATGTGTAGACTGTCCCCGTGTAGACTGTCCCCGTGCAGACTGTCTATGTGCAGACTGTCTCTGTGCAGTCTGTCTCTGTGTAGTCTGTCCCTGTGCAGTCTGTCCCTGTGCAGTCTGTCACTGTGCAGACTGTTCCTGTACAGTCTGTCCCTGTGCAGTCTGTCCCTGTGCAGTCTGTCCCTGTGCAGTCTGTCACTGTGCAGACTGTTCCTGTACAGTCTGTCCCTGTACAGTCTGTCCCTGTGCAGTCTGTCGCTGTGCAGACTGTCCCTGTGCAGTCTGTCCCCGTGCAGACTGTCCCCGTGCAGACTGTCCCTGTGCAGTCTGTCCCCGTGCAGTCTGTCCCCGTGCAGACTGTCCCTGTACAGTCTGTCCCTGTGCAGTCTGTCGCTGTGCAGACTGTCTCTGTGCAGTCTGTCCCTGTGCAGTCTGTCGCTGTGCAGACTGTCCCTGTGCATTCTGTCTCTGTGCAGTCTGTCCTTGTGCAGTCTGTCCCCGTGCAGTCTGTCCCCGTGCAGACTGTCCCCGTGCAGACTGTCCCCGTGCAGACTGTCCCCGTGCAGACTGTCTCTCTGCAGTCTGTCTCTGTGCAGTCTGTCCCCGTGCAGTCTGTCTCTGTGCAGGCTGTCCCCGTGCAGACTGTCCCTGTGCAGTCTGTCCCCGTGCAGACTGTCCCTGTGCAGTCTGTCTATGTGCAGTCTGTCTCTGTGCAGTCTGTCCCCGTGCAGACTGTCTATGTGCAGTCTGTCTCTGTGCAGACTGTCCCCGTGCAGACTGTCTATGTGTAGACTGTCCCCGTGTAGACTGTCCCCGTGCAGACTGTCCCCGTGCAGACTGTCTATGTGCAGACTGTCTCTGTGCAGTCTGTCTCTGTGTAGTCTGTCCCTGTGCAGTCTGTCCCTGTGCAGTCTGTCACTGTGCAGACTGTCTCTGTGCAGTCTGTCTCTGTGCAGTCTGTCCCTGTGCAGTCTGTCCCTGTGCAGACTGTCCCCGCGCAGTCTGTCTCTGTGCAGTCTGTCTCTGTGCAGTCTGTCCCTGTGCAGTCTGTCCCTGTGCAGACTGTCCCCGCGCAGTCTGTCTCTGTGCAGACTGTCTCTGTGCAGTCTGTTCCCGTGCAGTCTGTCTCTGTGCAGACTGTCCCCGTGCAGACTGTCTCTGTGCAGTCTGTTCCCGTGCAGTCTGTCTCTGTGCAGACTGTCCCTGTGCAGACTGTCCCCGTGCAGTCTGTCCCTGTGCAGACTGTCCCTGTGCAGTCTGTCCCCGTGCAGACTGTCCCTGTGCAGTCTGTCCCCGTGCAGACTGTCTCTGTGCAGTCTGTCTCTGTGCAGTCTGTCCCCGTGCAGACTGTCTATGTGCAGACTGTCCCTGTGCAGTCTGTCTCTGTGCAGTCTGTCCCCGTGCAGACTGTCTCTGTGCAGTCTGTCTCTGTGCAGACTGTCCCCGTGCAGACTGTCCCTGTGCAGTCTGCCCCCGTGCAGACTGTCCCCGTGCAGTCTGTCCCTGTGCAGACTGTCCCTGTGCAGTCTGTCTCTGTGCAGACTGTCCCCGTGCAGACTGTCCCTGTGCAGTCTGTCCCCGTGCAGACTGTCCCTGTGCAGTCTGTCCCCGTGCAGACTGTCCCCGTGCAGACTGTCTCTGTGCAGTCTGTCCCAGTGCAGACTGTCCACGTGCAGACTGTCCCTGTACAGTCTGTCTCTGTGCAGTCTGTCCCTGTGCAGTCTGTCTCTGTGCAGCCTGTCCCCGTGCAGACTGTCCCCGTGCAGTCTGTCTCTGTGCAGTCTGTCTCTGTGCAGTCTGTCCCCGTGCAGACTGTCTCTGTGCAGTCTGTCTCTGTGCAGACTGTCCCCGTGCAGACTGTCCCTGTGCAGTCTGTCCCCGTGCAGACTGTCTCTGTGCAGTCTGCCCCCGTGCAGACTGTCTCTGTGCAGACTGTCCCTGTACAGTCTGTCCCTGTGCAGTCTGTCGCTGTGCAGACTGTCCCTGTGCATTCTGTCTCTGTGCAGTCTGTCCTTGTGCAGTCTGTCCCCGTGCAGACTGTCCCCGTGCAGACTGTCCCTGTGCAGTCTGTCCCCGTGCAGTCTGTCTCTGTGCAGACTGTCCCCGTGCAGACTGTCCCTGTACAGTCTGTCCCTGTGCAGTCTGTCGCTGTGCAGACTGTCCCTGTGCATTCTGTCTCTGTGCAGTCTGTCCTTGTGCAGTCTGTCCCCGTGCAGTCTGTCCCCGTGCAGACTGTCTCTGTGCAGACTGTCCCCGTGCAGACTGTCCCTGTGCAGACTGTCCCCGTGCAGACTGTCTCTCTGCAGTCTGTCTCTGTGCAGTCTGTCCCCGTGCAGTCTGTCTCTGTGCAGACTGTCCCTGTGCAGTCTGTCTCTGTGCAGGCTGTCCCCGTGCAGACTGTCCCTGTGCAGTCTGTCCCCGTGCAGACTGTCCCTCTGCAGACTGTCCCCGTGCAGACTGTCTCTGTGCAGTCTGTCCCCGTGCAGACTGTCCCTGTGCAGTCTGTCTATGTGCAGTCTGTCTCTGTGCAGTCTGTCCCCGTGCAGACTGTCTATGTGCAGACTGTCCCCGTGCAGACTGTCTATGTGCAGACTGTCCCTGTGCAGACTGTCTCTGTGCAGTCTGTCCCCGTGCAGACTGTCCCTGTGCAGACTGTCTCTGTGCAGTCTGTCCCCGTGCAGACTGTCTATGTGCAGTCTGTCTCTGTGCAGACTGTCCCCGTGCAGACTGTCTATGTGTAGACTGTCCCCGTGCAGACTGTCCCCGTGCAGACTGTCTATGTGCAGTCTGTCTCTGTGCAGTCTGTCCCCGTGCAGACTGTCTATGTGTAGACTGTCCCCATGCAGACTGTCCCCGTGCAGACTGTCTCTGTGCAGTCTGTCCCCGTGCAGTCTGTCTATGCGCAGTCGTCCCCAACCTTCGGCTCGATGGATCGAGTGATCTTGATCATCTCTGGGGTCTTCGTTGAGAATTCTTCACTGCTGTCCATTACTGAGCGATCCCATCATCTCTTACTTTCCAGTGTTTAAAACCTGGATGGTGAATTGACATTATGATCTCCTAAACATTACATTAGTTTTGAAATACCCTCTGAAGCATCAAGTTCTTAATCCACGTATTGGGTTGAAATTCTCGCCTTTAATAGCACTCACCTGCCATTAGCTCTTTGTAAGAACCTTTAGTCTCAATCAATTCCTCTTATCACATCTTTGGCTCGTCACATGTTTCCTACCAATGCAATGGGCCCAGGAAAATGGCCATTGATACCCATTGGCGGCTGATGTGAACTGCTCCTTGTTTGAGCAGACACCCTGAAAAGTTCCAGGTCAGCGATCACGATGAAGCGATGACGGATCAGAAAAGCACAATATTTATTCAAATACTCAATGCACTCTTACTCCCCTAAGGGTCTCCCACCCGAGCTGCACTCGGGCCGGGGTATTTATGCCCCAAGGTCCACTAGGTTGAGGTAGTAGCTTCGCCCCCACATCTGGGGAGATCATACTTAGGTGAGACCACGGGGAGCCTGATGGTGCAGGCCCTGCGGCCTTGGTTCGGGTTATAACACACCCAATGACCTGCACACGGCAATGTACTCAGCGCAATGCCAACTCATGTTGCTTTCTAACTTGGATTTATAACATGAGCATATTGAATGGTGGGGCAAGCTCACAAGATCTACACCTGCCCCTAGTTTCCTTGTTTCCATGTGTGTGGATTTCCTGGATCTCACACAGCGGCAGGTTGCTCGGAATATCTGGCCCACAAGCATTTTATTGATACTTAGGGAAAGTGTAACTATATTTTATGAGGGGGAACAGGACAATCTGGAAATGTTACGGGGTGGGATGATTCACGCGACGCCGCCCGGATGCCGGTCCGCACCAGAGAATCGGCGCCGGCACCGTTGGTGCGGCGAGGGCGCCCCCCCCCCCCCCCCCCGGCAATTCTCCGCCTGGGACGGGCTGAGTGGCCGCCAAGAAAGCCCGAGTCCCGCCGACGCCGTTCACATGTGGCCTTACCTGGCGGGACCTCGGTGTCCATCCTGTGGGAGGCGACCTAGTGGGGGTGGGGGGGGGGGGTGCGGGGAGGGGGGGGGGGGGATCCGACCCCGGGGAGGGCCTCCACCGTGGCCTGGCCCGCGATCAGGGCCTACTGATCGGCGGGTCGCCCTCTCCTGGTGGGGGCCTCCCTTACTCCACGCCGGTCCCTGTAGCTCTCCGCCAAGTTGCGTCGGGGCCGGCGCGGTGAAGAAAGCTAGTGCGTATGCGTGAGTCCGCGCCAGCCACCACGCGCATGCTGGCCCCCTCTAGGGCTCAGGATCGCTGATCCTGGGGGCCTGTTGACGCCTTTGTAAAACTCGACCGTGTTTACGACGCCGTCAACACTTAGCCTCAGGATCAGAGAATCCCGGTCTCTGTTTTGAAACGTCAGCACATTCTGGTAAGCTCTCAAATCTCTTCAGTGTCAGAAGCATCAATGAATCAAGGACATTGCAGAACTAAACATGATTTTGAAAATGACTGATAGCCATTTTATTTTGATGCAGGTATACAGTTCTTGAGAGTAAATAAGCTGTATTGTGATCCTGGAGCAGACCCCAACAAAATACTGGACAGAGACCACAGTATTTTATTTTAATTTTGTAGACTGTGAGGAAAGGATACCTCACCCCAGGGGTGATTTCACACAAAATTAGGGATATGGTATATTAAAACAAACGTATTAAAGTGTCTTTAACATCACACAAAATAGGTTACATTTAGCCCTTAACCAATGCTAATGACACAGCAACCCTTAACTGCTATCTTTACTTCCACTCGTACAACAAAGCCATCTCAGGTCCCAATCCACTTTTAAATACAGTTAGCACTCAGGAATACTTGCTGTATTGAGATGTCTTGGATAATCCACTTTGGAAAAGAGAGATCTTTTCATACTAAAGAAAGAGACCTGACAACAATGGGTGGGAGAAATCTTGGTGCCCGAGGCGAGGGCCACCAGGCTAGCTGGGTGAGTTAGTCTATGGAAGTACAGTGGGGGGGGGGGGTGCATATGATTTATGTATGTCAGGGGTTAGGTTACAAGGTGTTGTTGCTGGGCTGGTGGCGGCCCAGGAAAGAGGATGGCTGATCGGCGGAGGAGTGGGGGGGGGGGGGGGGGGGGGGCACGGTGCCCCCCAATGAGGCTGATCACCTGGAATGTTCGAGGATTGAATGGGCCGGTCAAGAGGGCCCATGTGTTTGTGCATCTGAGGGCTCTGAAGGCGGACGTGGTGATGTCACAGGAGACACACCTGAAAGTAACGGATCAAGTCAGGCTAAGGAAGAGTTGGGTCAGTCAGGTCTTTCATTCGGGGCTGGACACCAAGGCTAGAGGGGTTGCGATTTGATCAACAAGCGGCAATATAGTCTTGGATGGGGGGGGGGGGGGGGGTCGGTGATGTCATGGTTAGCGGTAAGCTGGAGGGAGGAAGGTAGTTTTGGTTAATGTGTACGCGCCAATTTGGGATGACGTGGAATTTATAAAGAGGTTGCTGGGGAAGATACCTGACCTGGCCACGCATAAGCTGGTGATGGGAGGGGATTTTAATACGGTCATCGACCCCGGCCTGGACCGGTCGTGTTCAAAAATGGGTAGGGTGCAAGCAATGGCAAAGGAACTGATAGGGTTCATGGAGCAGATGGGGGGGGGGGGGGGGGGGGGGGGCGGTGACGACCCATGGAGGTTTAGGCAGTCGATGGGGAAGGAGTTTTCTTTTTATTCGCATGTTCACAAGGTCTTCAAATCGGCCAATCCAACCCAATGTCTCTAATGGGTGGCATGGTAGCACAGTGGTTAGCACTCTTGCTTCACAATGCTAGGGTCCCAGGTTCAATTCCCAGCTCCCAGCTTGGGTCACTGTCTGTGCTGAGTCTGCACGTTCTCCCAGTGTCTGTGCAGGTTTTCTCCCAGTGCTCCAGTTTCCTCGCACAAGTCCTGAAAGACATGCTGTTAGGTGAATGGGACATTCCGAATTCTCCCTCTGTGTACCCGAACAGGCGCCGGAATGTGGCGACTAGGGGCTTTTCACATTGCAGTGTTAATGTAAGCCTACTTGTGACAATAAAGATTATTATTATTTCACCCTCTTTATTCATGTCGAAAGCTGCCCATGACGCCTGATAATAAAGCAGCTGCGAAATTAGCAAACATGCTTCCTTCACGTTGTGCTATTCCTTTCATGGCCTGCGCATCTCACATGCTCAGAATACACTTGCAGATGACAACCTGAATTCCCGCCATTTTCATCTGTCCCTTCTCCTTGGTGATATCCCCCTATGTTTGGAAATTCCTTTAGCTACTGCTGCCCCCTTGACCCCATGCCCCCACCCCACCTCCTCCGCCAGTCCTGTGGCCCCTCACCACAGCGGGCACTGAACCTGGTTGGTGGGCAGTCGCCGGGGCGGAGATCAACTTTGGGTGAGCAAGTGAGATTGCGTTGTGTTGCGGTTCCCCGTGGCACGTGTGTCACCACCCCCACCATTACCCCCACACTCCCGCTCCACCACCCCCACTCTACCACCACCACACCCACACCACCCCCAATTCTTACCGTTAAAGTCTTTGCGGCTGGATTCTCCGTCACGCCGCGTCAGATATCTGGTTCAGCGAGCCGGCGGGATGCTCCGTTTCGCCGGCTGGTCAATGGGGTTTCCCATTGTGGGGCAACCCCATGCCGCCGGGAAACCCCCTGGGCTGCCGGTAAAACGAAGCATCCCGCCGGCGGAGAACCCAGCCCCCGGTGTCCACCACCAGGGAACTCCAGCACCAATACCATCTTCTGCCACAAGATGGAGCCTGGTGACTCCAAAACCAGGCAGTTGTTGAGTGTAATCTTATTCACAATTGTGTTTCTTTTACGTTTATACATTTATTTTAACTTCTAAAAAGTTTTAATTTAGGAATGTGAGAATTTAGAAATGTGCAGTATTTCAACTTGTGATGTTCAGCGTTTTTATGTGTGGAGAAATGTAAAATAAAACTAACTGCCTTTTTAAAAAATAAATTTAGTGTACCCAATTCATTTTTGACAATTAAGGGGCAATTTAGCGTGGCCAATTCACATAACCTGCGCATCGTTTGGGTTGTGGGGGCGAAACCCACACAAACACGGGGAGAATGTGCAAACTCCACACGGACAGTGACCCAGAGCCGGGATCGAACCTGGGACCTCAGCGCCGTGAGGCACCAATGCTAACCACTAGGCCACCTTGCTGCCCACTAACTGCCTTTTTAACAGTATTTGCAATGAGAAAAACTGATCTTCATGATGTTGTTTTACTTAAAGTTTTCAGGAACATGGTTCCCGCTTTAAGTGAGGAATCCCTTGGGTGGCATTCTCTGTTTCAGAGACTGTTGATGCCGCCACTGAATCGGTCGACTTCGATGACAGCAAATTGGTGTCAGTCCCGGAGCAATTCATCAACTGTTGATGGTCTAGCAGCGAAACCCTGGAACACGACTGATTCCAATGAAAAACGGGGTGGGATTCGCCAGGGTCAGGATTGACACTCAAGAGGCTGACAAGCTGCAGCCGCATATTAAGACTCCGCTCACCCCACACACTCACCCCAGCCAACAAGATGGCAGCATGGAGAACTGGTCCACAGTTCGTGGACGCTGAACTTGAGACCCTGATGGACGCCTTGGAGGAGAGGTGGGATAGGCTGTACCCCGGGGTGGGAAGGAGGCTTCTGGATCTGTGGAGACTGCGTTTACCTCAGCAGTAACACATACAGGCTACCAACATTTGAAATAGTACAACGCTATTTTATTAAGCTAGGAACTGTTGAACATAATTTCACTGTGAGTCGACACTATGTCAGATTAAACTGAAGACCTATGCCTATCCTGACCAGTCTAGACTGTTAGCACATGGTGTAGCCACCTGGGTTGGCCACTTCCTCACACAAAATGGAAGAACGCAAAGGTTACAGGGAAAAATGGACAGTTGCAAAGAGACAAGCAGATTGCAGAATCCCCTGTGTATTGTAGCTGCTAAAGAAACCAGACAGCATTGTAACTAACGAGCTGCGCATATTAAGTGAGCGATTCCCGGTCATTCCCAGGCACAATGGACACAAGAATTAGAAGAGATTGAAACATTCTATAGAAGGTCAGACATCCCGGCGCCAAAGGGAGTCTGAAACAATAAGCCCCAAGGACCGCCCAGTGATCAAGGAACAGCCCTGTTATTGGGGAAATTCAAATCAATCGATTGGGAAGAGACCCAATCGATTGCAAGTTTATAGAGGGTCCGCCCAGAAGGGCGCGAAGCCCCTGGGACCTATAAAAGTCAGGTTCCAGGGCTGATTCTTTCTTCTTGACCAGCCGGCCCTCCCAGCAGAACACCTTTGCAGCAGAAGACCTTGAGAAGGAGAGGCCTGGTCAGCAGCCGCCATCAAGTAAGTGTCATACAACGCACGCTACGAGAGTAGACACTCCTGACCCCTTTAGTCCAGACCAACTGGAAGCCTGCAGATCCAGGACAAAGCAAGAGGCCATTGTTCCCTGATCCGGCAGTTCCCTTATTCCAGATAAGTATTGGCCTGTTAGTGGTAGGAATACCCTAGTCTTTTAGTGTTATATGCATGAGTAGTAAATAACTGTGTAATAATAAACGTGTATTGTTTGAACTTACTAACTGGTGTATTGAGTCATTGGTCTGAACTTGAACTTGAATCTTGTGGCGGTATCATAACGATACCTGGCGACTCCAGAGCTAAGTAATAAACAGAGCCAATTGAGTGTAAAGCGCACTCACCCAGAACGAGCAACATTTAGTGGCGACCCAGATGGGACTCGACTAGAAGTGGCCCCCCCCACTCCGAGAGAACCCAACAATTTGAATCAGAAATCCAATTGGGAAAAGGAAAAACCACAAGTGTTCAAGTAGTTCACATCAATCCTCATAATTCGGAAGTGTGTTTTTTGCATGCGTAACTAACAGGGTTATAAGGTAAAACCAAGAGATTGTTGTTGCGACAAACTGTCGGGAGTTTATAATTCGGAAAATAGTGAAAGCTGTACCCGTATTTTATAGCACCGCCTTAATATCCCTCGTTCCAAATTTAAAAGAGATCATAAGATAGGAGAAATGGCCATGCAGGCAATGGAATGCCTCATGTACCCCCAAGAGTTTGTGGTCGCAGCGACCAGCAGAGTCCCGTTTGGGAGCTGGAACTCAGGAAGTACCTCAAAGGGAAAGGATGGCCCCTTTGGAGTGAGTTTTGTTTGAATGAGGAGACAGGTCCCGGGAGTATAGGGCATACTTGGTGGGAGAACTTGTCTGAAATTCATAAGAAAGGTTTGAGTAAAGCACGTAAGCCGATGGCAATTGCGTCCTGCTTGGCACAATTGCGAGGCACAGAGGAGGTCGTCAGGACGCTCCGAGCAGAATTAGAGGAAAGGCATCGCATCAGTAAAGTGGATGTCAGTGATATAGAGAGAGAGAATTTAGAATTAAGGAAAAAGTTGGCAGATAAGGATAGAGAGGTGGATGACGCCAAGAGGGCACACCAGTCTTGTCTAGCCCATCTGAGCAGCTCCCAGTTACAATACGAAAAAGCCTATCAGGATGTGCAGCGCGCAGTCTTGATAAGACAAGAATCAGAGAAGCAGGTAGAGACACTGAACAAGCAGTGTAGCGACCTGAAGGCAGCTTTAAGGGCACTCCATGCTGCCACCACTGAACAAAGGCAAAGCACAGTGGACCATGCTAAATGTAGGTTACAGATTGCAGAGCTACAACCTCTGCTTTCTGTGCAGAATGGCTTCCAAGACACTTTTTGAACGCAACTAGAGGAAGAGAATGCACCAGATTGGCAGGAGTTAAGCGAGACAGCGCAGCGATATGTTCAGGGAATATGTGCGCTAGAAACGCAGCAGAAAAGGAAAGCACCCCAACCCCCCACAGATCAGATAGCACCCGCACCAATGAACCCAGTCACCACCCAACGAAAAGCAACCGCAGACGGCGCACCCGAGATCACTTACACCACCCCCTTAACCATGATTCAACTAAGGGATGCGTGTGAGAAAATCATCCCGTTCCTCCCCACTTCAGACCCCCACCAATTCTTTGCAAAAGTTAAGCAGGCGACCATGTACGGCCTTGATGCGCGAGAGCAAGTTAAGCTCACAGTTTTGAGTTTGGACTCATCGGTAGTAGCAGCCCTCCCCGACCCACAGAACGTTGGAGGAGGTACCCTCGAGGAAATGCATACAGCTATTTTGGATGCGATAGGGTACAACAGAGGAGACCCAGTTGAAGGCCTAAACAAGTGTAGGCAGAAAAACACCGAGCACCCCACAGCATTTGCAGGAAGGCTGTGGATTCACTTCACTGCAGTTTTCGGTGAATTAGACCGCGCACATTTGACCCAAGATAACATGGTTAAATGGACCCGCACTATTATCTCCCACGCCACAGAGGCAGGACAGAAAGCCTGCTCTAATTATGACCCCTCAGAAGAGGCCCATAATGAAAAATGGTTCTTGAAAAGATTGTCCCGCGCTTGGGAGCAATCTATTCATGGTAAGACAGCATTTAAGAAGCTCGAGGAGGCACAAACCGAGGTAGCTATCCAAGCAGTAAGAGCACACCAAACCCCGCATGGGTAAATGAGGGACAGCACAGCCCCCCACAAAAGTCACAGGAATGTTTAACTGCGGACAGTTAGGGCATTTTGCTAGGGAATGCAACTGCCCACAAAAACCTCAGAGAGGCCAGCAGACAGGCACTCTGAACAGGAATAGAGCAAAGCCCATTCACAGTATAGGGACGCAGTCAGGACAGACCAATGTGGACGGAACGGACTGACGGTGTTTGGGCTCCCCCACTTGGGTCTGTGACACCCTCTGGGACAGATCTGGATGACCGGTAGTCACAGCGAAAATTCAGGGACAGCCCATAGAATTACTCTGGGACACAGGAGGGTCCCGCACGAACATTAATTCCTCCACTACACCACAGGCAAACACGTGGCCCACTACAGCCACAATAACACTCAGCGGCTTTACAGGACACTCACAGCAAGGAAACATTACAGCCCCTGTACCAATTCAGCTAGGGAACATCTCCACCAGACACCCCGTTGTTTTAGTTGATCTGCCCCACACAGCAGAACACATACTGGGCATTGACTTTATGAATGCCCACAGCCTGTCGTTCGATCCAGTAAATCAGTGTGTCTGGCGAATGGCAAAATCGGACAGAGCACCCGCAACGCTCACAGTAGGAGAGTACGCAAACAGGATTAGCGCAGTGGGCGACTATTGCTTTGACCTGACCATGCTCAGCATGGACAAACAGGTTAGGGCAGTTTTAAACAAACATAGGACAGCATTTGCCAGTCACCGGCACGACTGTGGCAGGATGACTGGACCAGTTCAGATTACAGGACCTGACCCAAGACCACAAAGACAATATAAATTTCCCCTGGAAGCGGAGGGAGAAATCGGAAAGGTTATAGAGAGTTTATTAGAGCAGGGCGTACTAAGGACAGTAGCCTCGACTAATAATGCCCTTATTTAGCCAGTGAGGAAGCCAGACGGATCATGGCGTCTGACCATTGATTATCGGGAACTCAATAAAGTCACCCCCGCAGTAGCCCCAATGGTAGCAACAAGTCTCGAGACCATGCTCAAGCAGGGACTCAGCTCCAAGTATTTTAAGGTTTTGGACATTAGCAACGGCTTTTGGTCAATCCCATTGGCAAAGGCGTGCCAGTACAAATTCGCATTCACTTTTAAAGTTCAGCAGTACACGTGGACATGCCTCCCACAAGGATTCCACAACTCACCCTCCATTTTCCACCGACAGCTGGCAAATGGACAATCAAAATTTTCCCGACCCGAATGTCTGGTACAGTATGTGGACGACCTATTACTGCAGACAGACACAAAGGCAGAGCACATCACGCTTCTGTCTGAACTCCTGGAACTTCTGAACTCAATCGGATGTAAAGTGAACCCCAGAAAGGCCCAAATATTGGAGAATAAAGTGATGTATTTGGGTACAGTCATCACGCACGGCAAACGCGAGATCGAGTTCAAAAGAATTGACTCGATCGTCAAATTGCCCCTTCCCCAAAATGTTTCAGCCCTCCGGTCGTTTTTAGGACTGGTTGGGTACTGTCAGAACCATATTGACGGTTTTGCGACAAAGGCAGCCCCACTTTCAGGCCTCCTTAAGAAAGGAGCCCCTTGGGAATGGCTTCCGCAGCATACAGAGGCTGTGGACGATTTAAATAAAGCCCTTAGCACAGCCCCTGCACTACAAGTTCCAGACCCGCTTTCCCCCTATGCAATTGAGGTAGCAAGCTCAGATCTGACCCTCTCGGCCGTGCTCCTTCAGGAACGGCACGAGCATCTACGACCAGTGGCTTATGCCTCCTGACTTTTAGACCCAGTAGAGCAAGGATTTTCAGCCTGCGAAAGGCACCTACTCGCAGTATACTGGGTAGTACAGTACTTTTCGTGCATTACCGGACTCAACCCCATAACGATTCTGACCGAACACACCCCCACACAGCTTCTATTGGACGGACGACTGAAGGACGGTTCAGTTAGCCAAATTAGAGCAGCTAGGTGCACACTTCTTTTACAAGGACGGGACATCACAGTTAAACGGACTAAGACACACACCTTTTTAGCAGACAATCTCCAATACCCAGGACAACCCCATGATTGCGAGATAGTAGACCCCCTTCCACAACACAGGACCCTTCATTGCAAAGATGCCCCCCAGGAAGATAGGAAGTTCAACTCAAAGCCCCCAGCACACAGACATGTGTGCCCCCTTGAAGATTTATGTGGATGGTTCATCCACTGTTTTAAATGGTGAGAGCATTACAGGATGCGGCATTTATGTAGAGGATGCGCAGGGACGCGCATTAGAGGAGATATCTTTAAAGTTACCCGGTCACTTAGGCGCGCAGGCAGCAGAGGTCACGGCCATAGCTTACATAGTGGACCACCCAGATTCGTTCCCCAGCCCAGCAGATATATATTCTGATAGTCTATATGTCTGCAACAGTTTGATGGATTTTCTACCCCTGTGGAAGACAAGAGGTTTTGTTTCCCAGGATGGAAAGCCCCTTCAATCAGCCCCATTGCTCCGCCATATCCTAGAAAAGGCAAAGGATAGGATTTACGGAATAATTAAAGTGAGAAGTCATCATCGGTCATCACCCCCTGGAAATGTGAAAGCTGACGCACTGGCTAAAGCAGGTTCCAGGCACGGACATTTTTGGACACCCCCCGCTAGCGCCCCTGTGAGTTCAGTTCAAGTCTCACAGACAAACATTGGGGATCTAGTACAGGCCCAAAAACAGGACAGCAATCTCTAGTAGAGGAAAATTTTCAGCCCCATATGACAAATTCGTACACGCTCTGACCACACATGATAGTGTGGTGTTGAAAGATAAACTGTATGCGGTTCCTGAGAAAGACAGGTATCAAATGATTTGCCTATTCCACGATGGTCATGGACACCAAGGGATAGACCCCACCACAGCCCACCTGACACAGCTCTGTTGGTGGCCAAATCTGAGAGAGGATGTAACACATTACATCGAAAATTGTTTGATTTGTGCACAGAATAACCCAGAGAGGTAGTCGAAGAAGGCACAACTCAGTCACACTCACCCCGTTAATGGCCCCTGGACTAACCTCCAGATCGATTTTATAGGCCCATTGCCCCATTGCAGGAATGGCTTTAAATAAGTTTTGGTGGTCATTGATACATTTACGAAATGGGTAGAGGCTTTCCCATCTCGAACTAACACATCAAAAACGACCGCAGAGATCCTGACCCACGACATCTTTACTCGATGGGGACTCCCCATAAGTATTGAATCGGACCAGGGATCTCATTTTACAGGACGGGTCATGAAGAACGTCCTGACCATATTCGGCATTAAACAAAATTTCCACATTGCGTACCCCCCCCAGTCAAGCGGTATAGTGGAACGCATGAATCGGACTCTAAAATCAACCCTTAGAAACATGGTCCAGGAAAACAATACGACTTGGGATTCGGTGCTCCCATTCGCACTTATGTTTTTAAGGAATACTGTTTCAGCTTCAACAGGTTTTACCCCACACACACTCATGACCGGACGCCCCATGAAAGATTCTGAATTCCTTTTAGGATTCGACATGACCAGCCCAGAAGTGACGGCCCTCACACATGAGACAGCAGTCAAACAATTAGGAAAATGTAAGATCGGCTCAGTTAGCAGCCGCAGTTAAATTGGGAAAGAAAAAGAAACAGAGCAAGGCTTGTTTCGACAGAACAGTACATTCCACAGAGTTTCAGGTTGGACAGCAGGTAATGTTGTCTGTTTATAATCCCAGCACGTTTTTGGCCCCAAGATATTCAGGTCCGTACTCAATTGCGGACAAAGTCAGCCCTTCGGTTTATAAAATAAAATACCCCAACGGGAAGACTGCATGGTTCCATATCAACCAGTTAAAGGCATATGGAACACAGTCCAACCACACACACCATGTCCTGCTAGATGCAGCAGAACACCACGCCCCACCCACAAGAGACGCATTTCCACCCTCCCCCTCACAGACCAGCACCTCAGCGGACTCGACCTCGACTCCGCCCATTGACTTCAGACCACGCCCCGAAACACCCACAAGCTGCCACAGCAGAGACAGCGACTGTGACTCTGACGACAGCCACAGCACCCCTCTCTACTGCCCTGATACAACAGACCATACACACAGCGACTACGAGCCCGACTCCAGTGATCCATTTGAGATCATATGCATAAAGGCCCCAGACCCAGAACCCCCGCCCCACACTGACGACCCCGCTTTCGCTCATTCAATGTCTGACAACACTCATTGGCACCGCGACAATTCTTCCAGGCTCGTCCGGAACGACGAGATGGACCCCCGTTCACACAATGCAACCATAGCACGCCTGATCCATACAAGGGTATGGGATCCGGGAGAAGAGGATGACTTTTAGTCTGACTCCCGACACGGCAACCCCTTTGTGACCCTGTTCGCAGAAGATAATGATTGAGGTATCCAGATTATGTAAAAAGAGGAACCGCTTGAGAGATAAACGGTGTCCTTTTCTGATGGAACCTGCAGTATGTTTGTTGCATGTTTGTTTGTGTTTTGTTTGTTTCCCAGCAACAGTAGCTCTGCGGACACACACTCAATTTGTCCGCCAATACCTTTGAGAACTTGTAAGACGCCAAATCAGCTGGAATGTCTGAAGCCCAGCTAAAGGCGTTTCCCTTGATTCCACACGGAGCTCCCTAGCTCCAGTTCCATAACTGCTTTTCTGTTTGGAGGGCAGAAGGGGCAACCCCCATGATGACTACATTCTTGCCCGTTTGTTTCAGATCGCTCAGGCAGTGGAGAAACGGCATTGAGGACCCGCCCTGTCTGAGGACCACCCCTCTGGTCAGCTAAGCTCGGGTACAGCACAGCACGCCCTACCCGGGGATTCCATCCAAATCTTACCCGTCGCGGCCCATACGCAACTCATTCGAATGTCTTATTTCTAAAAAGTTTGATTTTGTTTCCTATGTTTTAGGTAGCCTTTGGTTGCCATTCCACATGCTATTTACATCCAGGAACATTGGGATGGTAAATTGCAAAGCCTGCGAGACAGCTCGCAGTGGTACAGTATTTGAGTATATGCCTGGTCCTAAATTCGTTTTGAAAAAAAAAAAATTTGAGGGAGTCACATGGAGTGACCATTCATAAAGGGAAAATTGGCACAAGAGGACAGATATACTATCATTCGAGGTATTAAGCAGAACACTAACAGACACTATGCTTGATCCCATAGCTCGCAGACGTTCGAAGGATCAGAGCAAGATCGCAGCAAGCAAGAGAAGAGAAGAGAGAAGGAATATGACAGCAGCGACTGTATTTTTCTTCTTAACATGTATACTTTGAGCACGCACGCAAACCCCCTTTCCCCTATGACCCCGGCAGTTAATGTTTCCCAGACACAGACCACTCCAAGCCCAGTAAACGGCAACAGTACCCCAACCTGGTGTACCAGATTTCTAACTTGGTACTCCTTGTCATATGTCGTAGAATCGCTTTTGGCACTGGCGATTATCTGCATCATAGTACAGACTTTTAGGATGAGGAAATGGCGAAGGAGAGCATACCGCTCTCGTACCTCGACAGTATATAGGATGAGATCCCCTATCTTCGGTTTCCCTCATTCCCCCGAACCCCTTGAAATGTAAATAAGGGATTTTCTTTTCGTTGTTGCCATGCCATGTAAATAAAGGAATGTGTTTTGAATAATTATGTACCTCTGAGCTCGACTGCCGAGTCAGAGAAGTGTATAATGAATATTGCTCTAATCTGTACTGATAGGAAGATAGAATGATGAAATATAAGTGAGTGTAGTTTATTTAAGGTGAGTTAGAGGTTCCCGTTGTGATTTTGATAATGCATGGCCCCTCTGACATAGCGCCAAATAGAGATTGTAGGTAAAAATTTTCTGCACAGTTGAGGAAAGTGCAGAGGCCATGGAACTCGCTGAGGTCAGGGAACAAAGACACCATGGTGTGATCCGTCACGCTATCGCGTTAGGATCACAAGGAGGGAGTGTAGCCACCTGGGTTGGCCACTTCCTCACACAAAATGGAAGAATGCAAAGGTTACAGGGAAAAATGGACAGTTGCAAAGAGACAAGCAGTTTGCAGAATCCCCTGTGTATTTTAGCTGCTAAAGAAACCAGACAGCATTGTAACTAACGAGCTGCGCATATTAAGTGAGCGATTCCCGGTCATTCCCAGGCACAATGGACACAAGAATTAGAAGAGATTGAAACATTCTATAGAAGGTCAGACATCCCGGCGCCAAAGGGAGTCTGAAACAATAAGCCCCAAGGACCGCCCAGTGATCAAGGAACAGTCCCGTTATTGGGGAAATTCAAATCAATCGATTGGGAAGAGACCCAATCGATTGCAAGTTTATAGAGGGTCCACCCAGAAGGGCGCAAAGCCCCTGGGACCTATAAAAGTCAGGTCCCAGGACTGATTATTTCTTCTTGACCAGACGCCCTCCCAGCAGAACACCTTTGCAGCAGAAGACCTTGAGAAGGAGAGGCCTGGCCAGCAGCCACCATCAAGTAAGTGTCATACAACGCATGCTACGAGAGTAGACACTCCTGACCCCTTTAGTCCAGACCAACTGGAAGCCTGCAGATCCAGGACAAAGCAAGAGGCCATTGTTCCCTGATCCGGCAGTTCCCTTATTCCAGATAAGTATTGGCCTGTTAGTGGTAGGAATACCCTAATCTTTTAGTGTTATATGCATGAGTAGTAAATAATTGTGTAATAATAAACGTGTATTGTTTGAACTTACTAACTGGTGTATTGAGTCATTGGTCTGAACTTGAACTTGAATCTTGTGGCGGTATCATAACGATACCTGGCAACTCTAGAGCTAAGTAATAAACAGAGCCAATTGAGTGCAAAGCACACTCACGCAGAACGAGCAACAATGGTGAAGATCTGTACTACAAGCTGTGAGCTATGTCCTTCTCAGACGCTGCATCCTGAATGAGCGGGAAAACTAGTGTCCTCTGGCTTTATAGTGAGCGTGTTCCAACTGGTGATTGGCTGCTGTGTTGTGTGTGTTGATTGGTCTTGCAGTGTGTCAGTCAGTGTGTGTCTGCACCATTATATACTGATGTATATATTATTACATCCAATGCCGTGAATTGGGCCTGGGCGCAGATGGCAAAGGTTGTGAGTGCCGTGGGCCCCACCGCCAGGACCGGACAGCAATGCCAGGAAAGGATGCAAGACCTTGTCAGGGCGGCCAGGGTCAGTTGGCAGCACTGTGCCCCAGGCACCCACCCCTATCCCACACGCCCTTAACCCCCCCCGCCCCCCCCACACGTGGAGGTGCCGAACTCACATCCTGCATCACCTGCGAGCACTATATCGGCTGCCATGGCCGGGTGCCCTGGCCACCAGCTACCCACCCCCTGTGCTGCATTCATCCGACTGTCTAACACTGTGCGTTGTCTGTCTCTCCCCATCAGGGAGAAGGTGGCCCACAATTGCTGGGAGAGGGAAAAGACTGGACAGACGAGCCTGCGGCTCCTCACCTCAGCAGGGCAGCAGGCCCTCGCCCTCATTGGTGGGCCCAGCGAGTGGGCAATCGCCAGGACGGAGGTCGGCATCGGGCGAGCAGGTGAGACCTCGCTGAGTTGCAGTTCCCCATGGCATGAGGGCCGCCACCACCAGCCCCACCCCCCAGCTCCACCATCCCCACCCCCCAGCCCCACCCCTTCCAGCTCCACCAGCCCCACCCCCAGCTCCACCAGCCCCACCAGCCCCACCCCCAGCTCCACCAGCCCCACCAGCCCCACCTCCCAGCTCCACCAGCCCCACCCCCCAGCTCCACCAGCCCCACCAGCCCCACCCCCAGCTCCACAAGCCCCACCCCCCAGCTCCACCAGCCCCACCCCCCAGCACCACCAGCCCCACCCCCAGCTCCACAAGCCCCACCCACCAGCTCCAACAGCCCCACCCCCAGCTCCAACAGCCCCACCCTCAGCCCCACCCCCCAGCACCACCAGCCCCACCCCCCAGCTCCAACAGCCCCACCCCCAGCCCCACCCCCCAGCTCCACCAGCCCTACCCCCCAGCTCCACCATCCCCACCCCCAGCACCACCAGCCCCACCCCCCAGCTCCAACAGCCCCACCCCCAGCTCCACCAGCCCTACCCCCCAGCTCCACCATCCCCACCCCCAGCTCCACCAGCCCCACTCCCCAGCTCCAACAGCCCCACCCCCCAGCTCCACCAGCCCCACCCCCCCCCAGCTCCACCAGCCCCACCTCCCAGCTCCACCAGCCCCACCCCCCAGCTCCACCAGCCCTACCCCCCAGCTCCACCACCCCCACCCCCAGCTCCACCAGCCACACCCCCCAGCTCTAACAGCCCCACCCCCCAGCTCCACCAGCCCCAACCCCCAGCTCCACCAGCCCCACCCCCCAGCTCCACCAGCCCCACCAGCACCACCCCCAGCTCCACCAGCCCCACCCCCCAGCTCCAACAGCCCCACCCCCAGCCCCAACCCCCAGCTCCACCAGCCTCACCCCCAGCCCCACCCCCAGCTCCACCAGCCCCACCCCCCAGCTCCACCAGCCCTACCCCCTAGCTTCACCAGCCCCACCCCCAGCTCCACCAGCCCCACCCCCCAGCTCCACCAGCCCCACCAGCCCCACCCCCAGCTCCACCAGCCCCACCCCCCAGCTCCACCCTCCAGCCCCACCAGCCCCACCCACCCAGCTCCACCAGCCCCACCCCCAGCTCCACCAGCCCCACCCCCCAGCTCCACCAGCCCCACCCCCCAGCTCCACCAGCCCCACCCCCCAGCTCCACCAGCCCCACCCCTCCAGCTCCAACAGCCCCACCCCCAGCTCCACCAGCCCCACCCCCCAGCTCCACCATCCCCACCCCCCAGCCCCACCCCTCCCAGCTCCACCAGCCCCACCTCCCAGCTCCACCAGCCCCACGCCCCAGCTCCACCAGCCCCACCCCCCAGCCCCACATCCCAGCTGCACTAGCCCCAGTCCCCAGCCCCACCCCCAAGCTCCACCAGCCCCACCCCCAGCCCCACCCCCAGCTCCACCAGCCCCGCCCCCCAGCTCCACCCTCCAGCCCCACCAGCCCCACCCCACCAGCCCCACGCCCCAGCTCCACCAGCCCCACCCCCCAGCTCCACCATCCCCACCCCCCAGCCCCACCCCTCCCAGCTCCACCAGCCCCACCTCCCAGCTCCACCAGCCCCACCCCCAGCTCCACCAGCCCCACCAGCCCCCCCCCCAGCTCCACCAGCCCCACCTCCCAGCTCCACCAGCCCCACCCCCCAGCTCCACCAGCCCCCCCAGCCCCACCCCCAGCTCCACCAGCCCCACCCCCCAGCTCCACCAGCCCCACCCCCCAGCACCACCAGCCCCACCCCCAGCTGCACAAGCCCCACCCACCAGCTCCAACAGCCCCACCCCCAGCTCCAACAGCCCCACCCCCAGCCCCACCCCCCAGCACCACCAGCCCCACCCCCCAGCTCCAACAGCCCCACCCCCAGCCCCACCCCCCAGCTCCACCAGCCCTACCCCCCAGCTCCACCATCCCCACCCCCAGCACCACCAGCCCCACCCCCCAGCTCCAACAGCCCCACCCCCCAGCTCCACCAGCGCCACCCCCCAGCTCCACCAGCCCTACCCCCCAGCTCCACCATCCCCACCCCCAGCTCCACCAGCCCCACCCCCCAGCCCCACATCCCAGCTGCACTAGCCCCAGTCCCCAGCCCCACCCCCAAGCTCCACCAGCCCCACCCCCAGCCCCACCCCCAGCTCCACCAGCCCCGCCCCCCAGCTCCACCCTCCAGCCCCACCAGCCCCACCCCACCAGCCCCACGCCCCAGCTCCACCAGCCCCACCCCCCAGCTCCACCATCCCCACCCCCCAGCCCCACCCCTCCCAGCTCCACCAGCCCCACCTCCCAGCTCCACCAGCCCCACCCCCAGCTCCACCAGCCCCACCAGCCCCACCCCCAGCTCCACCAGCCCCACTTCCCAGCTCCACCAGCCCCACCCCCCAGCTCCACCAGCCCCACCAGCCCCACCCCCAGCTCCACCAGCCCCACCTCCCAGCTCCACCAGCCCCACCCCCCAGCTCCACCAGCCCCACCAGCCCCACCCCCAGCTCCACAAGCCCCACCCCCCAGCTCCACCAGCCCCACCCCCCAGCACCACCAGCCCCACCCCCAGCTCCACAAGCCCCACCCACCAGCTCCAACAGCCCCACCCCAGCTCCAACAGCCCCACCCCCAGCCCCACCCCCCAGCACCACCAGCCCCACCCCCCAGCTCCAACAGCCCCACCCCCAGCCCCACCCCCCAGCTCCACCAGCCCTACCCCCCAGCTCCAACATCCCCACCCCCAGCACCACCAGCCCCACCCCCCAGCTCCAACAGCCCCACCCCCCAGCTCCACCAGCGCCACCCCCCAGCTCCACCAGCCCTACCCCCCAGCTCCACCATCCCCACCCCCAGCTCCACCAGCCCCACCCCCCAGCCCCACATCCCAGCTGCACTAGCCCCAGTCCCCAGCCCCACCCCCAAGCTCCACCAGCCCCACCCCCAGCCCCACCCCCAGCTCCACCAGCCCCGCCCCCCAGCTCCACCCTCCAGCCCCACCAGCCCCACCCCACCAGCCCCACGCCCCAGCTCCACCAGCCCCACCCCCAGCTCCACCATCCCCACCCCCCAGCCCCACCCCTCCCAGCTCCACCAGCCCCACCTCCCAGCTCCACCAGCCCCACCCCCAGCTCCACCAGCCCCACCAGCCCCACCCCCAGCTCCACCAGCCCCACCTCCCAGCTCCACCAGCCCCACCCCCCAGCTCCACCAGCCCCACCAGCCCCACCCCCAGCTCCACCAGCCCCACCCCCCAGCTCCACCAGCCCCACCCCCCAGCACCACCAGCCCCACCCCCAGCTCCACAAGCCCCACCCACCAGCTCCAACAGCCCCACCCCCAGCTCCAACAGCCCCACCCCCAGCCCCACCCCCCAGCACCACCAGCCCCACCCCCCCAGCTCCAACAGCCCCACCCCCAGCCCCACCCCCCAGCTCCACCAGCCCTACCCCCCAGCTCCACCATCCCCACCCCCAGCACCACCAGCCCCACCCCCCAGCTCCAACAGCCCACCCCCCAGCTCCACCAGCGCCACCCCCCAGCTCCACCAGCCCTACCCCCCAGCTCCACCATCCCCACCCCCAGCTCCACCAGCCCCACTCCCCAGCTCCAACAGCCCCACCTCCCAGCTCCACCAGCCCCACCCCCCAGCTCCACCAGCCCTACCCCCCAGCTCCACCATCCCCACCCCCAGCTCCACCAGCCCCCCCCCCCAGCTCCAACAGCCCCACCCCCCAGCTCCACCAGCCCCAACCCCCAGCTCCACCAGCCCCGCCCCCAGCTCCACCAGCCCCACCAGCCCCACCCCCAGCTCCACCAGCCCCACCCCCCAGCTCCAACAGCCCCACCCCCAGCCCCAACCCCCAGCTCCAACAGCCTCACCCCCAGCCCCACCCCCCAGCTCCACCAGCCCCACCCCCAGCTCCACCAGCCCTACCCTCCAGCTCCACCATCCCCACCCCCAGCTCCACCAGCCCCACCCCCCAGCCCCACATCCCAGCTGCACTAGCCCCAGTCCCCAGCCCCACCCCCAAGCTCCACCAGCCCCACCCCCAGCTCCACCAGCCCCGCCCCCCAGCTCCACCCTCCAGCCCCACCAGCCCCACCCCACCAGCCCCACGCCCCAGCTCCACCAGCCCCACCCCCCAGCTCCACCATCCCCACCCCCCAGCCCCACCCCTCCCAGCTCCACCAGCCCCACCTCCCAGCTCCACCAGCCCCACCCCCAGCTCCACCAGCCCCACCCCCAGCTCCACCAGCCCCACCTCCCAGCTCCACCAGCCCCACCCCCCAGCTCCACCAGCCCCACCAGCCCCACCCCCAGCTCCACCAGCCCCACCTCCCAGCTCCACCAGCCCCACCCCCCAGCTCCACCAGCCCCACCAGCCCCACCCCCAGCTCCACAAGCCCCACCCCCCAGCTCCACCAGCCCCACCCCCCAGCACCACCAGCCCCACCCCAGCTCCACAAGCCCCACCCACCAGCTCCACCAGCCCCACCCCCAGCTCCAACAGCCCCACCCCCAGCCCCACCCCCCAGCACCACCAGCCCCACCCCCCAGCTCCAACAGCCCCACCCCCAGCCCCACCCCCCAGCTCCACCAGCCCTACCCCCCAGCTCCACCATCCCCACCCCCAGCACCACCAGCCCCACCCCCCAGCTCCAACAGCCCCACCCCCCAGCTCCACCAGCGCCACCCCCCAGCTCCACCAGCCCTACCCCCCAGCTCCACCATCCCCACCCCCAGCTCCACCAGCCCCACCCCCCAGCCCACATCCCAGCTGCACTAGCCCCAGTCCCCAGCCCCACCCCCAAGCTCCACCAGCCCCACCCCCAGCCCCACCCCCAGCTCCACCAGCCCCGCCCCCCAGCTCCACCCTCCAGCCCCACCAGCCCCACCCCACCAGCCCCACGCCCCAGCTCCACCAGCCCCACCCCCCAGCTCCACCATCCCCACCCCCCAGCCCCACCCCTCCCAGCTCCACCAGCCCCACCTCCCAGCTCCACCAGCCCCACCCCCAGCTCCACCAGCCCCACCAGCCCCACCCCCAGCTCCACCAGCCCCACCTCCCAGCTCCACCAGCCCCACCCCCCAGCTCCACCAGCCCCACCAGCCCCACCCCCAGCTCCACAAGCCCCACCCCCCAGCTCCACCAGCCCCACCCCCCAGCACCACCAGCCCCACCCCCAGCTCCACAAGCCCCACCCACCAGCTCCAACAGCCCCACCCCCAGCTCCAACAGCCCCACCCCCAGCCCCACCCCCCAGCACCACCAGCCCCACCCCCCAGCTCCAACAGCCCCACCCCCAGCCCCACCCCCCAGCTCCACCAGCCCTACCCCCCAGCTCCACCATCCCCACCCCCAGCACCACCAGCCCCACCCCCCAGCTCCAACAGCCCCACCCCCCAGCTCCACCAGCGCCACCCCCCAGCTCCACCAGCCCTACCCCCCAGCTCCACCATCCCCACCCCCAGCTCCACCAGCCCCACCCCCCAGCCCCACATCCCAGCTGCACTAGCCCCAGTCCCCAGCCCCACCCCCAAGCTCCACCAGCCCCACCCCCAGCCCCACCCCCAGCTCCACCAGCCCCGCCCCCCAGCTCCACCCTCCAGCCCCACCAGCCCCACCCCACCAGCCCCACGCCCCAGCTCCACCAGCCCCACCCCCCAGCTCCACCATCCCCACCCCCCAGCCCCACCCCTCCCAGCTCCACCAGCCCCACCTCCCAGCTCCACCAGCCCCACGCCCAGCTCCACCAGCCCCACCAGCCCCACCCCCAGCTCCACCAGCCCCACCTCCCAGCTCCACCAGCCCCACCCCCCAGCTCCACCAGCCCCACCAGCCCCACCCCCAGCTCCACCAGCCCCACCTCCCAGCTCCACCAGCCCCACCCCCCAGCTCCACCAGCCCCACCAGCCCCACCCCCAGCTCCACAAGCCCCACCCCCCAGCTCCACCAGCCCCACCCCCCAGCACCACCAGCCCCACCCCCCAGCTCCACAAGCCCCACCCACCAGCTCCAACAGCCCCACCCCCAGCTCCAACAGCCCCACCCCCAGCCCCACCCCCCCAGCACCACCAGCCCCCCCCCCCAGCTCCAACAGCCCCACCCCCAGCCCCACCCCCCAGCTCCACCAGCCCTACCCCCCAGCTCCACCATCCCCACCCCCAGCACCACCAGCCCCACCCCCCAGCTCCAACAGCCCCACCCCCCAGCTCCACCAGCGCCACCCCCCAGCTCCACCAGCCCTACCCCCCAGCTCCACCATCCCCACCCCCAGCTCCACCAGCCCCACCCCCCAGCCCCACATCCCAGCTGCACTAGCCCCAGTCCCCAGCCCCACCCCCAAGCTCCACCAGCCCCACCCCAGCCCACCCCCAGCTCCACCAGCCCCGCCCCCCAGCTCCACCCTCCAGCCCCACCAGCCCCACCCCACCAGCCCCACGCCCCAGCTCCACCAGCCCCACCCCCCAGCTCCACCATCCCCACCCCCCAGCCCCACCCCTCCCAGCTCCACCAGCCCCACCTCCCAGCTCCACCAGCCCCACCCCCAGCTCCACCAGCCCCACCAGCCCCACCCCCAGCTCCACCAGCCCCACCTCCCAGCTCCACCAGCCCCACCCCCCAGCTCCACCAGCCCCACCAGCCCCACCCCCAGCTCCACAAGCCCCACCCCCCAGCTCCACCAGCCCCACCCCCCAGCACCACCAGCCCCACCCCCAGCTCCACAAGCCCCACCCACCAGCTCCAACAGCCCCACCCCCAGCTCCAACAGCCCCACCCCCAGCCCCACCCCCCAGCACCACCAGCCCCACCCCCCAGCTCCAACAGCCCCACCCCCAGCCCCACCCCCCAGCTCCACCAGCCCTACCCCCCAGCTCCACCATCCCCACCCCCAGCACCACCAGCCCCACCCCCCAGCTCCAACAGCCCCACCCCCCAGCTCCACCAGCGCCACCCCCCAGCTCCACCAGCCCTACCCCCCAGCTCCACCATCCCCACCCCCAGCTCCACCAGCCCCACTCCCCAGCTCCAACAGCCCCACCTCCCAGCTCCACCAGCCCCACCCCCCAGCTCCACCAGCCCTACCCCCCAGCTCCACCATCCCCACCCCCAGCTCCACCAGCCCCACCCCCCAGCTCCAACAGCCCCACCCCCCAGCTCCACCAGCCCCAGCCCCCAGCTCCACCAGCCCCACCCCCCAGCTCCACCAGCCCCACCAGCCCCACCCCCAGCTCCACCAGCCCCACCCCCCAGCTCCAACAGCCCCACCCCCAGCCCCAACCCCCAGCTCCAACAGCCTCACCCCCAGCCCCACCCCCCAGCTCCACCAGCCCCACCCCCCCAGCTCCACCAGCCCCACCCTCCAGCTTCACCAGCCCCACCCCCAGCTCCACCAGCCCCACCCCCCAGCTCCACCAGCCCCACCAGCCCCACCCCCAGCTCCACCAGCCCCTCCCCCCAGCTCCACCCTCCAGCCCCACCAGCCCCACCCACCCAGCTCCACCAGCCCCACCCCCAGCTCCACCAGCCCCCCCCCCCAGCTCCACCAGCCCCCCCCCCAGCTCCACCAGCCCCACCCCCCAGCTCCACCAGCCCCACCCCCCCAGCTCCAACAGCCCCACCCCCCAGCTCCACCAGCCCCACCTCCCAGCTCCACCAGCCCCACCCCCCAGCTCCACCAGCCCTACCCCCCAGCTCCACCATCCCCACCCCCAGCTCCACCAGCCCCACCCCCCAGCTCCAACAGCGCCACCCCCCAGCTCCACCAGCCCCAACCCCCAGCTCCACCAGCCCCACCCCCCAGCTCCACCAGCCCCACCAGCACCACCCCCAGCTCCACCAGCCCCACCCCCCAGCTCCAACAGCCCCACCCCCAGCCCCAACCCCCAGCTCCAACAGCCTCACCCCCAGCCCCACCCCCAGCTCCACCCGCCCCACCCCCCAGCTCCACCAGCCCTACCCCCTAGCTCCACCAGCCCCACCCCCAGCTCCACCAGCCCCACCCCCCAGCTCCACCAGCCCCACCAGCCCCACCCCAGCTCCACCAGCCCCACCCCCCAGCTCCACCCTCCAGCCCCACCAGCCCCACCCACCCAGCTCCACCAGCCCCACCCCCAGCTCCACCAGCCCCACCCCCCAGCTCCACCAGCCCCACCCCCCAGCTCCACCAGCCCCACCCCCCAGCTCCACCAGCCCCACCCCTCCAGCTCCAACAGCCCCACCCCCAGCTCCACCAGCCCCACCCCCCAGCTCCACCAGCCCCACCAGCCCCACCCCCAGCTCCACCAGCCCCACCCCCCAGCTCCAACAGCCCCACCCCCAGCCCCAACCCCCAGCTCCAACAGCCTCACCCCCAGCCCCACCCCCCAGCTCCACCAGCCCCACCCCCCAGCTCCACCAGCCCTACCCCCCAGCTTCACCAGCCCCACCCCCAGCTCCACCAGCCCCACCCCCCCGCTCCACCAGCCCCACCAGCCCCACCCCCAGCTCCACCAGCCCCACCCCCCAGCTCCACCCTCCAGCCCCACCAGCCCCACCCACCCAGCTCCACCAGCCCCACCCCCAGCTCCACCAGCCCCACCCCCCAGCTCCACCAGCCCCACCCCCAGCTCCACCAGCCCCACCCCCCAGCTCCACCAGCCCCACCCCTCCAGCTCCAACAGCCCCACCCCCCAGCTCCACCAGCCCCACGCCCCAGCTCCACCAGCCCCACCCCCCAGCCCCACATCCCAGCTGCACTAGCCCCAGCCCCCAGCCCCACCCCCAAGCTCCACCAGCCCCACCCCCAGCCCCACCCCCAGCTCCACCAGCCCCGCCCCCCAGCTCCACCCTCCAGCCCCACCAGCCCCACCCCACCAGCCCCACCCCCCCAGCTCCACCAGGCCCACATCATCCCTAAACCCCCCTCCACCAGCACCCCCACAATTCCGCTCCACCACCATCACCCCCACACCTCCCTCCACCACAACCCCCACACCAACACCACCACCCACCCCCCTGACCACCACCCACCACCCCAACCCGCAAACCAATCATGCGTCATGTCTTGTGTCTTGCAGGATCTCCTGGTGATGAGGCCGTGGCCCCTCTGGTTTCCCCTGGCCGTGGCCCCAACCACAACCCCAACCCCAAGTAGGTAGCAGCGAGGAAGAGGATACGAACAGTGACGTGAGGCTTCGACCCACAGCCCGAGACACCCCGGAGCATCAGTCCGGAGACGATACTGACTTTCCGTCACAGCTGTCTCCAACACCCTCCACCATCCCAGAGACACTCACCTCGGTTGAGCACTTTAGTGAAGAGGCTGCTGGGCCACTATCTGGTGCACACCTCACATGTGCTGCGGTACATCAGGTGGAGATAGAAACACCCGAGGGGTGGACGGTCGGAGGGTGGGCCGACCCCAAGGACTAGCTGCCGTCCAGATCCGTCTCGGGTTTCTGGGATGGACAGCCCCATCGATCGTGGAGATGCAGTGGCAGAGCCAGGGACTGCATGAAGGGTTGTCGGTGAGCAGCCAGCCCCTGAAGACCCTCACATCCAGATGTAGGAACAGCTTCTTCCCCACAGCGCCAGACTCCTCAACGACTCTCCCTTGGACTGATCTGTCACCTGTAAGAACACTATTCACGACCCCCCCATGCTGCTGTTGCTCATGTATTTACTTTGTTTGGCCCCTTATTCCGCACTGTAACTGTGATGAATTATAAATACTAATAATCCACACCGTATTGTACAACATGTGTTGAGCCTGTATATTGTATTGGATCACGTGTAGTTGCGCGGCTCTACCCATAGGGGGAGATGAGGAGCTTGTACTGGGCTCCACCCTTGGCTCCGCCCATGGCTCCACGCATGGCTCCTCCCCTTAACTGGATGTATAAAGGTTGATGTTGAGAGCCTGCCTGCCAGTTCATCTGGAGTTCATCTCGTCACAGGCAGGCTCTGTTGTAAGACGATTAAAACCACTGTTCACTTCTAACCACGTGTTGCGTGAATTGATGGTCTCATCAGTAACCAATCACTGTTTGTCGATATACCATTTGTCAATGTTCTCTGTTGATTATTCTCTTTGTCTACTATGTACAGACTGTGTATGTTCCCTTGGCCGCAGAAAAATACTTTTCATTGTACTTCGGTACAGGAACAATAAATGAAATCAAAATCTGTGCGGGCAGTGGCTGGGGCCCAGGATAGAGCTGGCGTCTCACAGGCAGCCATGTGCCAGAGCCAGCTGGACATCGCAGCGGGGCTCCGGAGAGTGGCTCAGTCACAGCGGGTCATGGCTGAGGGCGACGGCAGCATTGCCTGGGTGCTGGCTGACGTGGAGGTGGCGCAGACACTGGCTCATGTGGCACACACCCAGTAGATGGTGGCACAGCCATAGTATGATGTGGCGCAGTCCCCGACGGAGATGGTGCTCTCTGTGTGCTCCATGGCCACGAGCATCGAGACCCTGGTCGGGATGGGAGCGGGCCACCAGGACTGGCAGCGCCAGGTGGCGGGGGAGCTTCAGGTGTCAGTTCCGCTCACACACCGCCCCCATGGAGTACCCAGGGCCACTGAGCATCGTGGGGGAGGAGAGGGTGATGGGGCCCATGCCGGTGAGCCCCACAGGGGAGGTGGCGGAATACCACAGTGCCTCAGACTTCCCTGTTTCTGTCCCTGGTGCATCTGATAGACAGTGGGCAGAACTGGGCGGCACCGTGCCACCTGGGACAACCGGGTGGCAGCCGAGCCCATCTAGGCCCGGTCGCCCCAGAAGACAGCTGCCAAAGGGGTCCTAAGTCCACGGGGCGGGAATTGCCGCAGGCCGCCTCCACTCCTGATGTTCTGTCTGGTGTTCCAACTAGACATAGCGTGAGGGCCTGTAAGGCCAGAAAGGTAGAGACCAGTCAAGCTGGCACAGGTGCAGCACACAGGATAGTGTTAGTGGCTTAGCCACAAACCTGTATATATATCTGTTTACTGTTGCACAATAAACACCTGTTTACAACATTTCAATTTGCCTTGGTTCTCTGTCAGATGGACTTGAGGGATAGACTGGGCTAGGTTGGGCTGGGCTGGCCGCAGAGGTGAAAGGGGGGGGTTGAGAGATGGGTAGATGTTAGGGGTGGGTATAGGCCAGGGATGCCAGTTCAGCCAGCACTCACCGTTCCTGTGCCCTAGCCCCATTCCTCTCCTCCCCATACAACCACCGCTTCCACCCTGCCCCCACCCAGTCCCCACCTCCGCCACTCAAGGGTTCCGTGGGACCGTCTCATGGAACGGCCAGCTCACATGAAGGTGAATGGTGGGCAGGAGTCAGGCATTGTCAGAGCTCACCCCTGAGCAGGTCACCATAATCCTCAATCCCATAGAGCAGACACGCTATTACTGCCAGGCATGGCCCTCACCCCATAGTGAGGCATGTAGATGGGGTGAGGGGGGGAAAGTGTACATGGGAGGGTGTGGTTGGCCTGGGGAAGGGGGGGCGGGGGGGGTTGTGGGACTGGGATGGGATGCCCGTGCCAATGGCCATGCCACCTAGTCGGTGAACTTGGAGCCGATTACAGCATCCCGTGCATGTCAGCCCAGGCGTGCATTTTGTGTGGCCTCCCTTGCCTGCTCGGGCTCCATGCCTGCCTATCCTCGCCTTCCCCTCCAACCTCCTCATCAGACAAGGCCTGATGTTCATCCTCCTTCTCCAGAACGTCGCCCCTCGGCTGTGCGATGTTGTGGAGAATGCAGCAGGCCACCACCATAGAATCATAGAATTTACTGTGCAGAAAGGGGTCATTCGGCCCATCGAGTTTGCACTGGCCCTTGGAAAGAGTACCCTACTTAAGCCCACAGCTCCATACTATCCCCGTAACCCAGTAACCCCACCTAATTTTTTTGGACACTCTTGTCTTAGGTGCACTGATCTAACACTGGCTGCAACTGTATGCAGCTTAGATCAGAAAGATACTCCAGACCTTGAAGTTAGTTCAATCAGGTTTATTGAACTAATAACACAGTTAGCACAGTTCTCTGTGAGTTCAACTCTCTGTTATCTTAAGTGTGGTTACTCTGTCTGACTGAACCAGACTAGCGCTTAGCCACATGGTGGAGGTGTGAGATTGGAACAACACCCTTGACTGACTCTCCAGATGTTCATCAGTGGAAAGAGGCGGAGTGTGTGTGAAACGTATCTTTTATAGTCAGATCCCACCCCTGAGTGTCCTGCCTGCTCATTGGTCATGTCCTGTTCTCTGTGTCCATTAGGTGCTTGTCTGTGTATCATTATGTGTGTGTGTGTGTGTGCCTGCATATCATGACAGACACTAAGGGCAATTTATCATGGCCAATCCACCTATCCTGCACATCTCTGGACTGTGGGAGGAAACCGGAGCACCCACAGGAAACCCACGTAGGCACGGGGAGAATGTGCAGACTTCGCACAGACAGTGATCCAAGCCGGAATCGAACCTGGGGTCCTGGAGCTGTGAAGCAACTGTGCTAACCATTGTGCTACTGTGCCAGCACGTGGGAGCTGTACTGGAGGGCCCCTCCAGAGTGGTCCAGGTACCTGAATCGCATCTTCAGGAGGCCGAAGAACCGCTCAATCATGCTACTGGCTGCTGCATGGGCGTCGTTGTCCATCAGTGACCCTGGGGGGTTACCCTGACCCCACTGCCTATCCCCTGGCCATCCCGCCAACACCCCGCTCTCTCCCCTGGGCCTGGCAGATGTTCCCCTCTCCCCCAGCCAGCCCTGCCAGTGGCAGGACAATCAGCCCATCGTTGTGCCTCTGCAGGTCTTACCTCCTCTCTCTCCCTCATCGGCCACGGCACCTGTTTCCCTATTTTTGAAACCACAAGTGAAACTCACCATCGGTAATACCCCCTGGTGGAGGCTGAGCATTGGGGAGGCCCTGGACAATACCAGGTCAGGCCTGCTAATGATATGCCAAATGGTGTTTCCTGTACAAACAGTGTAGAATGTTTGACGCCGATGTTGAGGCACCGGAGCATGGCAATCTGGCATGCGGTCAGCCCCCACCATGATTTTGCTTCACAACTGATTCTCCCCAAAATCACCTTTCCCGATTTCGGCCGATGGAGAACTCCACCCCTTATATCGAACAATTTGGTCTCCCACTTATGGCTCCACCTATCCTTGGGTTCGTTCTCATAATCTAAGAATAATCTCTCCGCTCTCCAGCAGGAGAGGATCTAACCATCTATTCCATTTGATATTCAATGGAATTAGCATTGTTGAATCCCCCACAATCAGCGCCCTGAGGGTTGCCATTGACCAGGAACTGAAATGGACTAGCCAGATAATTACTATAATTAGATCAGAGGCTATGAATCCTGCGATTACTAACTCACCTCCTGACTCCCCAAAGCCTGCCCATCATCTATAAGGCACAGGTCAGGAGTGTAATGGAATACTCTCCACTTGCCTGGATAAGTGCAGCTCCATTCAGGACAAAGCAGCCCGCTTGCTTGCTCCTCCTTCCACAAACAATCAATCAATCTCTCCACCACAAACACGCAGTGGTAGCCGTGTATACTGTAAAGTTGCTGGGTTGTGACAGGGTGATGACAAAGGATTACAACACCTGGTGTTTAAACTAATGTGGCAGGGGGATGGGAACCAATGCAGGAAGTTGGAAGGTAGTAAAACAGGGACAGAAACAAAAGGAAGTAAGGGGAAAAGTGCAAGGCAGAGAAGACATAGTCAGAAATCCATAAGGGCGACAGTACAAGGTACAGTGACTGAGGGGAGCACAGTGAATAGGCCCAGTAATAACAAAAGGAATAAAACTGGAGATGTTAAGATTCAAAACAGAGGTAAAAAAACCAACATAAGTGTACTTTACCTGAATGCTCGTAGTATTCGGAATAAAGTAAATGAGTTGGTGGCACAAATCATCGTAAATGACTATGATTTAGTGGCCATTACTGAAACATGGTTAAAGGATGGTCATGACTGGGAGTTAAATATCCGAGGGTATCAAACTATTCGGAAGGACAGAGTGGATGGTAAGGGAGGTGGTGTTGCTCTGTTATTTAAGGATGACATCCGGGCAATAGTAAGGGATGACATCGGTGCTATGGACGATAAGGTTGAATCCATTTGGGTGGAAATCAGGAATAGTAAGGCGAAAAAGTCACTGATAGGAGTAGTCTATCGGCCACCAAATAGTAACGAGATGGTGGGGCAGGCAATAAACAAAGAAATAACTGATGCATGTAGAAATGGTACAGCAGTTATCATGGGGGATTTTAATCTACATGTCGATTGGTTTAACCAGGTCGGTCAAGGCAACCGTGAGGAGTTTATAGAATGTATCCGCGATAGTTTCCTAGAACAGTATGTAATGGAACCTACGAGGGAACAAGCGGTCCTAGATCTTGTCCTGTGTAATGAGACAGGATTGATTCATGATCTCATAGTTAGGGATCCTCTCGGAAGGAGCGATACCAATATGGTGGAATTTAAAATACAGATGGAGGGTGAGAAAGTAAAATCAAATACTAGTGTTTTGTGTTTAAACAAAGGAGATTACAAGGTGATGAGAGAAGAACTAGCTAAGGTAGACTGGGAGCTAAGACTTTATGGTGGAACAGTTGAGGAACAGTGGAGAACCTTCCAAGCAATTTTTCACAGTGCTCAGCAAAGGTTTATACCAACAAAAAGGAAGGACAGAAGAAAGAGGGAAAATCGACCGTGGATATCTAAGGAAATAAGGGAGAGTATCAAATTGAAGGAAAAAGCATATAAAGTGGCAAAGATTGCTGGGAGATTAGAGGACTGGGAAATCTTTAGGGGGCAACAGAAAGCTACTAAAAAAGCTATAAAGAAGAGTAAGATAGAGTATGAGAGTAAACTTGCTCAGAATATAAAAACAGACAGTAAAAGTTTTTACAAATATATAAGACAAAAAAGAGTGGCTAAGGTAAATATTGGTCCTTTAGAGGATGAGAAGGGAGTTTTAATAATGGGAAATGAGGAAATGGCTGAGGAACTGAACAGGTTTTTTGGGTCGGTCTTCACAGTGGAAGACACAAATCACATGCCAGCGACTGATAGAAATGAGGCTATGACAGGTGAGGACCTTGAGAGGATTGTTATCACTAAGGAGGGAGTGATGGGCAAGCTAATGGGGCTAAAGGTAGACAAGTCTCCTGGCCCTGATGGAATGCATCCCAGAGTGCTAAAAGAGATGGCTAGGGAAATTGCAGATGCACTAGTGATAATTTACCGAAATTCACTAGACTCTGGGGTGGTCCCGGTGGATTGGAAATTAGCAAACGTGACGCCACTGTTTAAAAAAGGAGGTAGGCAGAAAGCAGGAAATTATAGGCCAGTGAGTTTAACTTCGGTAATAGGGAAGATGCTGGAATCTATCATCAAGGAAGAAATTGCGAGGCATCTGGATAGAAATTGTCCCATTGGGCAGACGCAGCATGGGTTCGTAAAAGGCAGGTCATGCCTAACTAATTTAGTGGAATTTTTTGAGGACATTACCAGTGCAGTAGATAATGGGGAGCCGATGGATGTGGTATATCTGGATTTCCAGAAAGCCTTTGACAAGGTGCCACACAAAAGGTTGCTGCATAAGATAAAGATGCATGGCATTAAGGGTAAAGTAGTAGTACGGATAGAGGATTGGTTAATTAATAGAAAGCAAAGAGTTGGGATAAATGGGTGTTTCTCTGGTTGGCAATCAGTAGCTAGTGGTGTCCCTCAGGGATCCGTGTTGGGCCCACAATTGTTCACAATTTACATTGATGATTTGGAGTTGGGGACCAAGGGCAATGTGTCCAAGTTTGCAGATGACACTAAGATGAGTGGTAAAGCGAAAAGTACAGAGGATACTGGAAGTCTGCAGAGGGATTTGGATAGGTTAAGTGAATGGGCTCGGGTCTGGCAGATGGAATACAATGTTGACAAATGTGAGGTTATCCATTTTGGTAGGAATAACAGCCAACGGGATTATTATTTAAACGGTAAAATATTAAAGCATGCCGCTGTTCAGAGAGACTTGGGTGTGCTAGTGCATGAGTCACAGAAGGTTGGTTTACAAGTGCAACAGGTGATTAAGAAGGCAAATGGAATTTTGTCCTTCATTGCTAGAGGGATGGAGTTTAAGACTAGGGAGGTTATGTTGCAATTGTATAAGGTGTTAGTGCGGCCACACCTGGAGTATTGTGTTCAGTTTTGGTCTCCTTACTTGAGAAAGGACGTACTGGCGCTGGAGGGTGTGCAGAGGAGATTCACTAGGTTAATCCCAGAGCTGAAGGGGTTGGATTATGAGGAGAGGTTGAGTAGACTGGGACTGTACTCGTTGGAATTTAGAAGGATGAGGGGAGATCTTATAGAAACATTTAAAATTATGAAGGGAATAGATAGAATAGATGCGGGCAGGTTTTTTCCACTGGCGGGTGACAGCAGAACTAGGGGGCATAGCCTCAAAATAAGGGGAAGTAGATTTAGGACTGAGTTTAGGAGGAACTTCTTCACCCAAAGGGTTGTGAATCTATGGAATTCTTTGCCCAGTGAAGCAGTTGAGGCTCCTTCATTACATGTTTTTAAGGTAAAGATAGATAGTTTTTTGAAGAATAAAGGGATTAAGGGTTATGGTGTTCGGGCCGGAAAGTGGAGCTGAGTCCACAAAAGATCAGCCATGATCTAATTGAATGGCGGAGCAGGCTCGAGGGGCCAGATGGCCCACTCCTGCTCCTAGTTCTTATGTTCTTATGTTCTTATGTTCTTACACTCCATGCCAGTAGCCACACTGGTGAGAAGCCCTGTGCCAGGGACACGTCACTTCCTGTGTACAGGTCATGGCAATATATACACAAACACACATTCTACATCTTCCCCATTTTAGTTGGGACAATTCAATCCCCTCATGCAATTTGAATCCAGTAACAGAACAATTAATATTTAAATTGCACAGAGCATGAGCCTGGGCCACAAACCTGGCACAATGCACAAGTGTCTCCCATCTCCCACCTACTCCCCCACCCTCCTCCTTTTTAAAAAAACGGCATATATATATATACACTTGAGCTTAGGGTTTGGCCTGCTCAGCTGGCCCATGTACTTAAATCTCTTGTCTGTTCTTGGAATACATCCAGGTTATTTTTCACACAGCGGATGGCGGAGGTGTGACTGGGCTGTGCACAGTGGCTGCGGAGTTTGCTGCATTCGTAGCTGGAGGGGCTTCCCAGGTCAGGGGACGCAGATTGTGGACTTGATGTGTCAACCTCTGTGGTGCTGGTTCAGGTCCCTGTAACAGATGAATCCAGTTCCATTTCATGCACCATCTGAGGCAACAGTGTAAGTGTTTGGTTGGGAGGGCCTGACTGTGACCGCTGCCAGTCAGCATAGTCGCATGTGGTTTGCATTCTGACTGTCTGACCTGGCTCCAGAGAGCTGGGTGTGCAGGCATTAGGGTCAGAGTTCACTTCCACTTTGGGTTACATCACGGCCTTGGCCAAAGGGATCATGGTTCTGGTGGGCTGTGATGTGTTGGGTACTCTGGATCTGTGGAGACTGCGTTTACCTTAGCAGTAACATAGACAGGCTACCAACACTTGTAATAGTACAACTCTATTTTATTTAACTATGAGCTGTTAAACATACTTGTACTGTGGGTCGACACTATGTTAGATTGACTGAAGACCTATGCCTAACCTGACCAGCCTATACTGCTGCACATGGTGGATGTTTGTGCTACTGACTGCGGACTCTGTCTGTCTCAGAGGCTGCATCCCGAATGAGCGGGAAAACTAGTGCCCTCTGGCTTGATAGTGACCGTGCCCTAACTGGTGATTGGCTGCTGTGTTGTGTGTGTTGATCGGTCTTGCAGTGTGTCAGTCAGTGTGTGTCCCTGCACCATTATATACTGATGTATATATTATGACAGGCTGGAGAGCATTCTTTGTACTGGCGAGGAAAGACTCTCTTGAGGCAGATTATGCAAACTAAGTAGTGCAGCATAGAAGTCTATATTGTCATGGAGGCATGTTTCGAGGTCCTTTTTGAGGTGCTCCGCCAAACCATTCGATTATGGGTGTAATGTAGAATCCATAGAATCCCTACACTACAGAAGGAGGCCATTCAGCCCATCGAGACTGCTCCGGCCCTTTGAAAGAGCCCCACTAAGGCCCACTCCTCCACCTATTCCCCATAACTCCATAATCCCACCTAGCCTGCACATCATTGGATATTGGGAGGAAACCGGAGCACCCAGAGGAAACCTATGCAGACACAAAGAGAAAGTGCAAACTCCACGCAGACAGTCACCCAAGGCTGGAACAAACCCGGGTCCTCAGCAATGTGAGGCAGCAGTGCTAACTACTGTGCCACCGTGCCACTTTTTTAACAGAGAAATGGTCGTCCCTGGATAGTCTCGAACCACCAACCTTTCGGTTATCAGCTGGACATGCTGACCAATTGCTGCACAGCGACCAAAGTCCTATGTCTGTGCAAAGACCTTGAACTGCCTGAAGACAGATTGTCAGGCGCTCTCCGTTATTAGCTTTTGTGGAATGCCATGAGCAACAAAATGTCTCTTTGGCTTTCTAATCACTGTGGTGTGCATGTCGAGTAAGTCATCAACTTCATTCCACATTGGGAATGAATCAACAAGAACCAGATGTTGTCCCCCATTCCACTCAAATACATCTGCCACAGTGAGTGACCATGGAAGGTCTGGGACCTCATGGCGCTGCAGTGGTTCTTTGGTTTGATGAGGCTTGACCATGTTGCATGGTGCACATCTGGACACTTCTCTCTATGTCCCCCTACACTGAGGGCCAGTACATGGTTTCCTTTGCCCTGCACTTTGTTGCTTCCACCCCGGGGTGTCCTTGGTGGAGTTATTGGGTGTAGCATTCCTGCAGAGAGCCGGGGAATGATGAACCTTTGGCTGCACAGTAACAGTCCATCTTGCACAGTTAATCCCTCTGTCATGATGCATCAGCATGCTCAGCGGTGGCTAAGGAAGCACTGTGGAGGGCGTTCGCAAGGTATAGCTCCTTACTGCCCTTGTAGATGACACTGAGGTTGTAGAATTGGAGCTCCAGCATCAGCTGCGGTGGGCGTGGTGATGCAGTATGGTGGGCGTGGTGATGCAGTATGGTGGGCGTGGTGACGCAGTATGGTGGGCGTGGTGATGCAGTATGGTGGGCGTGGTGATGCAGTATGGTGGGCATGGTGACGCAGTATGGTGGGCGTAGTGACGCAGTATGGTGGGCGTGGTGACTCAGTATGGAGGGCGTGGTGATGCAGTATGGTGGGCGTGGTGATGCAGTATGGTGGGCATGGTGACGCAGTATGGTGGGCGTGGTGATGGAGTATGGTGGGCGTGGTGACGCAGTATGGAGGGCGTGGTGATGGAGTATGGTGGGCGTGGTGATGGAGTATGGTGGGCGTGGTGACGCAGTATGGAGGGCGTGGTGACGCAGTATGGAGGGCGTGGTGATGCAGTATGGTGGGTGTGGTGATGGAGTATGGTGGCCGTGGTGACGCAGTATGGTGGGCCTGGTGACGCAGTATGGTGGGCATGGTGACGCAGTATGGTGGGCATGGTGACGCAGTATGGTGGGCGTGGTGATGGAGTATGGTGGGCGTGGTGACGCAGTATGGAGGGCGTGGTGATGGAGTATGGTGGGCGTGGTGATGGAGTATGGTGGGCGTGGTGACGCAGTATGGAGGGCGTGGTGACGCAGTATGGAGGGCGTGGTGACGCAGTATGGAGGGCGTGGTGATGGAGTATGGTGGCCGTGGTGACGCAGTATGGTGGGCGTAGTGACGCAGTATGGAGGGCGTGGTGACGCAGTATGGTGGGCGTGGTGACCCAGTATGGTGGGCGTGGTGACCCAGTATGGAGGGCGTGGTGATGCAGTATGGAGGGCGTGGTGATGGAGTATGGTGGGCGTGGTGACGCAGTATGGTGGGCGTGGTGACGCAGTATGGAGGGCGTGGTGACGCAGTATGGTGGGCGTGGTGACGCAGTATGGAGGGCGTGGTGACGCAGTATGGAGGGCGTGGTGACGCAGTATGGTGGGCGTGGTGACGCAGTATGGTGGCCGTGGTGATGCAGTATGGTGGGCGTGGTGACGCAGTATGGTGGCCGTGGTGACGCAGTATGGAGGGCGTGGTGACGCAGTATGGTGGGCGTGGTGACGCAGTATGGTGGGCGTGGTGATGGAGTATGGTGGGCATGGTGACGCAGTATGGAGGGCGTGGTGACGCAGTATGGTGGGCGTGGTGACGCAGTATGGAGGGCGTGGTGATGGAGTATGGTGGGCATGGTGACGCAATATGGTGGGCATGGTGACACAGTATGGTGGGCGTGGTGACGCAGTATGGAGGGCGTGGTGACGCAGTATGGAGGGCGTGGTGACGCAGTATGGTGGGCGTGGTGACGCAGTATGGAGGGCGTGGTGACGCAGTATGGTGGGCGTGGTGACGCAGTATGGAGGGCGTGGTGACGCAGTATGGTGGGCGTGGTGACGCAGTATGGAGGGCGTGGTAACGCAGTATGGAGGGCGTGGTGACGCAGTATGGTGGGCGTGGTGACGCAGTATGGAGGGCGTGGTGACACAGTATGGAGGGCGTGGTGACACAGTATGGAGGGCGTGGTGACGCAGTATGGTGGGTGTGGTGACGCAGTATGGTGGGCATGGTGACACAGTATGGTGGGCGTGGTGACGCAGTATGGTGGGCATGGTGACGCAGTATGGTGGGCGTGGTGACGCAGTATGGTGGGCCTGGTGACGCAGTATGGTGGGCGTGGTGACGCAGTATGGTGGGTGTGGTGATGGAGTATGGTGGGCGTGGTGACGCAGTATGGAGGACGTGGTGACGCAGTATGGTGGGCATGGTGATGCAGTATGGTGGGCATGGTGACGCATTATGGTGGGCGTGGTGACGCAGTATGGAGGACGTGGTGACGCAGTATGGTGGGCATGGTGACGCATTATGGTGGGCGTGGTGACGCAGTATGGTGGGCGTGGTGACGCAGTATGGTGGGCGTGGTGACGCAGTATGGTGGGCGTGGCGATGGAGTATGGAGGGCGTGGTGACGCAGTATGGTGGGCGTGGTGATGGAGTATGGAGGGCGTGGTGACGCAGTATGGTGGGCGTGGTGACGCAGTATGGTGGGCATGGTGACGCAGTAAGGAGGGCGTGGTGATGGAGTATGGAGGGCGTGGTGACGCAGTAAGGAGGGCGTGGTGATGGAGTATGGAGGGCGTGGTGACGCAGTAAGGAGGGCATGGTGATGCAGTATGGTGGCCGTGGTGATGCAGTATGGAGGGCGTGGTGATGCAGTATGGTGGGCGTGGTGACGCAGTATGGTGGCCGTGGTGACGCAGTATGGAGGGCGTGGTGATGCAGTATGGAGGGCGTGGTGATGCAGTAAGGAGGGCGTGGTGACGCAGTATGGTGGGCGTGGTGACGCAGTATGGTGGGCGTGGTGATGCAGTAAGGAGGGCGTGGTGACGCAGTATGGTGGGCGTGGTGACGCAGTATGGTGGGCGTGGTGACGCAGTATGGAGGGCGTGGTGACGCAGTATGGTGGGCGTGGTGACGCAGTATGGTGGGCGTGGTGACGCAGTATGGAGGGCGTGGTGACGCAGTATGGTGGGCGTGGTGACGCAGTATGGTGGGCGTGGTGATGCAGTATGGTGGGCATGGTGATGCAGTAAGGAGGGCGTGGTGACGCAGTATGGTGGCCGTGGTGATGCAGTATGGTGGGCGTGGTGATGCAGTATGGTGGGCATGGTGACGCAGTAAGGAGGGCGTGGTGACGCAGTATGGTGGCCGTGGTGACGCAGTATGGAGGGCGTGGTGACGCAGTATGGAGGGCGTGGCGATGGAGTATGGTGGGCATGTTGACGCAGTATGGAGGGCGTGGTGACGCAGTATGGTGGGCATGGTGACGCAGTATGGTGGGTGTGGTGACGCAGTATGGAGGGCGTGGTGACGCAGTATGGTGGGCGTGGTGATGCAGTATGGAGGGCGTGGTGACGCAGTAAGGAGGGCGTGGTGATGGAGTATGGAGGGCGTGGTGACGCAATAAGGAGGGCGTGGTGACGCAGTATGGTGGCCGTGGTGACGCAGTATGGAGGGCGTGGTGACGCAGTATGGAGGGCGTGGTGATGGAGTATGGTGGCCGTGGTGACGCAGTATGGTGGGCGTGGTGACGCAGTATGGTGGGCGTGGTGACACAGTATGGAGGGCGTGGTGATGGAGTATGGTGGGCGTGGTGACGCAGTATGGAGGGCGTGGTGACGCAGTATGGTGGGCGTGGTGACGCAGTATGGTGGGCGTGGTGACGCAGTATGGTGGGCGTGGTGACGCAGTATGGTGGGCGTGGTGATGGAGTATGGCGGGCATGGTGACGCAGTATGGAGGGCGTGGTGATGGAGTATGGCGGGCATGGTGACGCAGTATGGAGGGCGTGGTGACGCAGTATGGTGGGCGTGGTGATGGAGTATGGCGGGCATGGTGACGCAGTATGGAGGGCGTGGTGACGCAGTATGGAGGGCGTGGTGACGCAGTATGGAGGGCGTGGTGACGCAGTATGGAGGGCGTGGTGACGCAGTATGGTGGGCGTGGTGATGCAGTATGGCGGGCATGGTGACGCAGTATGGAGGGCGTGGTGACGCAGTATGGCGGGCATGGTGACGCAGTATGGAGGGCGTGGTGACGCAGTATGGTGGGCGTGGTGACGCAGTATGGTGGGCGTGGTGACGCAGTATGGAGGGCGTGGTGACGCAGTATGGAGGGCGTGGTGATGCAGTATGGTGGGCGTGGTGACGCAGTATGGTGGGCGTGGTGACGCATGTATGGTGGGCGCGGTGATGGAGTATGGAGGGGCTTTTGAAGGATAGTGATGAGTGATCAGTTTCAACGTTGGCAGGGCAGTCATAGACAAAATCATAGAATTTCTGACATATGAAGACGGGAGCATGGATTCTGTCTCAATCTGGGCATAGCAAGTTTCAGTGTCAGTGAGAGCCCTTGATATCATTCTGTATCCACACTGCTCCGAGTCCGTTCTGAGAGATATCTGCTGATAAGAATACAGGTGCTCAGACATCAAAGTATTGAACACCAGAGGGGCTGACAGTAGATCCCCTATGTCAAACAGCATTGTGGTGCTCCTGACATCATTCTACATCCTGGTGGAGAGGTTGATGGAGGGTTCCAGCTACCGTTTACAGGAAATACATAATTCAGCATGCTGAGGAAACACTGCAGAACATGCATGTCCTGAGGAGTGGATATTTACCATACAACCATTGACTACCCGGGACTGTCTTCACACCATCGACAATGAGCAGGGCTTCCCATGTAGAACACCTGGCTGATCCTGAACCTACAGTTAGCAGGGTTGAGCTTCAATTCTGTGGTACTGATTCTGTCGAAGACCAAGCTCAGACATGCATCACGTTCTTGCATTGTACCACCCCAAACTGGGATGTCATCAATGATGATTTCACAAGGTTACCCTGAAAAGGGCTGTCCCATAGACCATTGGAAGACCTCAGTACCAGCGGAGATCCCACAGGGCATGCGGAGGAACCTATATCTGCCCATCAAGAGACATGAACGTAGTGAGCTCCGAAGATTCTCTATCCAGCAGGATATGCAAAATTCTAGGCTGCTGGAAACCTAAGCATTGGACATGTCGGCTATGCCCTGTTCCACCAACATCTGTGAGTGGTTTAGGTATTCCGGATCCGAAGGGAATATCGTACTAACTTATATCAGGTTAAGCCACCAAAAAAGGGAATCTGTTTCTCTGTTAAGACTCAGAATAGCTCTCACAAGGAGAAGTTACTTTTCTGTGTCACAAACAGTTAAACAGGATTTTGGTTACTTCCAATGTAAGAAATTCAGATACATCACTCATAACTAAACCCCTTACCTCTGTCGGTCGTGGATCCTTGTCATTTAAGACTTCCTAAATGATGTGCAGCACGGTAGCATTGTGGATAGCACAATTGCTTCACAGCACCAGGGTCCCAGGTTCGATTCTGGCTTGGGTCACTGTCTGTGCGGAGTCTGCACATCCTCCCTGTGTGTGCATGGGTTTCCTCCGGGTGCTCCAGTTTCCTCCCACAGTCCAAAGGTGTGCAGGTTAGGTGGATTGGCCATGCTAAATTGCCCTTAGTGTCCAAAATTGCCCTTAGTGTTGGGTGGGTTACTGGGTTATGGGGATAGGGTGGAGGTGTTGACCTTGGGAAGGGTGCTCTTTCCAAGAGCCCATGCAGACTCGATGGGCCGAATGGCCTCCTTCTGCACTGTAAATTCTATGATAATCTATGAGTGTCTAGGATCTAAAGCGTATTGAGAGTGAGATTGCACAGTTTAAATTCTAATAGTATTTTTATTATAAGATACTCTCAATTGATACATACAGAATTGCAGAGTTCAAAATATAAATTGACTAGCAGTCCTTTGTTATCTGTTAAAAATATAAATCAGTTAACAGTCCTTTGTTATCTGCTAACAAACTAACTTCTCTACCAGAAGGATATATCTAAACATGGAAAATCCTAAAGTATCTCATATCAATTTCTAATACATTTCAAAGAAGTTTAAAGAAACATACTTACAAAAACTACGATGGTCTTTGTTTGATGAAGCAGGCTGAGGAACAGAATTTTGACTGTACTCTTAACAGGAGAGAGAGAGTGAGTGCTGATTCTGCTTGTTTTTATACATAATTCTCCCTATTGAGTGAGTGGCTTTTCCTGGGTCTTATCTTTCATACGGGGCAATTTCTTATATCCAAATGACCAGGTTTGTGGTTTCTCAACAGTAATGTGATTTAATGATCTTAGTGTCTGCTAGAACGTCAGAAGTCTAAGATATATGGTCGGGCATGGAGTTGTTTGAGACACATTTCTACTTCTGCCGATTTTCATTGTGTCAATTCCTTATCCCTCATTTGTCTGGGATGGCTTAATGATCCTCGGGGTCAGCTGAAGGTTTTGCAGCTGGTGGTGACTTTTGAAAGATCTTTCTGCTGAAGTAGTTTTATTCTACTTTGAATTAAAGCACTTGATGTATTAATTTCTGCTGCTTAGACATGTCCTTATTCTAAACCGAATTCTGCCGACAGTCCATCACACATCATCGGATAGTGGATTCTCAGACATCCTAATCAACTACATGGAACTGAAACCTGCTCTGTGTGCAGTGCAGGGTGACTATGCCTTCTGTATGGTTTGTCCTGCGTATACAGTGAGATTTACTCTGCGGGTGGAATCTGGTGCAGCACAGGGCTCAATATCTCACAGAAGTGCCTTTGATGGTATATTGCATTTTTCCCCAGTGTCAATATTAACTTTAAATTTGGAATTGCTGTAAGCAATGTTTAACATGGTGAATAACTTTTCCCGGGATAAAATCGACACTTTGGCAGTAGAACGTTTTATGGAGTTTGTTTAATGCTCTGCTTGTTTTGGTTTACCTCCAGCTCATTCTCCATGTTCATGTCCTGAACCCTGGAGAGGAACAGCTGGCTGCAATGTGACTTGTGGTAGTGGCCGTGGCTTTGAGCTGCGGCACTTGGCAAAGTGAGTTCCATTTGCCACAGTTATTGCAACACTTATTAAATGCAAAGCATGCGCTTCTTTCTGTGGATGCTGGCCATTGCAGTTTGGGCAGGTGTGTTCTGTACCAAGAAAACATTTGTTTCTCTCCTTAATTCCGTGGTGCTCCAGTCGGACTGCTCAATTAACATGCAAAGACTAATGGCAGATTCTAACATTTGTTTTGCCACAGAGCAACTGCTTCCGCACAGCATTGCTGTTCCACACACTATGTAGTCTCTTACGGGTTCATCAGTGGGTACCAAATACGTTCTTTTCTGACTGAAATTTCAATGTTGGGGCATCTAATTGTACCATTTCATCAGGTTTCTGGTTACTGGTGTTAAAATCATTTCTGTCCATGATGATTTTTTTATAGCCATGCATATCTGCTCAATTTTTTTTAATGGTACCTCAGGGTCCTCTTAGCCTTCCTCTATTTGGAAGATGAAGGATTCAGATATTTCAACCGCCTCCGGGCGCAATAGATTCAACAGCAAGTCTGCTTATACTTTCTTCGATTTATCGGCGAGACCAGAATGGCAGTATAAACGCTATTCCTTCTCAAACTTTTTCCAATTGTTACCAATGTTCTCATCAAAGTCGTTGAGCCATCTCGGCCAGCTCCTGATACCAGGTAAAGTTGCTACGCTGTGTAGGAAGGATGACAAAGCACAACAATTAAATGGTTTATTTTAAGATCCTCAGCAATTCTTCATAGAATTTACAGTGCAGAAGGAGGCCATTCAGCACTGGCCCTTACAAAGAGCACCGTACTCAAGCCCACATCTCTACCCTATCTCCGTAACCCCCACTTAACCTTTTTGGGCACTAAGGGCAATTTATCATGGCCAATACACCTAACCCGCACATCTCTGGACTGTGGGAGGAAACCGGAGCACCCGGAGGAAACCCTCGCAGACACGGGGAGAACATGCAGACTCCGCACAGACAGTGACCCAGCAGGGAATTGAACCTGGGACCCTGGAGCTGTGAAGCAACTGTGCTAACCACTATGCTACTGTGCTGCCCCCTTACATGTGTTCTTACATGTGTTACGACATCCTGAGCAAGTGTGCGGACAATTCCAGCCCCACTTGACCAGGAGTTATACGCAAGTGAATTAACCAATAACTCCGAGAAAATACCTGAACTCTTTGGCCCTTGGCTGCCCAATAATTACAGTCACCCAACTCCTCTTCCATCTTTGCTTTCAGTTAGTGATTTTATTGTAGGTTCATTCAGGTCTCTGTAGTTTCAGAAATACAGCTCTCTCAGGTCTTTCTGGAGAGAGAGAGAGAGAGAGACTGTAGATTCATTAATGCAGGTTCTCTACAGCCCCAGGAATACAACGTAACCCACCCACCCTGCAGGAAGTGTGGAAGAATTTTCTAAAGAACCCGGCTTAGCTCTGTTGGTAAATAATGAAACTTTGAAGCCCAGCATCGTGGTTTCGCATCTTTTATGGGATTGTTTCTTCCACAGAAAATATTTCATTCATCGTACTTTGATGTTTGTTTTTACCAACTTACTAAAATAATGTAAATTGAAAGGACGAGGCTGAGCTAAGAGCCTTCTTTGTCACTGCCACTTCCAATACCGGTGTGGATTTGTTCCATTCTTGTTATTGATTTCCAAACTATGTTCTCGGTTCATCAATTATTGCTTCTTTTGATCATTTATCTTTTGAGGCTGCTAACACCAGGGGGAGCACTTTCTGCACCTGTGCTGATGCATCCAGTGGACATAGAATCATAGAATCATATTCTGAGAGCCAGATATGGGTAAGTCATCCTCCAGTAGCCTCAGAGGTGAGAATATTTCATAGAATTTACAGTGCAGAAGGAGGCCATTCGGCCCATCGAGTCTGCACCAGCTCTTGGAAAGAGCACCCTACCCAAGGTCAACACCTCCACCCTATCCCCATAACCCAGTAACCCCACCCAATACTAAGGGCAATTTTGGACACTAAGGGCAATTTATCATGGCCAATCCACCTAACCCGCACATCTTTGGACTGTGGGAGGAAACCGGAGCACCCAGAGGAAACCCACGCACACACGGGGAGGACGTGCAGACTCCACACAGACAGTGACCCAAGCCGGAATAGAACCTGGGACACTGGAGCTGTGAAGCATTTGTGCTATCCACAATGCTACCGTGCTGCCCGACATGTCGGACTTTAAATTCCTGGGTGATGATATTTCCAGTCTGGGTGTGCGGCCGGATGAAGACAAGATTGCTGCCATCACATCCATGAAAACACCCTAGGACAAGAAAGCGGTCTTCCGGTTCCTGGGCATGGTAAATGTCCGAGGAAAGTTTATTCCCAATCTCGCCTCGCATACCACGGCTCTCCGTAACCTGGTCCGAAAGACAACGGACTTCCAGTGGCTCCCTGCCCACGAGCACGAGTGGAGGGAACTGAAGGCCAAGCTATCCACGGCCCCAGTGCTGGCCTTTTTCAATCCGAACAAGGAAACAAAAATCTCAACGGACGCCAGCCAGTCTGGCATTGGAGCCGTGCTTCTGCAGCGTGATGAGGCCTCATCATGGGCCCCCGTTGCATATGTGTCACGGGCAATGACCCCCACGGAACAGCGCTACGCGCAAATAGAGAAGGAGTGCCTCGACCTTCTGACCGTTGTCGTGAAATTCCACAACTATGTTTATGGACTTCCCCAGTTCACTGTTGAGACCGACCATCGTCCGCTCGTCAAAATAATACAAAAGGACTTGAATGATATGATGCCTCGCCTCCAGCGCATCCTGCTCAAGCTCCGGAGGTATGATTTCCAACTTGTTTATACACCTGGCATAGACCTTGTCATTGCCGATGCCCTCTCTAGGTCGGTCATCACTCCATGCGATAACGAAGGGTTCGTTTGCCAGGTCGACGCTCACGTTCAGTTTGCAGCCTCCCACTTGCCAACATCGGATGCATGCCTGGTACAAATTCGGCGTGAGACAGCGGCTGACCCCCTTCTACAGCATGTCATGCACCTAATGACAGATGGATGGCTCAAGGGCCAATGCCCACAGTTTTACAATGTTCGTGACAATCTGGCGGTCATTGGTGGGGTTCTCCTGAAGCCAGACCGCATCGTGATCCCGCACAGCATGCACCAGCTGATCCTAGAGCAGCTGCATGAAGGCCATCTAGGTGTTGAAAAATGTCGCCGCAGGGCCAGGGAAGCTGTCTATTGGCCGGGAATCAATAACGACATCGCCAATGCGGTACTCAACTGCCCCACCTGCCAGCGTTTTCAACCCGCCCAACCACGGGAGATCCTGATGCCCCATGAGTAGGTCACATTGCGCTGGACCAAGGTGGGCATCGACCTGTTCCACGCATTGGGCAGGGACTATGTGTTAATCATTGATTACTTCTCGAACTACCCGGAGGTCATCAGGTTGCACAACCTCACTTCTTCTGCTGTCATTCGGGCGTGCAAGGAGACATTTGCCCGGCATGGCATCCCACTTACAGTGATGTCGGACAATGGCCCCTGTTTCACAAGCCAGGAATGGGCCAGCTTCGCCTGGCAGTACAACTTCGCGCACATCACATCCAGTCCCCTGTACCCTCAGTCCAATGGCAAGGCAGAAAAGGGGGCTCACATAGTTAAGAGGCTACTCTGCAAGGCTGCCGATGCCGGATCGGACTTCCATCTCACTTTGTTGGCCTATCGCTCCGCCCCGCTCTCCACTGGGCTGTCGCCTGCATAGTTACTGATGAACCGCACCCCCGGGACAACAGTGCCATCGATTCTCACCCCCAATCTCAATCATGTTCCCGTGCTTCACAGGATGCAGACGTCTCAGGCGCAGCAAAAGGCGACACACGACACACATGCTGCTGATCTCCCCAACATCCAGCCAAACGACAAGGTTCACATCCATTTACTGGATGGAGGCTGGTCTGCGCCTGCTGTTGTCCTCAGGCAGGTGGCCCCCCGCTCCTTCCTGGTCCGGCTACCGGACAGATCCATTTGGCGCCGCAATCGGCGTGCCCTTCGCCTTGTTCCACAGTCGTAACGGGATCCTCCGAGTAGCTCCTCTGCTGACCCTGCCATGGACTGTGCAGAGCTTCCGGTCACTCTGCCTCCCCCTGACTGTGCTGCAGCCCACCCAGCCCCTCTGCTGACTCTGCCATGGACTGTGCAGAGCTTCCGGTCACTCTGCCTCCCCCTGACTGTGCTGCAGCCCACCCAGCCCCTCTGCTGACCCTGCCATGGACTGTGCAGAGCTTCCGGTCACTCTGCCTCCCCCTGCTGACCCTGCCATGGACTGTGCAGAGCTTCCGGTCACTCTGTCTCCCCCTGACTGTGCTGCAGCCCACCCAGCCCCTCTGCTGACCCTGCCATGGACTGTGCAGAGCTTCCGGTCACTCTGCCTCCCCCTGCTGACCCTGCCATGGACTGTGCAGAGCTTCCGGTCACTCTGCCTCCCCCTGACTGTGCTGCAGCCCACCCAGCCCCTCTGCTGACCCTGCCATGGACTGTGCAGAGCTTCCGGTCACTCTGCCTCCCCCTGCTGACCCTGCCATGGACTGTGCAGAGCTTCCGGTCACTCTGCCTCCCCCTGCTGACCCTGCCATGGACTGTGCAGAGCTTCTCGTCACTCTGCCTCCCCCTGACTGTGCTGCAGCCCACCCAGCCCCTCTGCTGACCCTGCCATGGACTGTGCAGAGCTTCCGGTCACTCTGCCTCCCCCTGCTGACCCTGCCATGGACTGTGCAGAGCTTCCGGTCACTCTGTCTCCCCCTGACTGTGCTGCAGCCCACCCAGCCCCTCTGCTGACCCTGCCATGGACTGTGCAGAGCTTCCGGTCACTCTGCCTCCCCCTGCTGACCCTGCCATGGACTGTGCAGAGCTTCCGGTCACTCTGCCTCCCCCTGACTGTGCTGCAGCCCACCCAGCCCCTCTGCTGACCCTGCCATGGACTGTGCGGAGCTTCCGGTCACTCTGCCTCCCCCTGCTGACCCTGCCATGGACTGTGCAGAGCTTCTCGTCACTCTGCCTCCCCCTGACTGTGCTGCAGCCCACCCAGCCCCTCTGCTGACCCTGCCATGGACTGTGCGGAGCTTCCGGTCACTCTGCCTCCCCCTGCTGACCCTGCCATGGACTGTGCAGAGCTTCCGGTCACTCTGCCTCCCCCTGCTGACCCTGCCATGGACTGTGCAGAGCTTCCGGTCACTCTGCCTCCCCCTGCTGACCCTGCCATGGACTGTGCAGAGCTTCCGGTCACTCTGCCTCCTCCTGCTGACCCTGCCATGGACTGTGCAGAGCTTCCGGTCACTCTGCCTCCCTCTGCTGACCCTGCCATGGACTGTGCAGAGCTTCCGGTCACTCTGCCTCCCCCTGACTGTGCTGCAGCCCACCCAGCCCCTCTGCTGACCCTGCCATGGACTGTGCAGAGCTTCCGGTCACTCTGCCTCCCCCTGACTGTGCTGCATCCCACCCAGCCCCTCTGCTGACCCTGCCATGGACTGTGCAGAGCTTCCGGTCACTCTGCCTCCCCCTGCTGACCCTGCCATGGACTGTGCAGAGCTTCTCGTCACTCTGCCTCCCCCTGACTGTGCTGCAGCCCACCCAGCCCCTCTGCTGACCCTGCCATGGACTGTGCAGAGCTTCCGGTCACTCTGCCTCCCCCTGCTGACCCTGCCATGGACTGTGCAGAGCTTCCGGTCACTCTGCCTCCCCCTGACTGTGCTGCAGCCCACCCAGCCCCTCTGCTGACCCTGCCATGGACTGTGCAGAGCTTCCGGTCACTCTGCCTCCCCCTGACTGTGCTGCAGCCCACCCAGCCCCTCTGCTGACCCTGCCATGGACTGTGCAGAGCTTCCGGTCACTCTGCCTCCCCCTGCTGACCCTGCCATGGACTGTGCAGAGCTTCCGGTCACTCTGCCTCCCCCTGCCTGTGCTGCAGCCCACCCAGCCCCTCTGCTGACCCTGCCATGGACTGTGCAGAGCTTCCGGTCACTCTGCCTCCCCCTGCTGACCCTGCCATGGACTGTGCAGAGCTTCCGGTCACTCTGCCTCCCTCTGCTGACCCTGCCATGGACTGTGCAGAGCTTCCGGTCACTCTGCCTCCCCCTGACTGTGCTGCAGCCCACCCAGCCCCTCTGCTGACCCTGCCATGGACTGTGCAGAGCTTCCGGTCACTCTGCCTCCCCCTGACTGTGCTGCAGCCCACCCAGCCCCTCTGCTGACCCTGCCATGGACTGTGCAGAGCTTCCGGTCACTCTGCCTCCCCCTGCTGACCCTGCCATGGACTGTGCAGAGCTTCCGGTCACTCTGCCTCCCCCTGACTGTGCTGCAGCACACCCAGCCCCTCTGCTGACCCTGCCATGGACTGTGCAGAGCTTCCGGTCACTCTGCGTCCCCCTGACTGTGCTGCAGCCCATCCAGCTCCTGACCTGGCGGCTATTGACCCACCCTTGAGGCGGTCAACCAGAGTCCGTCGCCCACCTCAGAGACTGAATTTATGAACGTTGCAAATTTATGTTAAATCGTTTTCTATTGGTTAGTATATAGCACTGTTCTTGTTCAATTTGTTGCATACTAATTATTTGCACCAGGCACCTTCCCTTGTATATAGCTTTGTTTTTCTGTATATAGATTTGTACATATGTCTTCGCACCTCACATGTCGTCAGGAACATTCTTCACACACCCACACTATTTATTGTCACACCTTCACAGTCAATTTTTTAAAAAGAGGGGATGTTATAATATACACCAGCATATCATGGTGCCGACACATACTGATGGACATACACTAGGACCAATCAACATGCACAAACTCCGCAGCCAATCACCAGTTAGAACACACGCACTATAAAGGCAGAGGGCACCACGGTTCCCGCTCATTCTGGATGCTGCCTCTCAGAAGCACAAGAGCTCATCAAGTACAGTACAAACTCACACCACATGCTGAGAGATTCAACTGGTTCGGACAGGCACAGGTCTCTAGTTAAACTAGCATCGCTTAAACCCGCAGTTATGGTATGTCTATTATTTTATAAGAGTTAATAAAATAGTGTTGAACCTTCTTCAGTGTTGGTGGCATCTATCTGCTTCACAAGTCCACAGTGCCCAACACTTCATGTCTGTGTTTGAATGTATATATCTGTAGGCGTATGTCTGTGACTGTGTCCCTGTCTCGGTGTGTGTGTGTGTGTCTCTGTGTGAATCTTTGTGTGCCTGTGTGTGTGTCTGTATGTATCTCTGTGTGTGTCTGTCTGTGTGTCTGTGTGTATGTGTGTCTACATATGCAGGTGTATGTAACTGTATTTGTCTATTAGTCTGAGTATGCATATTAGTGTTTGCATTGGTATTTTGGAATAATGTGTGTGTATTGCTGTATGTGTTAGTTTGGCTGGGTCCGGTAGTCTATATGTATTGATGTGTATGTGAAGCTTGGTGTACTTGTGTCGATGTGTTTGTATTTGTGTGTTTGTGCTGCTGTGTGTGTTGTTCTGTATTTGGTGTATCTGTACGTTGGTTTGTATGTGTTGTCTGTTTGTGAGTTTGTATGTCAATGTGTTTTAATGTCTGCATTTGGTGCATATGTGTATGTTGGTTTGCGTGTTCGTTGCAACGTACATCGGTGCATCAGTGAGTGCTGATGTACGTGCATGTTAGTTTGTGTGCATATGTTGTGTTGAGGTGGGCAGCTCGGTAGCATAGTGGTTAGCACATTTGCTTCACGGCTCCAGGGTCCCAGGTTCGATTCCCGGCTGGGTCACTATCTGTGCGGAGTCTGTACATTCTCCCCGTGTGTACGTGGGTTTCCTCTGGGTTTGGATTGGATTGGATTAGATTTGTTTATTGTCACGTGTACCGAGGTACAGTGAAAAGTATTTTTCTGTGAGCAGCTCAACAGATCATTAAGTACATGGGAAGAAAAGGGAATAAAAGAAAATACATAATAGGGCAACACAAGATATACAATGTAACTACATAAGCACTGGCATCAGATGAAGCATACAGGGTGTAGTGTTAATGAGGTCAGTCCATAGGAGGGTCATTTAGGAGTCTGGTAGCAGTGGGGAAGAAGCTGTTTTTGAGTCTGTTTGTGCGTGTTCTCAGACTTCTGAATCTCCTGCCCGATGGAAGAAGTTGGAAAAGTGAGTAAGCCGGGTAGGAAAGAACTTTGATCATGCTTGCCGCTTTCCCCAGGCAGCGGGAGGTGTAGATGGAGTCCATGGATGGGAGGCAGGTTTGTGTGATGGACTGGGCGGTATTCACGACGACTCTCTGAAGTTCCTTGTGGTCCTGGGCCGAGCAGTTGCCATACCAGGCTGTGATGCAGCCAGATAGGATGCTTTCTATAGTGCATCTGTAAAAGTTGGTAAGGGTTAATGTGGACATGCCTAATTGCGTCGACGTGGGTGGACCAAGACAGATTTTTGGTGATGGGCACCCCTAGGAATTTGAAACTGCTAACCATCTCCACCTTGGCCCTGTTGATGCTGACAGGGGTGTGTACAGTACTTTGCTTCCTGAAGTCAATGACCAGCTCTTAAGTTTTGCTGGAATTGAGGGAGAGATGTTGTCGTTACACCACTCCATCAGGTTCTCTATCTCCCTCCTGTATTCTGACTCGTCGTTATTCGAGATCCGGCCCACTATGGTCGTATCGTCAGCAAACTTGTAGATGGAGTTGGAACCAAGTTTTGCCACGCAGTCGTGTGTGTACAGGGAGTAGAGTAGGGGGCTAAGTACGCAGCCTTGCGGGGCCTCGGTATTGAGGACTATTGTGGAGAAGGTGTTGTTGTTCATTCTTACTGATTGTGGTCTGTTGGTCAGAAAATCAAGGATCCAGTTGCAGAGTGAGGAGCCAAGTCCTAGGTTTTGAAGCTTTGATATGAGCTTGGCTGGGATTATGGTGTTGAAGGCGGAGCTGTAGTCAATAAATAGGAGTCTGATGTAAGAATCCTTGTTGTCAAGATGCATTATGGACGAGTGTAGGGCCAGGGAAATGGCATCTGCTGTGGACCAGTTGGGACGGTATGCGAATTGCACTGGATCAAGGTGTTCTGGGAGTATGGAGGTGATGCGCTTCATGATCAACCTCCCGAAGCACTTCATTACAACTGAAGTCAGGACCACTGGACGGTAGTCATTGAGGCACATTGCCTGGTTCTTCTTTGGCACCGGTAAAATGGTGGTCTTCTTGAAGCAGGTGGGGACCTCGGAGTGGAGTAGGGACAGGTTAAAGCTGTCCATGAATACCTCTGCCAGCTGGTCCGTGCGGGCTCTGAGTACACGACCAGAGATCCCGTCCGGGCCCGTCGCCTTCCAAGGGTTCATTTTCAGGAAGGCCGACCTGACTTCGGAAGCTATGATGGTGGGTGTGGGTGAGTAATGGGCTGCTGGGGCACTTGGCAGTAGATTGTTAGTTACCTGCTCGAACCGAGCATAGGATGCATTGAGTTCATCAGGGGTGCGCTGCTGCCGGAGATACTGCTCGGCTTCGCTTTGTAGCCCGTTATGTTGTTTAATCCTTGCCACAATCGGCGAGTGTCTGTCTGTGACTCTAGCTTGGTTTGATATTCTCTCTTGGCATCTCGGGTGGCTTTGTGGAGGTCGTACCTGGATTTCTTGCATAGATCAGGGTCGTCTAACTTGAATGCGTCAGAACTGTCCTTCAGTAGGAAGTCAATCTCGCCATGGTTTCCGGTTGGGGAACGTACGTACTGCTTTCTTTGGTACGCAGTCGTCCATATATTTGCTGATGAAGTCTGTGACGGTGGTGGCATACTCATTTAGGTTAGTTGCTGAGTTCTTAAATATGGACCAGTCCACTGTCTGTAAGCAGTCACGTAAGAGCTCTTCTGTCTCCTCGGACCAGCACCGCACAACCTTCTTAGCTGGATTCTCCCGCTTGAGTTTCTGCTTGTAAGCCGGGAGAAGGAGCACCGTCTTATGGTCTGATTTCCCAAAGTGCGGTCGGGGGATGGAACGGTAGGCGCCCTTGATTTTTGAGTAGCAGTGGTCAAGAGTGTTGTCGCCCCTGGTGGGACAGGAGGAGATGTGCTGGTGGAATTTTGGCAGTACACTCTTGAGGTTGGCCTTGTTGAAGTCTCCGGCCATGATGAACAAGGCCTCCGGGTGTTCTGTTTCATAGTTGTTTATGACTGTGTACAGTTCGTCCAGGGCCTTCCTCACTTCTGCCTGGGGTGGGATGGAGATCGCTGTGATAATGGCTGAAGTGAACTCACGTGGAAGATAGTATCGGCGGCACTTCATGGCCAGGTATTCCTGGTCCGGGGAGCAGTAGGTCGCCAAGGTCACCACATCCAAGCACAAGGAGGGGTTGATGAGGAGGTAAACCCCTCCACCCTTCGCTTTGCCTGATGACGCGGTGCAGTCCGCCCGGTGAATTGAGAAGCCTTCAGGTTGTATGGCAGAGTCCGGTGAGGCAGGGGTGAGCCATGTCTCTGTGAAATGACATGTCTCTTACTTCCCTCTGAGAGGTAAGTCGAGCGTTAAGTTCATCTAGCTTGTTTTTGATCGCTTGGACGTTTGCCAGGAGTATGCTGGGGAGAGGCGTCTTGAAACCACGTTGCTTCAGTCTAATCTGCAGGCCACCGCGTTTACCTCACTTCCTCGGTCCGAGGATGTGGCTGGATGATCCTGGGATCTGATGGGAGAAGTCTGACCTTGTGGAAGGTAGGTGGTTGCATCTGGTGGTGTCAAGGGCACTGGCAGGGACCAGGGCGCTGGTTACATTTCCGGGGTCACATCTGGCAGGGTCCCGGGTGCTGGTTGAGGTAGAACGGTTGCTAGGGGGGCATGTTTGCGATCCGATGGGTCCTCACGTTCTGCGGGCACGGGAATACCTTACAGCGCTTTCGGGTCCTTTCGGGGGTCCTGGGTCGTGGGCAGGGGCTTCATGAGGCAGGTTGGGCTGAGTCCCATGGTCTGTTCCCTCGCTGGGCTCTCCTGAGATCGGGTCTTGTAGTAGGCCCGGTACCGCCCTCCACGTGGATTTTTCTTTCTTCCATCTCTAGGTAGGTCGGGTTGCTGGGTGGGCCTCTCCAGGTTGTGTCGCTGGGCGGGTCTCTCGGGGTCGAGTTGGGCCGGGTCTCGTCTCCGGGGGTCGGGTTGGGAGCTCCGGGGTCTGGGCCGGGCGATCCGGGGGCTGGCGTCGGTTGTTAGGCTGGGTTGGGAGTTCCGAGGTCTGGGTCGGCTCCAAATTGAGGTTGGGGCTTCACTTCCAGTCTAGGCCCTGATGCACTATCAATTATGACGAGACAAGAGTAGAATGTAATCAAGGCTTTATTGCAGAGAGATGTGTGGCCTCCTGCAGCAGCTGACGAAATGGCTGCTGTACGGAGAGCACACACATTTAAACTCCGCCTACTGGGCGGAGCCAGCAGGCAGGGATCTAGTACAGGGGCCTTACCGTAAAACCCATATATACAATACAATACAACAGTGGTGACTACAACATTCACCCCCTGTTAAAAATGAGTCCAGCGGGGGTGGTGGAAAACTATATACGTACAGATTGCTTTGAAAAATTACAAAGAAGGTTACAAATTTAGACGATCCAGCGCCTTGATCTGTCGTCGAGAGCGTCGCAGTGATGGTGGTGACTCAGGCGTCTTCGGTGACTCCGGGAGCGTGTCGAAATTCTATTTGTCCCGGGTGGGAGCAAGGGGAGGACGAATTGTCATGGAGCGGGGGCTGCGGTGGGGTGCGCCGGGGGAAGGGAGGGTGGCACCGGGGCAGGGGGGGGTTGTGTGGGGAACCAGCTGGTGTCAGGTCCCTGAGAGAGACTGTGTCTTGGCGGCCGTCGGGGTATGCTACGTAGGCGTACTGTGGTTGGCGTGGAGTAGCTGTACCCTCTCAACCAATGGGTCCGCCTTGTGGAGCCGCACATGCTTGCGGAGGAGAACGGGTCCTGGAGCTGTCAGCCACGTTGGGAGCGAAACCCCGGAGGTGGACATCCTGGGGAAAGCAAAGAGACGTTCATGGGGGGTTTCGTTAGTCACGGTGCACTGGAGCGACCGAATGGAGTGAAGTTCGTCGGGGAGGACCTCCTGCCAGTGGGAGGCAGGGAGATTTCTGGTCCATAGGGCCAGCTGGACGGCCCTCCAGACTGTCCCATTCTCTCTCTCTACCTGCCTGTTTCCCCTGGGGTTGTAGCTGGTCGTCCTGCTCAAGACAATGTCCCTGCTGAGCAGGTACTGGCACAGCTCATCACTCATAAATGAGAATCCCCGGTCGCTGTGGACGTAGGCGGGGAAACCAAACAGAGCGAAGATGGTGTTGAGGGCTTTGATAATGGTGGCAGACGTCATATCAGGGCATGGGACGGGAAAGGGGAATCGGGAATATCGCTCCACCCACCTCTCATCCTGGCCTCAGTGATGGGTAATGGGAAATGAGGGAGGGTGGGTTGCGGAGACCTCTATGTGGAAAAATTCTAGTCTTGTGGGATTCTAAAAAGTACTGTACCTTTCAATCATTGTTGAATCTTCCTGTCTCATCTCACCTTTGACAGTGAAAGAGTTGATCCCACCAGATCTACTTTGGAAGTTCTGCGACATTTCTCCAGCGTGAAGATCTTCTGTGAAGATGATTCAAATTCTCTTTTGCCAAAGCACTGAAACACTGCTCACTTCAAGAAGCAGAAATTTTAAAACAAATTCTGCAACCTATAACTGAAATAAGATACAACTGTTTTAGTGAATATGATTTGAATACATTTGGAAGCAATGGTATTTGGCTGTCTTACTCCCTGGTAATGGGTGCATCCCCTGCATGAACCAGAAGCTCTGGCTTCAAGTCCCACCCCTGAACTTGGTGACTGATGAATGTGTGTTCGTAACGCAGCCAAACAGGTTTGAGAATCAGCCTGAAAATCCTTCCATCACACACCAATGTCAGGCAGAAAGAGTTAGTCAGATTCCTGGTCAGCCATGTGATTGAAAGAACAGTGGCGCCTCAATCATCACTATCCATAGCACCAGACTACAGCTTGCATATTATAAAATCTCCAGGAGTCCTGAGAAAGTGACACAAACAAAGGTTTATTTGGTTAAAAAATTTTAAGGTCGCAATGTGTCATACTCGTCCCAGCCAAATCTGCCGATCCCAATCTGGGCCAGCTTTTAAGCACTACATTTAGATTTAATGTCTCGTGAATCGAGGTACAGTGAAAAGTATTGTTCTGCGTACAATCCAGGCAGATTGTTCCATACATGAAAAACATAGAACATACCTAGGGCAGGTCAAAGGCTAGGAATCCTACAGTGAGTAACTCACCTCATGATGCCCACCCCCCTGCCCCCCGCCCCTTACCGCACCCGCCCCACCAAACCTATACACCATCTACAAGGCACAAGTCAGGAGTGTAATGGAATACTCTCCACTGGCCTGGATGAGTGCAGCTCCAACAACACTCAGGAAGCTTGACGCCATCCAGGACAAAGCAGCCCGCTTGATTGCTTTTCCTTCCACAAACATTCAAACCCTCCACCAACAATGAACAGTGGCAGCCGTGTGTACCATCTACAAGATGCAGTGCATTAACTCACTAAGGTTCCTTAGACAGCACCTTCCAAACCCACAACTGTGGTGATATGCATCACTGTAGATACACAAGGGGTTAATATAAATACATGTAGACTAGCTAGACACTAGAGGGAGCACCAGAGACATGACACACAGACACTCAACCAATAGGTCAGTTAGATAGGACACGACCAATGGGCATTCACGATACACACAGAGGTGACACTACCACAGGGGGCATTACACCAACCCATATATAACGGACGCAGCACACATGCTCTTCCTCTTTCCAGTGGAGAAACTCAGTGATTAGAGACACAGGGTTGATTCACTATCACACCCACCACGTGGATTGTAGCAGACTGGTTTGTCAATCTGAGTAGCTATAAGAGGATTAACAGTTGAGTCGAACCCAAGTAGGAGAATTGTAAATAGTTCAATAAACATGTTGAAGTTATCTCCACGTCTGAACTCTTCCTTTGTCAGAGTGCACATCAAGGAAGCCGCTTATGCTACGCCAAGAGCATAATAAGACAACGACCACGACCATCTAGAAGCACAAGAGCAGCAGATACCTGGGAACCCCTAGAGGTTCATCTTCCAGTCACTCACCACTCTGACTTGGAAATATATCGCCTTTCCTTCGCTATCGCTGGGGCAAAAGCCTGGAAGTCCATCCCTAACAGCGCAGTGGATGTACCTACATTTTAGGGCTGCAGCTGTTCAAGAGGGCAACTCACCACCACCTTCTGAAGGACAACCTGGGATGGGCAATAAATGTTGGTCTAACCAGCGAAGCCCACATCCCGTAAATGAATTTTTAGAAAATACGAAAAGTACGCAATGTAAATACATAGACATGGACATTGGGTGAAGCATAAGTATAGTGCTACACAGCAGAGAACTTGGTGTTACACAGTAGAGAACTTTGATTTGCAAACCCCAGCTGCCAGGCCTTTGCCCCTCATATTCCATGAGCCCCACAGGGAAGACAAACAGGGTTGTCAGTGTGAGCCTCCTGAGGTTATTACATATAAAAGAGCATGTTGTCACACAAACTCAGGCCCCTTGAGGTGCTTTAACACATCACCACTTGCTTTATATTACATTGCCTGTTCTGCCAACTGTTGCATTTTCAAAAATCATGGGTGGGACTTTCTGGCTGTTCCCGCTGGCAGCATCGGCAAGCTGGCTCCTGCGGCTTACAGAACACGCCGCGCGCAGAGGGGGAGAAAAATCCCACCCAATTTTGCACTGTTTGGGTAACCAGGGACGCAAACCTGTCTCCAGGTGACATCACAAATAAAGTAGGAGCCAATCAGTGTAGTCAAGGACGATGATGACATAAAACTGCACAAAGCCCACCCACTCAAGTTGCACATGGTCTCCGATTACTTGTGACACTAATAAAGTGTATTATTAGATTCTGTTCACCAGACAAGAAGCAGCTTGTGTCATCCTGTCTCCCTCCGCACTCCTTGTTCAATGGCTTGGTACATTCCAACACCTGCTCTTTTCATCAGGCAGTGTGTTTCCTGCCTGTCATTTGAAGGCAATTTAGGGGAATGGTGCTTGGTTGGGTTAGTTTACCGTAAGACCTCTGTACTCTGTACTGTCATACTATACACACAAGTACATGATGGTGCACAGACAGGCATTGATTGACACACAGGATGACCAATGAACACACAGAACACGGCAGCCAATCACCAGACAGGACACGGCCACTATAAAGCCAGAGGGCACTAGTTTTCACGCTCTCTTGGGATGCAGCCTCTGAGACAGTCAGAGCCCGTGAGCAACAACACGAACATCCACCATGTGGTAGTCAGATAGTCTGGTCAGGTTAGCCTCAGGTCTCCAGTCAACTCAGCATAGTGTCAACCCACAGTTAAAGTATGTATGATAGTTAAGCGTTCAATAAAATAGAGTTGCATTTCTTCAAATGTTGGAAGCCTGTCTCGCTCACTGCTATGGTAAACGCAGTCCTCGCAGACCCAGCTTACCCAACACATCATGGTACCAGGGAGTCATGTTAGAGTTTGACGGACCTACCTTGAGATAGTCTGCCTTTGACCAACGATCAGCCATCCGGTAGCATGGACAGCGTCTGCCCTCCCCCGCCACTCTGCATCGCCGGCAACCTCGGTGCCAACTGGAAGATTTTCAAGCAGAAGTTTCAGCTGTATCTTGAAGCCACCGACCTCAAAGCTGCATCAGATGCCAGGAAGATCGCTCTCTTCCTCTCTACATCCGGGGACCACGCTATCCACTTTTTTAACTCCCTCACCTTTGCTGAAGGTGAGGACAAGGCCAAGTTCAAAACAGTCCTGCTGAAGTTCGACAGCCACTGTGACATCGAAGTCAATGAGATCTTTGAACGCTACGTGTTCCAGCAGAGGCTTCAGGGTAAGGATGAACCTTTTCAGTCGTTCTTAACCCATCTCCGTGTCCTCGCACAGTCCTGCAACTCCTGCTCCACTTCCGACTCCATGATCCGCGACCAGATCGTTTTCGGGGTCCACTCTGATCCCCCTCGCCAGCAGCTCCTTAAAGTTAAGTAGCTCACCCTTACCATCGCCATCGAGACCGGCGTCCCACATGAGCACGCTAATAACCGGTACTCCCATATCAAGGTGGCAGAGACGGCGCGGCAAGGCCCCCACGATGCAGAGGGGTGCAGGCAATAAAACAGCTCCAGAGCCTGAGTCTGGATGAGGGCGGCCATTTTGTGCGCTTTTCCCGGGCTCCTGCGCATGCGCGCAATGATCGAGGGGACGGTGAGGCCGACGACCGAACTGCGCAGGTGCGCACATCATTTGACCACACCGTGCATGCGTGGTGGCACACGGAGCATCCTGACGTCGGCGCCATGACGTGCAACAACTGTGGCTCCGCCCACTTAAAGCGGCAATGTCCCGCGAACTCTCTACGCTGTCTCCAGTGTGGCAAGCTTGGCCACTACGCAGCCCTGTGCAGATCTGCTCAACTGCCCAACACACTGCGATCCCAGCCGCAGCGCAGGAACGCCCGGTCAGTACAGCAACCCGTTGCAGACTCCGACTCAGACATGGTTCCAGATCCCGACACCGAAGACCTCATATCCCCATTCCAGTTGGGCATCATTACCAAGCATACGATGCTTTCTGCAAAAAAGGTTAAACAACTCCCAGTGATGAGCATTGATCCGGACGACAAGTGGTGTGTCACCCTTACGGTCAACAAGGCTCGCATACGCTTCAGGCTGGATACCGGTGCTTTAGCTAACCTCATTTCGAAGTCTGACCTGGACCATCCACGTCAAGCCGAGCATTCTTCCACCGGCCTGCCAGCTCCTCAACTACATTGGCAATGCCATTGCTGCCAGTGGCTCATGCCAGCTTGTGGTATCCCAGTTCTTCAAAAGCCACCCTGCGTTTCAAAATTGTAGTGTCCAACAAAGCTTCCTTGCTCGGTGCTCAGGCCTGCAAAATCTTCAATCTTGTCCAGGTCGCCCGCTGAGGCATCAGGAAGATGCCAACTTCCAAACTCAATTAGATGACATTATAGCACAATACTTCAGCGTCTTCGAAGGTATGGGCACACTCCCCTACAGATACAAGATCCTTCTGAAACTGAATGCCACCCCTGTGGTCCATGCACCGGGTCGGGTGCTGGCACCCCTTAAGGACCGCCTCAAGCAGCAGCTGCAAGACCTCCAGGTCCAGGGCGTCATTTCAAAGGTCACGGAACCCACGGACTGGGTTAGCTCCATGGTTTGTGTCAAAAAACCGTCAGGGGAACTTTGCATTTGTATCAACCCCAAAGATTTTAACCGTAACATCATGAGGGAACACTACCCTATCCCTAAGCGCGAAGAGCTAACCAGCGAGATTGCTCACACCACGTTTTTCACGAAGCTGGATGCCTCCAAGGGGTTTTGGCAAATACAGCTGGACGCGTCCAGTCGAAGGCTGTGCACATTTAACACCCCGTTTAGTCGTTACTGTTACAACCGGATGCCCTTTGGCATCATCTCCGCCTCGGAGGTGTTCCACCGAATAATGGAGCAAATGATGGAGGGCATCGAGGGGGTGCGAGTGTACGTCGATGACATAATTGACTGGTCCACAACTCCTCAGGAGCACATCGATCACCTCAAACGAGTGTTCCATAGGATCCACGAGTTAATGCTCGTTCGGTCAAGCAGAAATAAAGTTCCTTGGCGACCATACTTCGCAGTTCGGTGTGCAGCCAGATGCAGACAAGGTGTCGGCGATCAATGCCATGAAGACACCGGAGGACAAGTAGGCGGTCCTCCGCTTCCTAGGGATGGTCAACTTCCTTGGGAAGTTTATCCCCAACCTTGCATCTCACACCACAGCTCTCCGCAATCTTGTTAAAAAAACCACCGACTTCCAGTGGCTCACCCACTAACCAAGGCCCCGGTACTGGCGTTTTTCCACCCTGCCAAGGAGACGAAGATCTCCACCGACGCGAGTCAGTCTGGCATTGGGGCAGTACTCCTCCAGCAGGACGAATCCTCCTCCTGGGCCCCAGTCGCATCTGCATCTAGAGCCATGACGCCTACTGAGCAGCGATATGCTCAAATCGAGAAAGAATGCCTGGGCCTCCTCACGGTGATTGACAAATTCCATGATTACGTGTATGGACTCCCCAAATTCACGGGCGAGATGGACCATAGGCCACTGGTTCACATCATCCAGAAGGACCTCAACAATATGACGCCACGGCTACAACGTATCTTCCTCAAACTCCGCCGCTACGATTTTGACCTGGTCTACACCTCGGGCAAGGAGCTCATTGTGGCCGATGCACTCTCTCGTTCTATCACCACGCCGTGTGAGCAGTCGGACTTCGTCTGTCAGATCGACGCCCATGTTGAATTCTGCGCATCCAACTTTCCGGCCACTGATGAAAGGGTCGTACAGATTCGTCATGAAACGGCCAGGGATCCTCTACTCTAACGGGTCGTGTGCCATCTCCCAGATGGTTGGCAAAAGGGCCAGTGCCCGCAGTTCTATAATATAAAAGACGATCTGGCAGTAGTCGATGGCATACTGATGAAACTGGACAGGATAATAATACCGCAGAGTATGTGAGAGCTCGTCCTCGGCCAGCTCCACGAGGGTCACATGGGGGTCGAAAAGTGTCGCCGGCGAGCCCTAGAGGCAGTATATTGGCCTGGCATCAATCAGGACATCGCTAACACTGTCCTCAATTGCCCAACGTGCCAACGGTTCCAGCCGGCTCAGCCAAAAGAGACTTTGCAGCCGCATGAACTGGTGTCCTCCCCATGGACCAAAGTTGGCATTGATCTCTTTCACGCAAAAGGCCGGGACTACATCCTCCTCGTGGACTATTTTTCTAACTACCCAGAGGTGGTCAGACTGACTGACCTTACATCTACAACAGTCATCGAGGCGTGCAAAGAGGCCTTAGCCCGTCATGGCATTACACTTACAGTCATGCTAATAATGGCCCGTGCTTCTTCAGTCAGGAGTGGATGGATTTTGCCTTGCAGTACAGTTTTACGCACGTCACTTCAAGCCCCCACTACCCCCAGTCGAATGGGAAAGCTGAAAAGGAGGTACACATTGTTAAAAGACTGTTATGCAAAGCTGCTGATTCAGGTTCAGATTTTAACCTGGCGCTGACAGCCTACAGGGCGACTCCTTTATCCGCTGGCCTGTCCCCAGCACAGCTGCTAATGAACCGCACACTACGGACAACGGTGCCGGCTATCCACATCCCGGACCTTGACAATTTTCCGGTCCTGCAAAGAATGCAACAGTCTCAGGCCCAATGCAAGTCGGTGTATGACGCCCATGCCACAGATCTCCCTGCTCTGGTCCCAGCTGACCGGGTTCGTGTTCAGCTACCAGGCGGTGGCTGGTCTGCCACAGCTGTGGTTGTCAAGCAAGTGGCCCCCAGGTCCTTTCTCGTTCGCATGCATGATGGCTCTTTTCTGCGGCATAATAGGCGGGCACTGCGGCTGCTTCCACGCTCGCCACCTGAACGTGATGTCCCGCCTCGCCTACTGACTCATCAGGACGCACCCTTCCATGAGGCCACCGATCTGCCGCTTCTTTTACCACCCTCTACATTGGAGGCAGCTCTGCCCATTCCAGTGCAGGCGGCCCCTGACCCTTGAGGCGGTCAACCAGAATTCGTCGCCCGCCACAGAGACTGAATTTATAGACTGAATGTTGCATTACCTTGTGATCCGTTTACACATCTGTACATATTGTTTCTTCCTAATTTGTTGCATACCCTCTATCTGCACCAGACACCTTCCCATGTAAATACGCTCACATACTTTATACATAGTCAGGCTCCTACACACACTCGCTATTTATTGACCTATACACATTTTTTTAAAAGGGGGAGGTGTCTTAATATACACACAAGTATATGATGGTTCACAGGCAGGCATTGATTGACACACAGGTTGACCAATGAACACACAGAACACAGTAGCCAATCACCAGACAGGATACGGCCACTATAAAGCCAGAGGGCACTAGTTTTCCCGCTCTCTTGGGATGCAGCCTCTGAGACAGTCAGAGCCGGTGAGCAACAGCTAGAACATACACCATGTGGTAGTAAGATAGTCTGGTCAGGTTAGCCTCAGGTCTCCAGTCAACTCAGCATAGCGTCAACCCACAGTTAACGTATGTATGATAGTTAAGAGTTCAATAAAAATAGAGTTGCATTTCTTCAAGTGTTGAAGCCTGTCCCTCTCACTGCTGCAGTAAACGCATTCCTCACAGACCCAACTTACCCAACACATCATGTACCAGTCTATTCTGTGTTACAAGAAGAAAGTGCTGGATCAAACGGTGTGGGGAGGAAGGGGGTGGGGGGGGGGGGGGGGGGGGCGGGTGGGGGTGGGGTGGAGAATCATATGAGGGGACCCTCACGGGAAAAATTGGAGAGTGCACCATGAGCAATAATGGACGATACATGATGCCCAAACACTCCCATGCATGGATTGGGTACATAAAAAGCTTCCTCTGCATAATCTCATAAAACCCCCAGGCAGCTTAGTTAGATCTCTCCCCACTGTCCCATCAAACACCCACAAGGCAGACACACAGAGATTCAACATTCTCTGCAATTTGGTTTACCATGCACAGCTAACCCACAAACACAATGTAAGTACAGTATATATAGTTCCCTTGACACTAACCAATAAATCACTCCAACCCCAGCAACATCATGGATGAGTGCACAATAAAGGTGCCTCTATTTGAGAGTTCCTGGCTGAAATATGGTGAAGGTAAATACAGATTAAGTCAACTCTCCACACGAAAGGCCCAAAGCCTTATGACAGATGTTGATCAACTCCCAATAGCCGATTAAGCACCTTCACAAGATCCTGGACTGATCCATACCTTTTCAATCATGTGGAACCTTCTTTTCTATCTTGTCTTCAACACTGGGAATCTTGTTCGCCACCATAACTGCCGCATGAACTAGACAATGGGTAAATGGGAGTGGTGTGAATTAGGATATGGGCAGTTTCGTATAAGCACAAGTACATGGATAGTGGAAAGTGGGACGCCAGTCGGTAGAGCGTACAAACAGTCCCAATCTGGGGCTTTATGGGATATTGCAGTAGTCAAATCCTCCCAAGTAAGTACAGCACAGGTTACGTACACATTGTGCAAACTCTCTAAATTGGTTAACTGAGGACAGCCAACTCAGATACAGCATATGTTGAATATAACATACAGTTCCCAACTGTAGTACACCAGCGGGTAATGGGCCAAATGCTGTCTATAAATCTGAAAAATGTCAAAAACATGCAAGTGAGTTAAATGTGCAAGACACATAAAAAATTATGTTGAACAGATGTTGAACTTTTTGACAGATGTTGAACCGTTCCCAATGGATATTAGATTCTCATGGTGGCAGAATCTGGATGATGATATTCTCACTAGACCTCAGCAATATTGTTCAATCGACCTGTCTCATCTTGTCTTTCACACCAAGAATTCTAGTCGCAGCAGTGAGAGGGACAGGCTTCAACACTTGAAGAAATGCAACTCTATTTTTATTGAACTCTTAACTATCATACATACGTTAACTGTGGGTTGACGCTATGCTGAGTTGACTGGAGACCTGAGGCTAACCTGACCAGACTATCTTACTACCACATGGTGTATGTTCTAGCTGTTGCTCACCGGCTCTGACTGTCTCAGAGGCTGCATCCCAAGAGAGCGGGAAAACTAGTGCCCTCTGGCTTTATAGTGGCCGTATCCTGTCTGGTGATTGGCTACTGTGTTCTGTGTGTTCATTGGTCAACCTGTGTGTCAATCAATGCCTGCCTGTGAACCATCATATACTTGTCTAGATGTCCTCTGTGAGCAGGGTGATATTTCACCATTCCCAGTTTGTGTTAAGATGATTCAACATCTCTCTCTCCAACTTTCTGAGATGTTGCACACTCCATGATACTTTGAAGACAAAATTGTCAGATTAACATAAATTGTTAATTAATTTGAATATATTTTCAATGAGTGATATTCCATTACTTACTTGGAATTAAATGTTCTTTCTTTTCCCATGTTGGTATGGACAGAACTCACTGATATGTTCTGCCATCTCCAGCCCCTCCCACAAGAAATGGCCACTGTTGGCGTGTAACCAGGGACACAAACCTATCTCCAAGTGACATCACAAAGGAGCCAACCACACAACAGTTGTGGATGACATCAGAAAGCAGATAAGCCCCTCCCCCTGGAGGTTACAGGATCACATGACCAGGGACTGCCCAGCAGCATGAAGGGACAGATTGTATAATCAGTGCTGTACGCAATGCCATTCACAGGTGTTCAGACCCCAGGATGAGAGCATGGCCTCCCAAAATTACCCGTTATAATTTCTCTCTCCAATCCTCCAAATGTGAAGTTTCACAATGCTCTCATGTCCACCTCTTGATTGTCAACACCAAATTCTCCCTTTGCTTTATGTCAGAATGTTGGTCTCACTCTTGCTTTGTCAGTAAGAGATGCAGTTTGTGGGAATGGTACTGGAATGAGGCAGGTACATTACAACCTCTTCTGTGTCCTGAATCCAGTACAAATGGCGTCCGACAATAAGTCGAGTGATCATCAAAGCTATAATTGTGAGTGACATTATGGTAATAATGGGCAAGACAACTACTCTCTCCCAGTAATCATTCCCAGATACATGTACAAGGGGCGGAATTCTCCGAACCCTGCAGGGTCGGGGAATTGCCCGGGGCCGGCGTAAATCCCGCCCCCGCCGTGGCCGGAATTCTCCGCCACCCGGGAATCGGCGGGAGCGGGAATCACGCCACGCCGATCGGCGAGCCCTCCGCGGCGATTCTCCAGCCCGCGATGGGCCGAAGTCCCGCCGCTGTCAGGCCTCTCCCGCTGACGTGGTTTAAACCACCTCTGTGCCTGCGGGATTGGCGGCGCGAGCAGGCCCCCGGGGTCCTGGGGGGGGTGCGGGGCGATCGAACCCCGGGGTTGCCCCCACGGTGGCATGGCCCGCCGATTGGTGGGCGGGCCAGTGCCGTGGGGGCACTCTTTTTCTTCCGCCGCGGCCACGGCCTCCACCATGGCAGAGGTGGAAGAGACCCCCTCCACCGCACATGCACTGGGGTGACGTCAGCGGTCGCTGACGCTCCGGCGCATGCGCGGACTCATGCTGACCGGCAAAGGCCTTTCAGCCAGCCCCGATGCCGATCGGCGTGGCGCCAAAGGCCGTTGGCGCCAGTCGGCGGAGCGGGAGAATTCCGCACCTTTGGGGAGGCCGGACGCCGGAGTGGTTGGCGCCACTCCGCTACGCCGGGACCCCCCCCGCCCCGCCGGCTTTGACAAAGAGTCATTGGACTTGAAACGTAAGCTCGTTTCTCTCCCTACAGATGCTGCCAGACTTGCTGAGATTTTCCAGAATTTTCCCTTTCGTCATGGAAATCTCCTGTTGATTACCACATAGTGCCCCCTCAGCTGATGGATCAGTACTCCTCCAGGTTTAAGGAAACATTTGGAGGAAACATTGAGGGTGGCAAGGGTGCAGAATGTACTCTTGGTAGGGAACTTCAATGTCCAAGAGCGACCACTACTGACCGAGCTGGCCAAGTCCTAAAGGGCACAACTGCCAGACTGGTGGTGAGGGAGCCAAAAGAGGGAAAAACATACTTGACTCCATCCTCGCCACTCTGCCTGTCGCAGATGCATCTGTCCATGGTAATGTCATTAGGAGTGACCACAGTGCTTGTGAAGACAAAGTCCCCTCTTCACATTGAGGATACCCTCCCTCATGTTGTGTGACACTACCACCATGCTAAATGGGATAGACTTTGAACAGACTTAGCAATTCAAGATGAAAGCAAATTACTGCGGATGCTGGAATCTGAAACCAAAGAGAAAACGCTGGAAAATCTCAGCAGCTCTGCCAACATCTGTAGGGAGAGAAAATAGTTATTTTCTTTCCCTACAGGTACTGCCAGACCTGTCAAAATTTTCTCGCATTTTCTCTTTGGTCTTAGCAACTCAAGACTGGGCCATCAGCAGCAGCCGCACAATCTATAACCTCATGGTCCAGCAGATCCCCCGCTTTACCATTACCACCAAGCCAGGGGATCAAATCTGATTCAATGAAGAGTGCAGGAGAGCTTGTCAGGAGTAACACCAGGTATACCTAAAAATGGGGTGACAATCTGGTGAAGCTACAACACAGGACTTCTTGCGTATCAAACAGCAGAAGCAGCAAGTGATAGACAGAGCTAAGCGATTCCACAACAAACGCATCAGACCTAAGCTCTGCAGTCCTACCACATCCAGTCGCGAATGGTGTTGGACAGTTAAACAACTCAGTGGGTGAGGGTGAGGGAGGAGCCGAGCATATCACAGATGTCAGTCTTCAGCCAATTCAATTCACTCCACGTGACACCAAGAAATGGCTGAGGCACTGTATAATGCAAAGGCTCTTGGCCCTGACAATACAATGGCAGTAGGACTGAAGACTTATGTTCCAGAACTTGCCTTGCCCCTAGTCAAACTGTTCCAGTATAGCTACAACACTGGCATCTAGCCAAAAATGTGAATAATTGCCCATTTATGTCCTGTTCACTAAAAGCAGGACAAATCCAACCCTGCCAATTACTGCCCATCAGTCTATTCTCAATCACCAGCAAAGTGATGGAAGAAATCATCAACAGTGTTATCAGACAGCATTTACTCAGCAATAACCTGCTCATGGAAGCTCAGTTTGGGTCCTGCCAGGGCCACTCGGCCCTGACCTCATTACAGTCTTGGCTTAAACATGGACAAAAGTGTTGAACTCCAGAGGTTAGGTGAAAGTCACTGCCCTTGACATAAAGGCTGCATTTGATTGACTGTGGACTGAAGGGACCCGAGCAATACTGGGATCAATGCCAATTTGGGGGGAACTCTCTGCTGGTTGGATCCTTATTCAGAGATGGTAGTGGTTGTTGGAGGTCAATCATCTTAGCTCCAGGATATCACTACAGGAGTTGTGTCCTGAGCCAAACAATCTTCAGTTGTTTCATCAAAGACCTTCTATTATAAGGTCAGAAGTGGGGATGTTCACTGATGATTGAAGAATGTTCAGCACCATTCACACTTCCTCAGGTACTGATGTCCAAATGTAGCAAGACCTGGACAACATCCAGGCTTTGGCTGACAAGTGGCTACTACAATTGCACCACGTAAGTGTCAGGCAATGACCATCTCCAATAAGAGAGAATCTTACACACCCCCATTGACATTTAATGGTTTTACCAACATCTTGGGGATTACCACTGTCCAAGGGAATTAAAGGATAGGAAGATTGTTTGAATCCATAGAGTCACGGCAATGCAGAAGGAGGCCATTTGGCCCATCGGATCTACACCGACCCGCTGAAGGAGCACCCTACCTAGCCCCTGACCTATCCCTGTAACCCCTTACCCCACCTAACCTTTGGACACTAAGGGACAATTTAGCATGATCTATCCACCTAACCTGCACCGATGTGCACTGAAACAAGCAATAGGATCATTTCTTACTCAATTAGTGCAAAATTCTTGAAGCAGATAGAAACTGATGAGCGGGAATGAATTAAGTTCGGTTGCCACAGAACGAAGGTTCTGGAAAATGAACTTTGAAGGAATGCTCATTTTTTTCCCCCTATTAAAATAATTTCAGCTTGAGGTTGTCATCACATGGTGGCATAGTACACGGACTGAAGTCAGCGTTTCCTTAAGACAGAACTGACTTGCAAATATTCTGCTAAAAGCAAAATACTGCGGATGATGGGGATCTGAAATAAAAACAGAAGATGCTGGAAATACTCAGCAGATCTAGCAGCCTCTGTGGAGATGAGAAACAGAGTTAACAATTTGAGTTCGTAAGACTCATCGTCAGAGTTCTAAGTTCCTGGAATACCCTTTTTTTAACTTGCCTCAAGAAGTACAATGAGATTAAAAACTGTGGAAAACTTGAATTTCCCAATCCTGGAATCTTGCTCTTTACAGAATCTGATGATGTTCCATTCTGAGTATTTATAGCATTGCACAGGTTAACAGCACAAAGGCTGGCCATTCAGCCCACAATGTCTATGCCAGCGCTTTCTGAAGGTAATTCAAAAGCAATCCCACTGTCCTGCTCTCTTTCAATAGCCATGTGTCTTTCTGTGTTTCCGTTACTTATCCAACTTTCCTTCAAAAAAATGCAATGTTCTCTGCCTCAACCATTCCCTGCTCCAGCAAACCTCAATTTCTCCTTCTGTCTCTGCTCTCTCTCAATAATAATTCTGAACCGGTGACCGCTCACCATTGAATCCCCACAAGGAGGAAATGGGACGAGATTCTCCAATAATTTCAATAAACTTCTTAAGGGCAGCACGATAGCATTGTGGATAGCACAATTGCTTCACAGCTCCAGGGTCCCAAGTTCGATTTCGACTTGGGTCACTGTCTGTGCGGAGTCTGCACATCCTCCCCGTGACTGCGTGGGTTTCCTCCGGGTACTCCGGTTTCCTCCCACAGTCCAAAGATGTGCAGGTTGGGTGGATTGGCCATGACAAATTGTCCAAAATTCTATGATTAACCTAGGACAAAAGTTCGGCGCAACATCGTGGGCCGAAGGGCCTGTTCTGTGCTGTATTTCTCTATCTCTATCTAATGGGGCCATGTCCCCACACCGGCTTGAAAACCGGCGCCAACCACTCTGGCGTCAACGGCCCCCGAAAGTGAGGAATTCTCCACTTTCTTGGAGGCTAGGTTGACGCCGGAGTGGTTTCCGCAGCTCCAGCTGGCACCAAAGGGCCGGCGCGTGTTTGTGTATGCGCGAACCGGCTGGCGTGGACCGCACATGCGCAGAACGGCCAGCGTATTTCCGCGCATGTGCAGGGGTTCCCTTCTCCATGCTGGCTCCTGGGCAATATGGCGGAGCCCTACAGGAGCCTGGAGCAAAGTAAAGAAGGCCCCCACGGAACCAGCCCACCCGCAGATCGGGGCCTACCGATCGGCCAGGCCACCGTGGGGGCCCACCCCAGGGTCGGATCCCTCCCCGCCCTCCCCCTCAGGACGGCCTCCGCCCACTTACCAACCAGGTCCCGCTGTGTGTGAGGTGAGTAATCCATGTCAGCGGGACTGGGCAAAACGTGACGGCCACTCGGCCCATCAGTGCCCGGAGAATCGACGGAGGGGCCGCTGTCAAAGGCCCCCGATCGGCATGGCGACAATTCAGCATGGCCAATCAACCTAGCCTGCATGTCATTTGGACTGTGAGAGAAAGCCGGAGCACCCGGAGGAAACCCATGCAGTCATGGGGAGAACGTGCAAACTCAACACAGTCACCAGGGGTCGGAATGAACCAGGGGTGCCCTGCCCTGAGAGGCAGCTGTGCTAACCACAGTGCCGCCCATGCTTAACAATTATAACCCTTTCCTTCACTTATTAAATCTACTTTTATCTTCCCCTGCTGCAATAATCTAACAGAGTTTTGTTTTCATGCACAACAGTTTAACCACAACTATAAATATCTTGAGCAAGAAGGTACTTCAGCACTTGAAACGCATTCTCGTTCCTCTTCGGCAATCTGATCCGAAAACATCAGTTTCAATTTACTGCTTGGTGGAATTTAGAAAACTGGTTATCTGCAGTTTCATTTATTTTCCCTCTAATTCTTTTGAAAAAAATCTTCCACTGGAACTGAGTTTATGGTATCAATTATTTTAGGGGCTGGTTTAGCTCACTGGGCTAAATCGCTGACTTTTAAAGCAGGCCAGCAGCACGGTTCAATTCCTGTACCAGCCTCCCTGAACAGGCGCCAGAATGTGGCGACTAGGGGCTTTTCACAGTAACTTCATTGAAGCCTACTCGTGACAATAAGCGATTTTCATTTTCATTTTGGTTCCGTTCTTGGACTGGCTTTTCTTCATCGTTCCTTCAAACTAAATTAAGTAAATGGCTTATGATGGCGAGAATAAGACATGTCATGGGTTAGATCGATTGAATTGTGATGAAACCTTTCTGACTGGTCCTTATTCAACACAAATAATACATTTGCCCCATTGCGTTAAACTTCCTGTCAGTTTCTAAACCTTGAGTTTTAAATCACAAAACGATCATCAAATTGGCACTCCAGTTTCAGCGCAAGCATAGGTTCAGGATTCGCATTTTGAATCAGCAAATGTGAATATTTTATTCATGTCTAAACAGGGGCTTTAATTTCTGCACCTACATCAATGAATTGGAAGTGCAGCTGAAGAAAGTGACGACAGACTCGGGGCATGATTCTCTGGAGAAGTTTCTAAGTGTGGAAGTGAGCGGGAATTGCTACGAGCTTCCCGTGAGGCCGGGAATGCAATTCAACACCAGTTGGTCCACTTAATGAGGCCTCACGGGCTTCTCGCCACAAATAATGGCTCACCAGCCAATTCGACAGCACCGCACTCGCCAGCCCCCGCTAACAAGGTCGAGCAGCACTTGCTGGAGCCAACCCCAGCCAGCTTGCAATAATGGCACCGAGGAGACCAGCCCCAAGATTCGGGGACGCAGAATTGGAGAGGCTGAGAAGGCGCCGTGGGAGCCTGATCCCCCAAGGGTCCAGGAGAGTCAGTCATAGGGCAACCAGTGCTGCCTGGGATGAGGAGGCAGCAGCTGTGAGCGCCGGGAGTGTGACCAGGACAGGTCTCCAGTGCCATAAGAAGGTCAACGACCTGCACTGGGCAGCTCAAGTGAGTAGACACCAACAGCCCCTCTGTGCCCCCCACAAGGGAGCATCCTTCCCTCAACTCTCCATGCGACCCACGACCCTCCCTCCGTCCCCTCCCCCTTTAAACCCTCCCAACCCACCCCTCACACCAACCCCCCCACCAATGTGAACAACGCGTGTGGTTAACGTTGCCCCCTCTGCGTCTCCTCAGGAAAAACTTGCCCATGATCATCGGGAGAGGAGCCAGACTGGTGGAGAGGTGCCGGTCTTAAGAATCCTCACCTCCTTTGAGGAGGGTGCCCTGAGGTGACCGGTATGGCCGAGGACAGATCGGTCACCCCATGCGGAGGCTGGTGGACGCGCAAAGGTAACAAACCACCGGCTCCACATGGAGGACCTGTCAAACATGAGTTATTATTGCCTTACTGACTGACCCACTAACCACATGTCCATTCTCCCGCAGGTCCTCCAGCCGACGGCGCTAGCCTATCCCAGGCGGCACCGTCTCCTGACTCCGAGGAAAACCATTGGACGACAGCTCCGAGATACAACTGTTATAGTCGCAGCACAGCTGTCATCTCCACCCTCTACCAGCGCAGATACACACACCTCGGTGGGACATGTTAGTGAACAGGCCACAATCTGGTGAGCAGCACACTGCTGCTGATGTACTAGAGGAGGCAGGAACCCCAAGGCGAGACAGCCAGCGAAAACAATCCTAATCTACTCAGCCTTTCTTCATAGCTAGCACCCTCCATACCAGGCAACATCCTGGTGAACCTTAATCTTTCCCCCTCTCACCTTGAAATCGTGACCCCCTTGTAATTGACACCCCACTCTTGGGAAAAGCTTGTTGCTATCCACCCTGTCCATACCTCTCATAATTTTGTAGACCTCAATCAGGTCCCCCCTCAACCTCCGTCTTTCCAATGAAAACAATCCTAATCTACTCAACCTTTCTACATAGCTAGCACCCTCCATACCAGGCAACATGCTGGTGAACATCCTCTGCACCCTCTCCAAAGCATCCACATCCTTCTGGTAATGTGGCGACCAGAACTGCACGCAGTATTCCAAATGTGGCCTAACCAAACTCCTAAACAACTGTAACATGACCTGCTGACTCTTGTACTCAATACCCCGTCCGATGAAGGCAAGCATGCTGTATGCCTTCTTGACCACTCTATCAACCTGCATTGCCACCTTCAGGGTACAATGGACCTGAACTCCCAGATCTCTCTGTACATCAATTTTCCCCAAGACCCTTCCATTGACCATATAGTCCGCTCTTGAATTTGATCTTCCAAAATGCATCACCTCGCATTTGCTTGGATTGAACTCCACCTGCCATTTCTCTGCCCAACTCTCCAATCTATCTATATTTTGTTGTATTCTCTGACAGTCCTCCTCGCTATCTGCAACTCCACCAATCTTTGTATCATCTGCAAACCTGCTAATCAGACCACCTATACCTTCCTCCAGGTCATTTATGTAGATCACAAACAGCAGTGGTCCGAGCACGGATCCCTGTGGAACACCACTACTCACCCTTCTCCATTTTGAGACACTCCCTTCCACCACTATTCTCTGTCTCCTGTTGCCCATCCAGTTCTTTATCCATCTAGCTAGTACACCCTGAACCCCATACGACTTCACTTTTTCCATCAACCTGCCATGGGAAACCTTATCAAACGCCTTACTAAAGTCCTTGTATATGACATCTACAGTCCTTCCCTCATCAATTAACTTTGTCACTTCCTCAAAGAATTCTATTAGGTTTGTAAGACATGACCTTCCCTGCACAAAACCATGCTGCCTATCACTGATAAGTCTATTTTCTTCCAGATGTGAATAGATCCTATCCCTCAGTATCTTCTCCGACAGTTTGCCTACCACTGACGTCAAGCTCACAGGTCTATAATTCCCTGGATTATCCCTGCTACCCTTCTTAAACAAAGGGACAACATTAGCAATTCTCCAATCCTCCGGGACCTCACCCATGGTCAAGGATGCTGCAAAGATGTCTGTTAAGGCCCCAGCGATTTCAACCCTCGCTTCCCTCAATAACCTGGGATAGATCCCATCCGGATCTGGGGACCTGTCCACCTTAATATCTTTTAGAATACCCAAAACTTCCCCCTTCCGTATGACAACTTGACCGAGAGTATTTAAACATCCATCCCTAGCCTCAACATCCGTCTTGTCCCTCTCCTTTGTGAATACCGATGCAAAGTACTCATTAAGAATCTCACCCATTTCCTCTGAGTCCACGCATAAATTCCCTCTTTTGTCTTTGAGTGGGCCAATCCTTTCTCTAGTTACCCTCTTGCTCCTTACATACGAATAAAAGGCTTTGGGATTTTCCTTAATCCTGTTAGCCAAAGATATTTCATGACCCCTTTTAGCCCTCTTTATTGCGCGTTTGAGATTCGTCCTACTTTCCTGATATAAGAACAACTTTCCCACTCTTTCTGACAGAGTGTGCTTCAGGAGAGTGAACAGACATGACCTAGAAAGAGAGAAGTTATAAGTTATAGGTTATTACATTCTATAGTTATTTAATTATCTTTACTGTATTTTATTTCTTTTATTAGTTGAGTATTAAGTACAAAGGATTCACATAATATTACTTATATTACTCAATAAATTAGTTAATCTTTAAAAGAAGACTATTATTTATTTCATCAAGTTGGCTGGTTCAAAGCGTGATATATATATTCCGGAAAGTAATATAATGGGGGCAGCACCATCGGGAGAGTGAGGGATTGTAAAGCATATTAAACACATTTGTGCACAACCATTATGATGCCTCTATCACGTTCTTTCGAGGGGTGACCTACGAACCCTTGGCCCATCCCGCGAGGCACCCCCCTCCCCTAATCACCCATGCACCCTAGGCATGGACATGCCCCAGGAGCGGTGTCCCATCTCCTGGATGTTCAGATGGGGCAGCACAGTAGCATGGTGGCTAGCATAAATGTTTCACAGCTCCAGGGTCCCAGGTTCGATTCCCGGCTGGGTCACTGTCTGTGCGGAGTCTGCACGTCCTCCCCGTGTGTGCATGGGTTTCCTCCGGGTGCTCCGGTTTCCTCCCACAGTCCAAATATGTGCGGGTTAGGTGGATTGGCCATGCTAAATTGCCCGTAGTGTCCTAAAATGTAAGGTTAAGGGGGGGTTGTTGGGTTACGGGTATAGGGTGGATACGTGGGTTTGAGTAGGGTGATCATTGCTCGGCACAACATCGAGGGCCGAAGGGCCTGTTCTGTGCTGTACTGTTCTATGTTCTATGTTCTATGTTGGCTGCTGCGTGTGTGGTGTTGCCTCCCGCATTGTTCAAACACAGTGTCCATGCATCAAGGTGTGATTGGGATGCTAGGCAATGACTCCCATGTGCTACATGGCCTGCCCACCCATGGGAATCCACTTGGGATGTGTGAAGTGCTCATTTAACCAAGATTGCCAATTCCCTATTAGCAATAGTGTTCAGCCACACAGCCAGAGGCCTCGGCAGTTGGTGGGGGTTATGGGTGGTCGTTGGGGCAGATACAAGGATTGCCCCTGGAATGGGTAAATGATCCATGGGTTGGCATGGTGATACCACAAGCGGTTGTTCCCCAGCGACCCCACCCTCCTATGGCGGCTCACCCTTGCGGAGGGTCCCCCACCCCTAGCTGAGGGTCCCTCACACCCCATCGAGCACAGAGACAGGAAGTCCAACACCCCGGGCACTTTGCCTGTGAGTAAACATGGCTACTCACCTCCTCAGCTCCCCACTGAAACCCTCTCGCCAGGTTCACATTTTTCAAAAGGAGTACTAATCGGCGCCAATGTCAGTGCTTGCTGGGGAGGCTGTTGAATGATGGGAGGCCATTGGATATGCGGTGACTCTCGTTGATTGTATAGAAATTGGGGCTTAAGTGGTGAAAATTGGTTTCTTGCCTTGCTACGGCACGATCCCGATTTTGCCTATGGGAGCAGGTCGGTTGCATCGCAATCTGTTTGGCACCTGACATGGTTCTCGTTTTTGGCCTCTTCCGCTATTTATTGGCTTTGTTTTGCTTGAGTAAGAGCGTAACGAGGCCAGAAGAAAGCCCCTTTGGAGTTTGCCGAGAGAGGGAGTTTGGTTAAATGTGGGAGAAAGAGGAGATCTTTCTCTTTATCTGTCTCTTTCGCCCTGTAGGAATTGGTTCTTATTCTACTCCAGAGGAAGGAGTTAGCTATTTGGTAAGTATCTGGTAAGTGGGTAAGTTTTGCTCATAGAATCCTCATAGAATCCCTACTGTTTGGCCCATTGAGTCTGCACCAAGTCTGTAACAACCTTTCGAAAGGCCACCCCATCTGGGCCCTATGCCCCACCCTATTCCTGCAACCCTACCCTGAGGCACAATTTATCATGGCCAATCCACCTAACGTGTACATCTTTGGACAGTGGGAGAAAACCAGAGCATCCGGAGAAAACCCATGCAGGCACAGGAAGAATGTGCAAACTTCACACACTGTTGCTGGAGATTGGAATCGAGAATGGATCCCTGGCACTGTGAGGCAGCAGTGCTAACCACAGTGCAACCGTGCAGCCTATCCCTAAGGTTTAAAATAATACAAACACTGGTGGTAAAGTTAATAAAATATATTGAAAAAGCACCATAAATAAGTAAATAATATAATTAAGTTATTACTTAAAACACATTAAAGATGGCAGGACAGGTGATATGTCAAGGCTGCAGCATGTGGGAGCTCCTGGATAATATTGTCATCCGGGGTAAACATGTCTGCAGTAAGTGTTTGTGGCTTGAGGAGCTTTGGTCCAGAGTCATTGAGCTGGAGGCTGAGCTGCAGACACTGCAACACATCAGGGGGTGGTAAAGTTATCTCGATGCTTTGTACCAGTAGGCAGTCACATCTCTTACAATAGTGTTTTCTGATTTGGTCAATGGTCAAGGACAGGAGGGTATGATTCCAAGTGAGGCAAGAAAGGGGACCCAGAGGGCAGGAGTATCAGCCTCTGTAATTGTCCAACAGGTTTGATGTTCTTTGATCATACTCTGCCTCGACACTCCAGGACAAAGCAGTCCATGTAATTGACACTTCATCTGCGCCCTTAAACCTTCACTCCAACTTTGAGGGCAGCACGGTAGCATGGTGGTTAGCATAAATGCTTCACAGCTCCAGGGTCCCAGGTTCGATTCCCGGCTGGGTCACTGTCTGTGCGGAGTCTGCACGTCCTCCCCGTGTGTGCGTGGGTTTCCTCCGGGTGCTCCGGTTTCCTCCCACAGTCCAAAGATGTGCAGGTTAGGTGGATTGGCCATGCTAAATTGCCCGTAGTGTCCTAAAAAGTAAGGTTAAGGGGGAGGGAGGGGGGGGGGGGGTTGTTGGGTTACGGGTATAGGGTGGATACGTGGGTTTGAGTAGGGTGATCATGGCTCGGCACAACATCGAGGGCCGAAGGGCCTGTTCTGTGCTGTACTGTTCTATGTTCAATGTACAGTAGCAGCGGAGTGTACCATTTACAAGATGCAATGTAGCAACTCACTAAGGCTCCCTCGGAAGCACCTTCGAAACCCGTGGCTTCTACTATCTAGAGAGACAAGGGCAGCAGATGCCTGATAACACCATCACCTGGATGTCCGACAATGGCCCCTGCTTCGCCAGTCAAGAGTGGTCCAACTTTGCCAGACGGTACAATTTTGTACATGTCACGTCCATTCCCCTGTACCCCCAATCCAATGGCAAAGCAGAGAAGGGAGTACATATCGTCAAACGGCTCCTATGCAAGGCGGCCGATGCTGGTTCTGATTTTTACTTTGCCTTGCTTGCCTACCGCTCCGCCCCCTTGTCCACTGGCCTGTCACTGGCTCAACTACTCATGAATCGCATGCTGCGGACGATGGTGCCGTCCATCCATGTCCCAGACCCCGACCACATTCCGGTCCTTCGCCGGATGCAGCTAACACGTGCCCAGCACAAAGCGGCCTACGACTCCCGTGCAACTGATCTCCCTGTTCTGGCTCCCGATGGCAACGTCCACGTCCATCTTCCAGATGGTGGCTGGTCCGCCACCGCTGTCGTGCTCCGACAAGTGGCCCCCCGTTCATTCCTGGTTTGTCTACCGGATGGCTCTCTACTGCAACGCAATCGGCATGCACTGTGTCTCATCCCGCGCTCGCCACGTGATCTTCAGGTCCTGCCTCACCATCATGATGACCCCGCCATGGACTTTGCAGAGCTCCCTGTCACTCTGCCACCCTCTGACTCTGACACAGTCCAGCCCGTTCCAGAACCGGCGGCTCTTGACCCACCCTTGAGGCGGTCAAGCAGAATTCGACGCCCGCCTCAGAGACTAAATTTATGAACTTTTTGAATTCATGGACTTTCTGAATTGTTTCGTTGCTTTGTTTAATCGATTCACTGATTTGTATATAATGTTGATCTAGTTACTCTTTTGTTGCATATTGTCCACCTGCACTAGACACCTTCCAATGTAAATAGTTTAGTGTTTATGTATATAGCCTTGTAAATATGCCTTCACATACCACACGTGGTTAAGAACATTCTCACCACACATTATTTATTACCACAACCATACATTTTTTTATAAAAGGGGGGATGTCATAATATACACATTACTATATAATGGTGCAGACACACACTGACTGACACAATGCAAGACCAATCAACACACACAACACAGCAGCCAATCACCAGTTAGAGCACACTCACTATAAAGCCAGAGGGCACTAGTTTTCCCGCTCATTCGGGATGCAGCCTCTGAGAAGGACAGAGCTCGCAGTTTGTAGCACAGATCTTCACCATGTGCTGATAGTCTAGACTGGTCAGGATAGGCAAGGCATAGGTCTTCAGTTTAATCTAACATAGTGGCGACCCACAGTGAAAGTATGTTCAACAGTTCCTAGCTTAATAAGACAGCGTTGTACTATTACAAGTGTTGGTAGCCTGTATGTGTTACTGCTGAGGTAAACGCAGTCTCTACTGATCCAGAGTGCCCAACACATCACGAAATGTATCACCGTTCCTTTTTTGTCGCTGGGTCAAAATCCTGGAACTCCTTCCCTAACAGCATGGTGGGTGTACGTACACAGGGCGGCACGGTAGCACAGTGGTTAGCACTATTGCCTCAAAGCGCCAGGGACCCGAGATTGATTCCCGATTTGGGTCACTGTGCAGAGTCTGCAGGTTCTCCCCGTGTCTGCGTGGGTTTCCTCCGGGTGCTCCAGTTTCCTCCCACAAGTCCTGAAAGACGTGCTGTTAGGTAATTTGGACATTCTGAATTCTCCCTCAGTGTACCCGAACAGGTGCCGGAATGTGGCGACTAGGGGATTTTCACAGTAACCTCATTGCAGTGTTGATGTAAGCCTACTTGTGGCAATAATAAAGATTATTATTATGTACTGCAGCATTTCAAGGAGGCAGCTCCATACCCCCAGGAAGGGAATTTTTTCTGGATTGGGGAACTAAAGACACTGGCAAGATCGGCTCCTTGGAGATTGGGACACACTTTCTAAAGAGTGTGCAAATCTCATGTTAAGTTGAGGGTCCCCCACACTCCACAGCCCCCACCCATGGAAATCGCAACCCCATGCAGACATGGGCAACACCCCCAACCCGTTACCCAGGGTTTTTCTTTTCATATATAGTGTTTTTTATTTTATAAATTTAGAGTGACCAATTCTTTTTCTCCCCAATTAAAGGGCAATTTAGTGAGGCCAATCCACCTGCCCTGTGTCATGATATGCAGGCACACACACACACACATAATGATATACAGACAAACAACAAATGGACACAGAGAACAGGACATGACCAATGAACAGGCAGGACACTCAGAGCTGGGATCTGACTATAAAAGATACGAGGCACTCACACTCCGCCTCTTTCCACTGATGAATATCTAGAGAGTTAGTCAAGGGTGTTGTTACAATCTCACACCTCCACCACACGGCTAAGAGCTAGTTTGGTTCGGTCAGACAGAGTAACCACACGTAAGCCAGCAGAGAATCGAACTTACAGAAAACTGTGCTAACTGTGCTATTAGTTCAATAAACTTGATTGCACTATCTTCAAGGTCTGGAGTATCAGTTGCAGCCAGTGTTAGACCAGTGTACCAAACACGACATGATACCAGAAGACTACTAATTTAAGGTGGCTTACCTCAGTCCATTCCGTGAGGACCAGCAAATGTATCCCGGCACCATGGAGAAGATTCAGGCTCCTCACCAGCTCAGGACCTCCGGCAATCTCAGTGCCAACTGGTGGATATTCAAGCAAAAGTTTCTGCTGTACATCGAAGCCTCAGACCTCGAGGGTGCGTCTGATGCAAGAAAGACCGTGCTTCTCTTCTCAACAGAGGGTGATCAAGCCATCAAACTCTTCAACTCGTTTAACTTCACCGAAGGCCAGGACAAGACAAAGTTTCAGACCATCCTGGACAAGTTCGATAGTCACTGTGAAGTGGACACCAATGAAATCTTCGAGCGCCATATATTCAAATAACGTCTTCAAGGTAAAGATTAATCTTTCAATGCCTTCTTAACTAACCTCCACCTGCTAGCGGTGTCCTGCAACTTTGGTGATATTGCTGACTCCATGATCAGAGACCAAACCGTGTTTGGAGTTCACTCTGATCCTCTGAGAGAGCAGCTCTTAAAAATTAAGCATATAACCCTGCCAGTCGCCATTGAAACATGTACAGTGCATGAGCACTCAAAAAATCGGTATTCCTAATACAAATCGGCTGAAAATAAGAAACTTACCTCCCACGAGGCAGTGGGTGTGCAGGCCATCTCCCAGATGCAGCGCCTCAGCATTGAAGACAGCGGCCATCTCGCGCACTTTTCCCGGAGCCCCACACATGCGCGATGCGAATGGGATAACGAAGCGGCCGACACCCACACTGCGTAAGGTGCAGACGTCTGCCAACCGCACTACGCATGCGCGGTGACATACACTGTGCCACGACGCCGACGTCATGACGTGCCCGAACTGTGGCAACGACCATTTAAAGGGGCAGCACCCTGCAAGAGGCAGGCGATGTTTAAACTGCGGGAAGCCTGGACACTATGCAGCCTTGTGCAGGTCTGCACCACCAGTCACAGGCCAGCGCTCCCAATTCCGACGACGGCACGTCCAGAATGTGCAACAACGATTACTGGATTCTGATCCTGGCAGTACAGCGGATCCAGAGGACGAGTGCCTGGAATCCGCCTACTGAGTGGGCATCATTGCTACACGTGAACATGCCACACCTAACTCATCTCACATTCAGCCCATCCTCGCTGTGGATTCGGAGGACGAATGGTGTGCGGTGATGCAGGTCAACCGCTGCTCCATCCAGTTTAAACTGGACACTGGTGCTTCTGCCAGCTCCTGGACTATAACTGGGGTCCTGCCATCTACTCGTCTCCAACCGGAGTACCCATGCACGGCTAAGGTTCCAAAGTGTCAAACCAGACAGGGCATCCCTGCTGGGCGCGCATGCCTGCGTAAAGCTAAACCTGGTGCAGTGGGTTTATTCAACGACATCCTCCAATTTGGATCTTCAAACTGGCATTGACAACATCCTCGCTCGGTATCCAGATGTGTTTGACAGAATGGGCACTTTGCCATATCGATACAAGATCCTACTGCGACCTGATGCCAAGCCAGTGGTCCATGCACCACGCCAGGTCCCAGCTCCGCTTAAAGAGCACCTGAAGGAACATCTCATGGAGCTGCAGCAGCAGGGGATCAACCGAACCGACTGGCTGGGTCAGCTCGATGGTGGTGGTTAAAAACCCCTCTGGAGACCTGCGCATCTGCATTCATCCCAAAGATCTCAACCAGAATATAATGCGTGAACACGACCCCATCCCGAAGCGGGAGGAACTCACCAGTGAGATGGCACATGTACCGTTTTTCACGAAGTTAGATGCGTCACATGGATTCAGGCAAATCCAGCTGGATGAGTTCAGCAGAAGGCTCTGCACCTTCAACAGACCATGTGGCAGGTACTGCTATAACCGTATGCCGTTCGGCATCGTCTCGGCGTCGGAGACATTTCATCGCATCAAGGAGCAGATGATGGAGGCATTGCAGGGGTTCGTTCGTACGTGGACGACGTCATCATATGGTCCATGACCCCTGAGGAGCATGTTTCCCATCTCCAGCAGTTATTCCACCGTGTCCATGCCAATGGCCTGAAGCTGAACAGGTCCATATATTGCTTTGGCATGTTGACACTCCAGTTCCTAGGAGACCAGATCTCTCAGCAGGGCATGTGCCCCGACACAGACAAGGTCAAGGCCATCGCAGCCATGAAGGTCCCGGAAGACAAGAAGGCGGTATTGCACTTCCTGGACATGGTCAATTTTCTGGGCAAGTTCATCCCAAACATGGCCTCACACACCACGGCCCTATGAAACCTCGTGAAGAAGTCCACTGCCTTCAAGTGAAAAGCGGCCCATCAGGCAGAGTGGTTGGAGCTGAAAGCCAAGCTCACCACTGCACCCGTGTTGGCATTTTTCGACCCAGACAGGGAGACAAAAATCTCGACAGATGCGAGCCAGGATGGCATCGGTGCGGTTCTGCTGCAACACGATGACACTTCATTTTGGGCACTGGTTGCCTGCGCATCAAGGGCAATGACGCCCACCGAACAAAGGTATGCACAAATAGAGAAGGAATGCCTGGGCCTTCTCACTGGCATTCTCAAGTTTCACGACTATGTCTACGGCCTGCCGACATTCACAGTCCAGACGGATCACAGGTCCCTGGTCCACATTATCCACAAGGACCTTAAAGACATGATGCCGCAGTTGCAGCACATCCTCCTCAAACTCAGAAGTTACGACTTTGACCCGGTCTACATGCCTGGCAAGGAGCTAATCATTGCCGATACACTGTCCCGCTCCATTCGGCATCTGACATTCACCTTGCACTGCTTGCGTACAGGGCGACCCCACTGTCCACTGGCATATCGCTGGCTAAAGTCCTGATAAACACTTCCAGCAATACTCGTGCCCAACCTGGATCACCTCCTGGTGCTGCAGAAGGTACAGCAACTCCAAGACCGACAAAAACAGGGCTATGATTCTCATGCCACCGATTTGCCCGTGCTATCCCCGTCAGACAGTGTTCAGGTAAAGATCCCTGATGGATCTTGTCGTTGTTCGACAGGCTGCCCCCCGCCCGTATGTTGTGTGTCTGGCTGATGGTTCTGTTGTGCGACGAAACAGACGGGCACTGCACAAAGTTGCCTGCCCGCAACCACATTCTTCTCCATTTCCTTCTGTTGTTTTGCCACCTCCTGATACCTCGACCCACAAGGCCACCAGTCAGGCTTCAATCCCACCCATCAAGGCACTGTCGTCCCCACCACCACCTCTCCGGCAGTCGACCAGGATCAGACGCAAGACACAGAGGCTGGACTTATGAACATTTGTTCTGTTTGCTATGTCGCATAGACAGCTGTCTTCACATGTACATATGTTCCCATCTACTGCATGTATATATGTTAATATTGGCCTATTCTTGTAAATATGCTCACATATGAATGAAAAATGAAAATCACTTATTGTCATGAGTAGGCTTCAAATGAAGTTACTGTGAAAAGCCCCTAGTCACCACATTCCGGCACCTGTTCAGGGAGGCTGTTACAGGAATTGAACCGTGCTGCTGGCCTACTTGGTCTGCTTTCAAAGCCTGCGATTTAGCCTTGTGCGAAACAGCCCTTATGTTATCCAAGCATAAAAAAAGGGGAGATGTCGTCATATGCAGACACACACACACACACGCACACACACATATAATGATATCCAGACAAGCAGCTAATGGACATACAGAACAGGACATGACCAATAAGCAGGCAGGACACTCAGGGGTGGGATCTGACTATAAAAGACACGAGGAACACACACTCCACCCCTTTCCACTGATGAACACCTAGAGATTCAGTCAAGGGTGTTGTTACAATCTCACACCTCTAGCACGTGGTTCAGTCAGACAGAGTAACCACACTTAAGTTAGCAGAGAGTCGAACTCACAGAGAACTGTGCTAACTGTGTGTGGTGGTATGATTAGCATAGCTGCCTACCATTGGTGCAGAACACCGGCTTACCATTGGCCCTGGTCAGTCATGTGCCTCTCGACCGGTTGGTTGAGACCAGTCATGTGACGGCTCCCCGATTGGTCGAGAGGCTGAGTTAACCCCGCCTCCAGGGCGGGGTATAAATACCCAGTACTCCCGGCGGTCGTCCTTCTACTGTAATCGACCGCAGGGCTAACATCTTGTAGATTAAAGCCATACTTTTGTTCAGCAACTCATCTCGCGTTCAATTGATGGTACATCACTGTGCTATTAGTTCAATAAACCTGATTGCACTAACTTCAAGGTCTGGAGTATCTTTCTGATCTAAGCTGCATCCTGTTGCAGCCAGTGTTAGACCAGTGCACCTAACATGACACCCTACACATCTTTGGGTTGTGGGGGATGAGACTCATGCAGACACGGGGAGAATGTAGAGGGGAGCTTAATCCTAGAACGGAACTCAGTGGTGATATGTTTACATTTATACGCGCTCTCCCTGAGAAGGGAGGAGGAAGTAGAAACGTTTCTTTTTTTTGTTTTTTAATAAACATTTTATTGAGGTATTTCTTTGGCATTGTAAGAGCAACAAAATAAACAATGTACATAACAAGGAAAATATTAACATAGTGCAAATACCACCTCCTTCTCCCAGTAGAAATATTTCTTCGAGCTTTGGAGAAAATAGCAACCCAAATGGAGTGGCCAAAAGCCAAGTGGACATTACGCCTGCAGAGTGAACTGACAGGGCGAGCAGGGGAAGTTTAAGCTACCTTCTCAGAGTGGAAGTCTAAGGATTATGAGACAAGGCTATTCTGGATGCATATAAATTGTTTCCTGAAGCATATGGGCAAAAATTTCAGAATTTAAGGAGTCAGGCTGGACAGAATGCAGAATTTGAAAGGGACAATTTAAAACAGAACAATTCAAAATATATATATTTTTATTCCAAACGAAAGTATACAAAATGCACACAATCTTGCAAAACACATATCGCAACTCATACAGTTTAATATAATTGTTCCCTTTTTTCTACCCTTAACAACTCCCTCCCCAACAGACCTCCCTCCTCCCCCGAGGCCAGCAACAGCCCCTGAGAGCCCAAGTGGTAGTCGTTTCAAACTGGGGAGAAACACAGAATGGTCGTGGATTACAGTCAGACCATCAATCGGTACACATAGCTCGACGCGTACCCCCTCCCACGCATAACTGTTATGGTCAATCAGATTGCACAGTACCGGGTCTTCTCAATGGTAGACCTCAAATCCACCTACCACCAGTTCCCCATTCGTAAATCGGACCGCCCATACACCGCTTTCGAGGCGGACGGTCGTCTCTATCACTTCCTCAGGTTCCCTTCGGCTTCACTAACAGGGTCTCGGTCTTCCAAAGGGAGATGGACCGAATGGTTGACCGGTACGGTTTGCGGGCCACCTTCCTGTACCTAGACAACGTCACCATCTGCGGCCATGACCAGCAGGCCCACGATGCCAACCTCGCCAAATTTCTCCGCACCGCCACTCTCCTCAACCTCACCTACAACAAGGAGAAGTGCGTGTTTAGCACGACCCGTTTAGCCATCCTCGGCTATGTGGTCCAGAACGGAGTTCTGGGGCCCGATCCTGACTGCATGCGCCCCCTCATGGAGCTTCCCATCCCTCACTGCCCCAAGGCCCTCAAACGTTGCCTGGGGTTCTTCTTGTACTACACCCAGTGGGTCCCAAACTATGCGGACAAGGCCCGCCCACTCATTCAGTCCACCCACTTTCCCCTGACGGCTGTGACGCAACAGGCCTTCGCCCGTATCAGAACTGATATCGCCACGGCCGGGATGCACATAGTAGACGAGACACTGTCCTTTCAATAGAGAGCGACGCATCGGACATCGCCCTAACCGCCACCTTCAACCAGGCAGGCAGACCCTTGGCATTCTTTTCCCGCACCCTTCATACCTCAGAAATTTAGCACTCATCCGTTGAAAAAGAGGCCCAGGCTATCGTTGAAGCTGTGCGGCATTGGAGGCATTACCTGGCCGGCAGGAGATTCACTCTCCTCACTGACCAACGGTCGGTAGCTTTCATGTTCAATAACACACAGTGGGGGCAAGATCAAAAACAATAAAATCTTGCAGTGGAGGATCGAGCTCTCTACCTATAATTACGAGATTTTGTATCACCCCGGCAAACTCAACGAGCCCCCAGATACCCTATCCCGAGGTACATGTGCCAGCGCACAAGCAGACTGACTCCGGGCCCTACACAACAGCCTTTGTCACCTGGGGGTCACACGGTTGTACCACTTTATTAAGGCCCGCAATCTGCCCTACTCCGTCGAGGAAGTACGGACAGTCACCAGAGACTGCCAGGTCTGTGCGAAATGCAAGCTGCATTTCTACCGGCCGGACCGTGCGCACCTGGTGAAACCCTCCTGCCCCTTTGAGCGCCTCAGCCTGGATTTCAAAGGGCCCCTCCCCTCCACCGACCGAAACACATATATTCTCAGTGTGGTCGATGAGTACTCCAGGTTCACCTTCGCCCCGATATGACGTCTGCCAACGTCATCAAAGCCCTAAACATTATCTTCGCTCTGTTCGGTTTCCCCGCCTATATCCACAGTGACAGGGGATCCTCATTCATGAGTGATGAGCTGTGTCAGTTCCTGCTCAGCAGGGGTATTGCATCCAGCAGGATGACCAGCTATAATCCCTGGGGAAACGGGCAGATAGAGAGGGAGAACGGGACAGTATGGAGGGCCGTCCAACTGGCCCTACGGTCCAGGAATCTCCCAGCCCCCCCGCTGGCAGGAGGTCCTCCCTGATGCACTCCACTCCATTCAGTCACTACTGTGCACCGCTACTAAGAATACACCCCATGAATGTCCTTTAGCCTTCCCCAAGAAGTCCACATCCGGGGTGTCACTCCCGACTTGGCTCGCAGCTCCAGGACCAGTCCTGCTCCGTAGGCACTTCCGACTCCACAAGGCGCACCCGTTGGTGGAAAGGGTGCAATTGCTCCATGCCAACCCCCAGTATGATTACGTGGCGTACCCCAGGGCCGCCAAGATACTGTCTCCCTCAGGGTCCTGGCACCAGCAGGTTCTACACACACCCACCTCTCCAGCCTGGTGCCACCCTCCCCTCCCCCGGCACTCCCAGCATTAACCCCACCAGGACCATCCGTCCTTCCTCAGCCCATGCCCGAGGATGAAGAGGATTTCGGCACGCTCCCGGAGTCACCGAACATCAGACTAGCACCGATATCGCCGACTCCGCTATGTCAATCCCAGCGGAACATCAAGGCACCGGATCGGTTAAATCTCTAACTGGCACCAGACTTCAAAAGGCATTTTATTGATCAAATACTGTAAATATTAATTCATTGTTGTATATAGTTCTCCACCACCCCTGCCGGACTCAGTTTTAACTGGAGGTGAATGTGGTAAACCACTGTTGCACCTGTATTAGGCGATGTAAGGTAGGACCTATACTACAGGTTTGCCGGTAGCCCCTGCCTGCTGTATAAATATGCGTGTCCTCCAGCTAGCAGCCAATTCGCCAGCTGCTGTGGGAGGCCACACATCTTATAGCAATAAAGCCTCAGGTGGATTCAACTATTGTCTTTGTCCAATTGATCGTGCCTCACACCCTCAACTACTTTGCCATTCCCCACCAGGCCAACCACTTTGGAATTGACCGAACCATCCGAGATATTATTGGTTAAGTCCCTTGTGCTGGGACTCTGGAGCCTGTGGGACTGGAATTGACCATGTACTCGCCCATGGTGCCATAACACAGCCGTTAGTTTTCTCCTTGAATCCGAATGATTTCAACTTTGTTAAAACTCTTTGATACCGCACTTGGTCACATGTAGCCTCACCTCATCTTTCAGTTTAGCTCTTTTGTCCACGTTTGTACTAAGTCTGTAATGTAGACAAGGAGCTGAGTGGCCTGCCGGGATCCAAACTGAGCAGGATGTTGTTGTGTATATGTCACTTGGTAGAGCTGTGTTATGTATCGGGGAATATATTCCCACTGGTAAAGCATCATGTGATGTGTTGTGACATCAGCAGAGTGTTTGCGTGGACTTGGATAGTTTACCATCATTGATTGTCTTGAGCCACATCTCTTAATCAGGGGCTGGTTTAGCTCACTGGGCTAAATCGCTGGCTTTGAAAGCAGGCCAGCAGCACGGTTTGATTCCCGTACCAGCCTCCCCGGACAGACGCCGGAATGTGGCGACTAGGGGCTTTTCACAGTAACTTAATTGACGCCTACTCGTGACAATAAGTGATTTTCATTTCATTTTTAATCAACCTCCCATCGTGTTTTACAAGAATCCAGAGTGTGGGCACTTCCATATCTTTCCTCTTTGCGGCAACAAAGAAATCTAACACAGTGTCAATGCAGCTTTCATCCGTTTTCTAATGATCGAGAGTAGACTGATGGGGTGGTAATTGGCCGGACTGGATTTGTCCTGCTTTTAATGGCAGGACATACCAGGCAGTGTTCCACATTGCTGGGTGTTGTGGATGTATTGGAATGTAGCGAGGGATGTGACTGATTCTCAAGCACAAGTTTTCAGTACTATTGTTGGCATGTTGGGTCAGATTTGAAAACAAGTATAAGAGGTGCTCTGCTGTTTTCGGCCGCTGGGGTTAGACTCCACAGGGTGAGGTGTGCTTTCCACGCCCGGGAGGTTACATACCTCGGTTACCACATGGACTGAAACGGGCTTCACCCAGTCGAAGACAAGGTGCAGGCAATTCGGCAGGCCCCCATTCTGGACAACTCCACAGAACCGCTTTCATTCCTCAGACTCAGAGGGTGCGATTCTCCATCGGCTGATGGTGAAATCATGAAACGTGATTGGGCGGAGAATAGGTTCCGATGCCAAAATCGGCAGGCACCGATTTGAACCCAAATCGCAATTCTCCGTCACCTCAACAGCGGCGCCAATGCGTTCCAGAACTCACATACAGTAAACACCGTTTGCATATCATTAGTGGGCCTGACCCGGTATTCTCCGCTGCATCCACGATCCTCCTCCTCCGATGGATCGGGCCAAGTTCCCGATGACACAGTACACTTGTGCTTTTAAAAATTATGAAGCAGGCATCATGGCTGATGAGGGAGAGAGAGGAGACAGGACACAGAGAGGCATGACCATGGGCTGCCGGGCTGGACACTAGCCTGGCCCTGCCGGGACATCGGGGGGGGGGGGGGGGGGGGTGGGCAAGTGGCCGGGGCCACCCCCACGGGAGTGGGGCGGTGTCCAATCCCGGACCGCTATTGCCGCACCCTGCAAGGATGCCCTTACTGAGAAGGTACTGACGCAGTTCGTCGTTCATGAACGACGAGCCTCGGTCACTGTGAACATACGTGGGGAAACCAAAGAGGGTGAAGACGCTATGTAGAGCTTCAATGAGGGTGGCGTCGGTCAGAAGGTGCTGCAGAGGGTGCTGCAGAGGAAGAGGAGGCAACTGCCCAGGATGGAGAGCCGGCTGTCCAACACACCAGGAGGAGGAGGTGCAAAGGAGGCACCGTATGAGGCCTCCCATGTACTGGCAGCGCCTGTCATTCGGCTGGACAGGGCATGCCGCCGAAGACTCCAGCTGAGCAGGGAGACAGTGCGACACATCTGCCATATGATGGCACACCTGGCACCGCGGGGGTATGGGGAGAACTCCCCCTTCCCATGGCCATCAAGGTGACAGTCGGCCTGAACATTTACATAAAGGGGGTCCTTCCAGGCGCCCAGTGGGATCTTACTGACCTTGGTGCACAGGTGAATTTGCGCCATTATGGAAGTGCTATGTGCCCCGGTGGCTCTGATGCGACCATCAATTCACACAAAACCAGGAATAGAAGTGAACTGTGGCTTTAGTCAACTAGAACAGTGCCTGCCTGCAGCTGGTCTGTTAGTGGGAGCCGCCGACAGGGTGACTGCTCTTTATACCTCCCATCAAGGGGTGGAGTCAGGGGCGGAGCCCACACAGGCCCCAGCATGCTACATTATAGGTAATACCATACAATGGTCCATAGGTAGAGCCCACATGGGCAACAGCATAATACAGATAATCACGGGGTGAATTGTTACAGCAATACATTCACCACATTCACCTCCTGTTAAGAAAATGAAGTCCGGCGGAGGTGACGGGTTCATAAGTTCAGCCTGCCCGGCGCATGGATTGTGCGCTGCGAACGCCGAAGCTCTGGCGTTATTGCTGGCTCGGGCATCAAACTCATCCGTGCTGGCATCAGTAGTGAGGGCACCAGTCCGGGTACAGACGTGGACTCCGGGAGCGTGCCTTCTGGAGCTTCATTCCTGTGGGTCGGTGAAGGGGGAATGGCGGGCGGGAGGGGGTGCGGGTGCCACGTAGGGGTGGGGGCGATGGTCAGCGTAGGTTGGGTGGGGTAAGATGGGGTGGTAGTGGAACCTGCGGGTGCCAGGTCCCAGAGGGAAACCGTATCCTGTCGGCCGTCGGGGTGTTCGATGTATGCGTTCTGGGGGTTGGAGTGTAGGAGCTGGACCCTCTCGACCAGGGGTTCGGACTTATGGCGCCTGACGTGTTTGCGGAGTAGGACGGGCACCGGTGTCTTCAGTCAGGATGGAAGCGAGACCATGGAGGTGGATTTCCTGGGGAAAACAAACAAGCGGTCATGAGGGGTCTCGTTTGTGGCCGTACAAAGTAGGGACCTAATAGAATGGAGCGCATCAGGGAGGACCTCCTGCCAGAGGGTGACCAGGAGATTCCTAGACCGTAGGGCCAGGAGGACGGTCTCCAGACCATCGCGTTCTCCCTCTCCACCTGCCCGTTTCCCCGGGGGTTATAACTGGTAGTCCTGCTCGAGGCGATGCCCTTACTGAGAAGGTACTGACGCAGTTCGTCGTTCATGAACGACGAGCCTCGGTCACTGTGAACATACGTGGGGAAACCAAAGAGGGTGAAGACGCTATGTAGGGCTTTAATGAGGGTGGCGTCGGTCATGTCAGGGCAGGGGATTGCAAAGGGGAAGGGGAGAACTCATCGATGATGTTGAGGAAATATGTGTTGTGGTTGTTGGAGGGAAGGGGCCCTTTGAAATTGATACTGAGGCGCTCAAAGGGCCGGGGTGCCTTTACCAGGTGGGCCTTATCCGGTCGATAGAAGTGCGGCTTGCACTCCGCGCAGATCGAGCAGTCCCTGGTCATGGCCCTGACCTCCTCAGTGGAGTGGGGCAGGTTGTGGGCCTTGATGCAGTGGAGAAGCCGGGTGACCCCCAGGTGGCAGAGGTCATCGTGGATAGCCTGGAGTCGGTCATCTTGCGCGCTGGCGCATGTGCCGCGGGACAGGGCAAATGGGAGCTCGTTGAGCTTCCCAGGATGATAGACTATATCGTAATTATAGGTGGAGAGTTCGATCCTCCACCTCAAGATCTTATCGTTCTTGATTTTGCCCCGCTGCGTATTATCGAACATGAAGGCTACCGATCGTTGGTCGATGACGAGGGTAAACCTCCTACCAGCGAGGTAGTGCCTCCAGTGCCACACGGCTTCCACGATGGCTTGGGCCTCCTTTTCGACTGAGGATTGTTGAATTTTGGAGGTGGGGAGGATTCGTGAAAAAAATGCTACGGGCCTGCCTGCCTGATTCAGGGTAGTGGTGAGGGCGACCTCTGATGCATCACTCTCCACCTGGAAGGGGACTGACTCGTCCACTGCGTGCATCGCGGATTTGGCAATGTCTGCCTTGATGCAGCTGAAGGCCTGGCGGGCCTCAGCCGTCAGTGGGAAGATTAGTGGGCGGGCTTTGTCTACATAGTTGGGGACCCACTGGGCGTAATACGAAAAGAACCCGAGGCACCTTTTCAGGGCCTTGGGGCAGTGGGGAAGGGGGAGTTTCAGGATAGGCGCATACGGTCGGGGTCGGGTCCTAGGACCCCGTTTTCCACGACGTATCCGAGGATGGCTCATCTGGTCGTGCTGAAAACGCATTTCTCCTTGTTATAAGTGAGGTTAAGGGTTTGGGCAGTTTGGAGAAATCACTGGAGGTTGGCATCGTGGTCCTGCTGATCATGGCCGCAGATGGTGACATTGTCCAAGTACGGAAATATGGCCCGCAGCCCGTACTGGTCCACCATTCGGTCCATCGTTCTTTGGAAAACCGAGACCCCGTTCGTGACGCCAAAGGGGACCCGGAGGAAGTGGAAAAGGCGACCGTCTGCCTCAAAAGCCGTGTAGTGGCGGTCCTCCGGGCGGATTGGGAGCTGGTGGTATGCAGACTTTAGATCCACGATGGAGAACACCAGGTAGTGTGCGATCTGGTTAACCATGTCTGCAATCCGGGGAAGGGGGTACGCATCGAGTTGCGTGTACCGGTTTATGGCTTGGCTGTAATCTACAACCATCCGGTTCTGTTCCCCGGTCCTGACGACGACCACCTGAGCTCTCCAGGGGCTATTGCTGGCCTCCATGACTCCCTCCCGCAAGAGTCGCTGGACCTCGGACCTGATAAAAGTCCTGTCCTGTATGCTATACCGCCTGCTTCTGGTAGCGACTGGTTTGCAGTCAGCGGTGAGGTTTGCGAAGAGTGGGGGAGGGACGACCTTTAGGGTCGCGAGGCTGCATATGGTGAGTGGGGGTAGGGGCCCCCCCGAACATCAGGGTTAGACTCCTGAGGTTGCATTTGAAATCTAATCCCAATAGAAGAGGAGCGCAGAGGGCTGGGAGCACATATAATTTAAAATAGGAATACCCGGCGCCCTGTATTGAGCGTACTCGGCGCCCTGTATTGCTAAGGTTGCGGTAGTGCACCCTCGGACCAGCACCGAGTGCACCCGGAGGTGAGGGAGATGGTTTGGTGCGCCGGGAGGATTGGGAGCGAGCAGCATCTTACCATGTCTGGATGAATGAAGCTCTCTGTGCTCCCGGAGTCGAAGAGGCAAGGTGTCTCGTTTCCATTTACTCGGACGGTCATCATAGAGCGCCAAAGGTGTTTGGGTCGCGACTGGTCAAGGGTGACCGCGCTGAGTTGCGGGTAGCCAGTGTGGTCGAAGGTGCTGGGGCGGTCCCAAGTTTGGTCGCATGTGTCGGGTGGTGTTGCAGATGGCAGCCAAGATGGCGGCCCCCGTCATCGGACGTGTCGGGCAGTGAGGAAGATGGCGTCCAAGATGGCAGCCCCCATGAATCGCACGTAGCGGGCCCCGTGGGCGAGGATGGCCAAGATGGCTGCCCCCATGAGTCGCTCGTGTTGTGTTGGCTTGGTGATGGCTGCCCCCACGGGCAACACGAGGCCGATGATGCGTCCGGGGGAGTGGAGCCGGCAGGCACGCTGCCTCACTGCGGGATCTGCGGGCCTGTCAGCCTGAGGGTCGGGCCTGCGATTTAGAGTTTTTAGAGTTGGCCAGGCAAACTTTAGCAAAATGTCCTTTTCTCCCGCAGTCACTGCAGTTCGCGTTCCGGGCCGAGCAGCGTTGCCTGGGGTGTTGAGGCTGGCCGCAGAAATAACAGGGTAGCCCCCCCATGGTGGCCGTGCTGCCTCGCAGCACAGGCCTGGGTATTCTTTGGTCAGGGGTCCACGAGGGATCGCGTGGTCGGACGGGAACGCGTTAAGGCTTTGGAACGCTACTTTCGGAGAGGAGGCTAGTTTTACCGTCTCTTCCAGGTCTAGGGCACCTTTTTCGAGTCGGCGTTATCTCACGTAGTTGGACCCGACTCCAGCCACATAAATGTCACGGATGGCAAGGTCCATATGTTGTGTGGCCGTAACGGCCTGGTAATTGCAGCTTCGTGCAAGGACTTTGAGGTCGCGTAGGTACTCTTCCAGCGATTCCCCGGAATTCTGGCGGTGAGTGGTGAGGAGGTGCCACGCGTATACCTCATTCACGGGCCTTACGTAGAGGCGCTCTAGCATCGCGAGGGTGTCTGCATAGGTGGAGGCTGCCTCGAGTTGAACAGAGATTCGATGGCTCACCCGTGCATGGAGGAGACTCAGCTTCTGTTCATCGGAGGTGGAAGGTGAGGAGGAGGTGGCAAGGTAGGCCTTGAAACAGCGGAGCCAGTGCGAAAACATTTCTTTCGCCTCCGCGGCCTGCGGTTCGAGTTCCAATCGGTCAGGTTTGAGGGCCTATTCCATAATGGCATTGTAGTTGATTAAATTGATGCGACCATCAATTCACACGAAACCAGTGTTGAAGTAACCTGTGGCTTTAATCAACTAGAACAGTGCCTGCCTGTGACTGGTCTGTTAGTGGGAGCTGCCTACAGGGCGACTGCTCTTTATACCTCCCCTCAAGGGGCGGAGTCAGGGGCGGAGCCCACACAGGCCCCAGCATGCTACATTATAGATAATACCATACAATGGTCCATAGGTGGAGCCCACATGGGCAACAGCGTAATGAAAATGAAAATCACTTATTGTCACGAGTAGGCTTCAATGAAGTAACTGTGAAAAGCCCCTAGTCGCCACATTCCGGCCCCTGTTCGGGGAGGCTGGTACGGGAATTGAACCGTGCTGCTGGTCTGCTTTCAAAGCCAGCGATTTTAGCCCGCTGTGCTAAACCAACCCCGTAATACAGATAAGCACATGGTGAATTGTTATAGTAATACATTCATCACAAATACATCCATTTAAATGTGGACCGAGCCAACCAGGGTGCCCGAATAGGGGCTCGCCGCCATCGACGGGATGCCCCAGGTCCAGGGGGTGATTGACAGGATGCATGCACCCCTACGAGCACCTGCAGATGACAGGCCGCTCTATACAAACCGAAAGGTGATCCAACTTGATGAACGTGCAGCTGATATGTGACCATGAGCTGGGCCTCATGCACTTCTGCATCCCATACCTGGGCAGTGTACACAATGCCTTCATCGCGACACACTCGAAGATTCCTGACATGTTTGAGGCATACTTGGCTGAGGGATTGGCTCCTGGGTGACAGGGGTTACCCACTGCGGCTGTGGCTGGTGATGCCTAAGTGGAGGCCTATCTGTGCGGTGTTGGCCTAGGTAGCACGCATGTTCAGCATCATCTCCTGCTCCTGCACGTGGCTGGACTCCTCCAACTGCACCTGAAGGTGCTGGATGCTCGACGACAACCCCTCATGTAGTCCCTGGCTCTGATTCTCCATTCCAGAAGCAAGGTGCATCATGGTCACTCACGTTACCGCCACCAACCACTTGCTCGATCATATTCTGTTCCTCAGAATCTACATCAAAACATACATGAGCATTTGAGATGGAAGCTGCCTCATTTACTTTCATCAGCTGCTCAAAGTTTGAGATTTTGTAATGAATCCTGATTAATCACGATGATAGGGCGGCACAGGGGTTAGCACTGCTGCCTCACTGCTCCAGGGACCCGGGTTCATTTCCAGCCTCAGCCGACTGTCTGTGTGGAGTTTTCACTTTCCCCCCGTGTCTGCGTGGGTTTCCTCCGGATGCTCCGGTTTCCTCCACAGTCCAAAGATGTGCAGGTTGGGTGGATTTGCCATGCTAAATTGCCCCTTAGTGTCCAAATAGATTAGGTGGGATTACTGGGTGACAGGGATAAGGTGGAGGCGTTGGCTTAAGTAGGGTGCTCTTTCCAAGGGCTGGTGCAGATCCGATGGGCCGAATGGCCTTCTGCACTGTAAATTCTATGATTCTATGACAAAAAACCTTTACAATTTGGTTGCTATGTCCGATGTCTCAGAGCTCTCTGAATTTTATCAGCCTTGCTGAAAGCCTATCTCTCTGCATGTAAAGCATTTATACATCCAGAGAAAAAATGGTACTAATTGTTCTACCTTCTCGAGTAAGAGAACTGACACAGCTGTTCACAATATACATTAATGATTTGGACAAAGGAATTGCATATCTCCAAATCTGCAGAGGACACTAAGCTGGGTGGCAATGTGTGCTGTGAGGAGCTTGCAAAGAGGCCGCAGGGTGACTTGGACAGGCTAGCTGAGCGGGCCAATACCTTGGCAAATGCAATATAATGTGGGTAAATGTGAGGTTACCCACTTTGGTGGCAAAAAGAGGAAGCAGATTATTATCTGAATGCTGACAGTTTAAGAAAAGGGGAAGTACGAGACCTGGGTGTCATGGTGGAACAGTCGCTGAAGGTTGGCATGCAGAGACAGCAGGTGGTGAGGAAAGCCTGACGTCAGTGGTGGGGAAAGTGCTGGAGCCAATTATTAAGGGTGAAATAACTTAGCATTTGGAAAGTGGGGACAGGAGCGGTCCAAGTCAGCATGGATTCACTAAAGGGAAATCATGCTTGACAAATCTGGAATTTTTTGAGGATGTGACCAGTAGAGTGGACAAGGGTGAACAAGTGGATGTTGTGTATCTGGACTTTCAAAAGGCATTTGACAAGGTCCAACACACAAGAGATTTGTGAGCAAAATTAAAGTTCATGGTATTGGGGGTAATGTATTGAATAGAGAACTGTTTGGCAGACAGGAAGCAGAGAGTGGGAATAAATGGGTCCTTAAAGAGTGGCAGGCAGTGACTAATGGGGTACCGCAGGGTTCAGTGCTGGTACCCCAGCTGTTCACAATACACATTAATGATTTGGACGAAGGAATTGCATGCAATATCTCCAAATCTGCAGACGACTCTAAGCTGGGTGGCAATGTGAGCGGTGAGGAGGATGCAAACTGGCTGCAGGGTGACATGGACAGGCTGGCTGAGTGGGCAAATACTTGGCAAATGCAATATAATGTGGGTAAATGTGAGGTTATCCACTTTGGTGGCAAAAACAGGAAGGCAGATTATCTGAATGGTGGAAGTTCAGGAAAAGGGGAAGGTGCAATGAGACTGGGTGGCATAGTGGAATAGTCACTGAATGCGGGAAGAATGGTCCCGATGTTGGGGTCACAGCCTAAGAATAAGGGGTAGGCCATTCAGGACTGAGATGGGGAAGAACTCTCAGAGAATTGTGAACTTGTGGCATTCTCTACCACAGAAAGCTGTTGAGGCCGGTTCATTGGATATATTCAAGAAGGAGCTGGATGTGGCCCTTGTGGCTAAAGAATCAAGGGGTATGGAGAGAAAGTGGGAGTGGGATACAGCAATGATCATATTGAATGGTGGTGCAGGCTCGATTTGCTGGATGGCCTACTCCTGCACTTATTTTCTATGTTTCTATGAATGGTAGTTTGGGATTTTGCTGATAGACCAATCGCTAGTTTCTATCCCCAATGGAGTTCCCGGGATCAGGACTATATGGTTTTCCGTGACCTCGCTGGAATATGAGCTTCTCTTTTAAGAGGGTAGGGCAGTCCCCTTAAAAAACCCCGGCCTGTGTGCCAGTCGGGGAAGGAGACCCTTGTGGGGGTGGAGGAGTTTTGGGGTTGTATTGTAATAATAATAATAATCTGCATTATTATCACAAGTAGGCTTACATTAACACTTCAATGAAGTTACTGTGAAAAGCTCCAAGTCGCCACATTCTGGCGCCTGCTCGGGTACACAGAGGGAGAATTCAGAATGTCCAAATTACCTAACAGCACGTCTTTTGGGACTTGTGGGAGGAAACTGGAGCACCCGGAGGATACCCACACAGACCCAGGGAGAACATGCAGACTCTACACAGACAGTGACCCAAGCCGGGAATCGAACCTGGGACCCTGGTGCTGTGAAGCAACGGTGCTAACCACTGTGCTACCGTGCTGCCCCCTTAATAAAAGGGGCTGTTTAGCTCAGGGCTAAATCGCTGGCTTTTAAAGCAGACCAAGCAGGCCAGCAGCACAGTTCAATTCCCGTAACAGCCTCCCCGAACAGGCGCCGGAATGTGGTGACTAGGGGCTTTTCACAGTAACTTCATTGAAGCCTACTCGTGACAATAAGCGATTTTAATTTTCATAAAGCTTGTTTGTTAATCTCTAATCATCGTCTATGCGTTTTGCTTATCGCGGATTCAAAACTGTTAACGATGATGGGAAGGAGCTGCCATCAACACCGGTTGCTATGCGCTCAGTTCACCCCATTTAAGTTTTGGGAGGCCCCATTACTAACTACCAAAATGCCTCGTATTGGAACGCTGGAATATTTGAACACAGATACAGAAGATTAAGGGCAATACGTAGAACGTATTATATATTTGTTTTGAATGACTGCGATTACCGGCGATGAGAGACAAAGTGTAGTATTGCTAGCAGCTTGCGGAAGAACTACCTACTGTGTGATAAAGTGCCTGACTCACCCTAACCCCCCAGATACCCGGTCGTTCACTGCCTTGGTCACCCTAGTGGAGGAGCATTTCGACTTGAAACCACCGCTCATCGTACGTCGTTTCCGGTTCCACACGACTGCTCAGACCCAGGCCCAGGGCGAGTCGGTGAGTGACTTCCTGCGAGCAGCACGGTCGCACAAGTGGATAGCACTGTGGCCTTCACAGCGCCAGGGTCCCAGGTTCAATTCCCCGCTGGGTCACTGCCTGTGCCGAGTCTGCACATTCTCCCCGTGTCTGCGTGGGTTTCCTCCAGGTGCTCCTGTTTTCTCCCACAGTCCAAAGGCGTGCAGGTTAGGTGGATTGGCCAGGCTAAATTGCCCTTAGTGTCCAAAAAAAGGTTAAGAGTGCTTATTGGGTTACGGGGATAGGGTGGAAGTGAGGGCGTAAGTGGGTCGGTGCAGACTTGATGGGCCAAATGGCCGACTTCTGCACTGTATGTTCTATGTTCCTGGCCCGACCTGAAATCTGGCTGAGAGTTGCGAATCTGGAGCATCATTAAATGAGACACTCCAGGACCGCTTGGTGAGTGGACTTCATGATGCGGCCATGCAATGGAAATTAGTAGCTGAGGCCCACCTGGGCCTTCAATGTGCGGTGGAGATAGCCATATCCAGAGAAAACCTCGAACAAGGGGTCCAGGAACTCCAGGGGATGATGGTTCTCAGTCTGGGGCCCTGTACAAGGGCCAATCACACTCAGCTCAACCTGAGGAAGCCGGCCGCCCGCAGTGGGACACCTACTGGAGGAACACGTGCCACCATAATTGAAGCCATGAACGCCACAGGGCATTTTCCCCCGACCGTGAGGAACAGGGTTACAATCACTGACTAGGGAGGCCCTGCGAGAATCTACCCGCCCTCAGACCCATCAGGCGTGACTGCCCCCTACGTAACAGGGCTTACTATATGGAAGATGACAACAGCACCGACCAACAGTTACACTGCATGGCTGCACCAAGAGTGGTGCCCATCCAGATCTATCTACAAATTATTTTTTTAATATAAATATTTTTATTGGGTTTTCAAACATAGTATATTTACAGATATACACAAAAGAGAAATAAAAAACTGAGAAGATATCGTACACAACATAAAAACAACACTACACAGTTAGCAAAATCACGTGATTAACAAGTAAAGAAAAACATGTCGTGGGGGGGAAACTGGGTGGGTATATATACATTTAGGTACTGGGGAGACAATCACAATACATCTGTACGCCCGTCTTGTGCATTCTTTCATTTTTCTACATTTTTTTTGTCCAGTACAAAGAGAGTGAACATACCCACGGCAATACAAAAAATGGAACTGGGTAGCAGGGGGGTGGGCGCCTGGGTGGCGCCCCTGATGTTGTTGCTTTCTTCTCCCGGTCGGCCTTCGCTGCTGTTGTTGTGCGTTCGCCTCTGCTTCGTCCGGTCGTCATTTCTCCCTCCTGTACTTTCTTACTCTCTGTTGCTGTGTTTACCATGCTTGTTGTCATTTCTTGTGCTCTCTTTCCAGTTTGTGTTCCCTCGTCTCCCCCCGCCCCCCCCCTCCCAGGTCCCCCCCCCCCATTGTTCTGTGCCTCCACTTTTTCCTTCTTCCCCCCCTCCCCCCCCCCCTTGCCACACCCCTCCCCCCCCCCCCCCCCCCCCTCCCCCCTCCTTCCTGAGGAGGGTTTTAAGCTACAGGTCCTTAGTTCATTTCCCCTAGCTAACTGAAATCTCTCCGTCAGTTCATCCATTGTTGCGATCCTGCCATCCATGTATAGGTCCCTGACTGTCAGTGTCCCCCCCCCCCCCCGTCCTGTCTCCACTTTTTAAAGATGGCGTCAGTGAGCGCTGGGACGAACCTATGGTTGTTGCAGATGGGAGCTTTATCCGACATTTTGGTCAGGCCAAATTGTTGCCGTAGTTGGTTCCAGGATTTGAAGGTGGCTATCACCACCGGGCTGCTGGAGTGTTTTTCTGGTGGGGATGGGATGCCACCGTGGCGAGGGCCTGGAGAGAGCTCCCTTTGCAGGAGGTCTCCTCCGCTCGCACCCACTCGGCTTCTGGCTCCATGATCCATCCCCTTACACACTCGGCCATCGCCGCCCAGTGGTAGAATTGTAGGTTTGGGAGGGCTAGCCCTCCCCTGGACTTTGTCTTTTGTAAAGCTTCTTTGGGATCCTAGCATTCCCCCCCCCCCCTCCCCCCCACCCCTCCCCCGCCCCATACGAACGCCATGATTAGTTTCTCCAGTGCTTTGAAAAAGGCCTTGGAGATATAGATCGGTATAGATCTAAGTAGAAAGAGGTACCTGGGCAGTACGTTCATTTTGATCGTCTGGACTCTCCCCGAGAGGGAGAGCGGGAGTGTGTTCCATCTTTGCAGATCCTTTTTTACTTCCGCTGTCAGACTGGTGAGGTTCCATTTGTGAATCCCTTTCCAGTCATGGGCTATTTGGATCCCCAGGTAGTGGAATTTGTGTCGGGCTTGTTTAAACGGCAGTCCCGTTAGTGCTGACCCCCCCCCCCCCCCCTTCCTTGTAAGTGTACCGGGAAGATCTCGCTTTTACTCATGTTGAGTTTGTAGCCCAAGAAGGTGCCAAACTCTTTCAGGAGCGCGATGATTCCTTCCATGCTGCTTTGTGGGTCTGAAATGTAGAGGAAAAGGTCATCTGCATCGAGTGCAACTCTGTGCTCTCTGCCTCCCCTTCGGATCCCCCTCCAGCTTTTTGCTGCTCTCAGCGCGATTGCTAGTGGTTCAATTGCTAGGGTGAACAGCAGCGGGGTCAGTGGGCATCCTTGTCTGGTGCCCCTGTGCAGCTGGAAGTATTGGGAGTTGGTGATGTTTGTTCATACACTCGCCATGGGGACGTTGTGTTGGAGTTTTACCCAGGAGGTGAACCTTGTTCCAAGCCCGAACCGCTCCAGTACCTCTATGAGGTATTTCCACTCAACTCTGTCGAAGGCCCTTTCTGCATCTAGGGAGATGATTACCTTTGGTGTTCTCTCCCCGGATGAGGTCATTAGTACGTTCAGCAGGCGCCTGATGTTCGCTGTGAGCTGCCTAGCAGTTGGGTTGTGAAGAAGGCCTATGGTGTGTTGGCCTTTATTGGTAGAGGGATTGAGTTCCGGAGCCATGAGGTCATGTTGCAGCTGTACAAAACTCTAGTACGGCCGCATTTGGAGTATTGCGTACAGTTCTGGTCGCCTCATTATAGGAAGGACGTGGAAGCTTTGGAACGGGTGCAGAGGAGATTTACCAGGATGTTGCCTGGTATGGAGGGAAAATCTTATGAGGAAAGGCTGATGGACTTGAGGTTGTTCTCGTTAGAGAGAAGAAGGTTAAGAGGTGACTTAATAGAGGTATACAAAATGATCAGAGGGTTAGATAGGGTGGACAGTGAGAGCCTTCTCCCGCGGATGGAGGTGGCTAGCACGAGGGGACATAGCCTTAAATTGTGGGGTAATAGATATAGGACAGACGTCAGAGGTAGGTTTTTTACGCAAAGAGTGGTGAGGCCGTGGAATGCCCTACCTGCAACAGTAGTGAACTCGCCAATATTGAGGGCATTTAGAAGTTTATTGGATAAGCATATGGATGATAATGGCATAGTGTAGGTTAGATGGCCTTTAGTTTTTGACTTCCCATGTCGGTGCAACATCGTGGGCCGAAGGGCCTGTACTGCGCTGTATCGTTCTATGTTCTATGTTCTATGTACCTTTGACAAAGCCCGTTTGGTCCTCTGCGACCACCTCTTGTACACAGTCTTCTCACCTTTTGACGAGGGTTTTGGCCAATATTTTGGCGTCTGCGTTCAGCAGTGAGATGAGTCTCTATGACCCACATTCCATTGGGACTTTGTCTTTCTTAGGTATCAGTGAGATTGAGGCCTGTGCTCGTGTTAGCGGCAGTGTGCCCCTAGCTAGCGAGTCTGTGAACATCTCCCGCAGGTGCGGGGCCAGTGGAAATGTTTTATAGAAGTTGGCTGGGCACCCGTCCGGTCCCGGCGCCTTCCCCGCCTGCATGGAGCTAATGCTGTCCATGATCTCTCCCAGTGCTAGTGGTGCTTCCTGACCCCATTTTCTGCCCTCCCCCACGGCTGGTATGTCCAGTCCATCAAGGAACCCTTTAATCCCCGACTCCCCCATGGGGATCTGAGGTGTACAGCTCTTGGTAGAAGGCCTTGAAGGTTTTGTTGATCTTTTCTGGTTGTAAAGTGCCTCTGGTATCCCTGATTTGTGCAATTTCTCTGGTGGCTGCCTGCTTTCCCAGCTGGTGTGCCAGCAGACGGCTGGCCTTGTCCACGTGTTCATTTAGATTCCCACGTGCCTTGCGGAGTTCGTGCCCTGCTTTCCTTTGTAGCTCTTTCCTTTCCGCCAGGAGCTCTACGGTCGGGGCCTCGGAGTATTTACGGCCTACCTCCAGTATGGAGTCGACCAGTTGCTGCCTAGCCGCCCTTTCCGCCCTAACTCTTTGCGCTTTGAAAGTGATAATTTCCCCTCTAACTACGGCCTTTAGCGCTTTCCAAAATGTGGAGGGTGAGACCTCCCCGTTTTGGTCGTTCTCCGTATACTCCGCTATGGCCTGTGATACCATTTCATTGAAAGCCTTGTCGGCTTGTCGTGCAGTGCCCAACCTCCATGTGGAGCGTTGGGTCCTGCCCGTCACCAAGTACTCTGTTTTAATCAACCATGGAAGCGCCGTTTTCCCCACCACAAAGAAGTGAATTCTGGTGTACACGTTGTGTACTGTGGAGAAGAAGGAGAATTCCTTTTCCCCCGAGTGGATGAACCTCCAGGGGTCCACCGCCCCCATCTGTTCCATAAAACGACTGAGTTCCTTTGCCATGTTTGAAGCCTTCCCTGTTTTGAGGTTTGATCTGTCAATCGTTGGATCCTGTACACAGTTGAAGTCCCCTGCCATGATTAGTCAGTGTGTCGCTGTGTCGCTACGTCGGGGATTTCCGCCATGGTCTTTTTAATGAAGTTTGCATCGCCCAGTTGGGAGCTTACACGTTAACTAGTACTACTGGTGCCCTGTTCAGGGCCCCTCTGACCATGACGAAACGTCCCCCTTGGTCCGTAACCGTCTTCATTGCCCTCAACATCGTCCTCTTGCTGATCAGTATTGTCACCCCCTGGCTCTCGTCCCGTAACAGGAATGGTAGGTCTGTCCCACCCAGCCCTTTCTTACCCGCAGTCGCTCCTGCTCTCTCAGGTGTGTCTCTTGGAGGAAGACCATGTCGGCTTTCATGTTTCTTAGGTGGGTGAAGACTCTGGATCTTTTCACTGGGCCGTTGAGTCCCCTTACGTTCCAGGTGACTATCCTGGTGGGATTAGCCATACTTACCTGGTGGACGCGCCCCTGCACTCCGGGGCTTCCCTTTGTTCAGGGGCCGTCCAGGATGGCCGCTGTCACTACTCTCTCCATGCAGTCGGGTCCCTGCATTTCGGGGTTTTCCTTTGTCCAGGGGGCACCCAGTGTGGCCGCCCACTGTGTCATGTGGGTAGGCCCCTGCACTGCAGGGTCTCCCTTCACCCAGAGACGGTACTGGGTGGTTGCTTGCAGTGCTCCCTTGTTCCGGGTGAGCCATCGTATTTCTACTCAACTTGATGAAGCTGACTCTTATACTGAGGCCCTCGCGATACTCGACCGCCTGTACGTGCGGCCCGTAAACGAAGTCTACGCGCGACACATCTTCACAACTCGACGCCAGCGCCCTGGGGAGTCGCTAGATGACTATCTACGCGACCTCAAAGCCCCAGCACGCGACTGTAATTACCAGGCCGTGACAGCCACTCAGCACATGGAACTCGCCGTCCGAGACGTGTACGTTGCGGGGGTCCACTCACATTATGTGCGGCAGCGTCTTCTTGAGAAAGGGGCCCAGGACCTAGGGGACACGTTAAAACTGGCAACCTCACTGGAGGTCGCTTTCCAAAGCCTAACTGCGTTCCCAGCCAATCACGCGACCCCATCGTGGACCCCCGACCAAAGGCTGCCCCAGGCCTGCGCCGCGCGGCCACCCGCCCACCACGGAGGACTACCATGCCATTTTTGCGGCCAGCCCCAACACCCTCGGCAGCAATGCCAGGCGCGCAACGCGAGCTGCAGCAGCTACGGGCGAAAAGGACACTTCGCTAAGGTCTGCTTGGCCAAGTCAAAAAACTCAAACTCTAACTCGAACACTCGCTTCTCCGACTCTCAGGCCCGCAGCGTGTCTGCCGACTCCGCCTCCACACAACATGTGCGACTCACGGGGGCCGCCATCTTGGGCGCCATTTTCCTCGCCGCTCGCCACGTGTGAATCATGGGGGAGGCCATCTTGGATGCCATCTTCCTCACCGCCCGCCACGTGCGATCAACGGGGGCCGCCATCTTGGCCATCACCCGCTACACCACTCGAAGATTACGACCTTCGCGGACAGCCATCGCAGGGCTGCTCCAACTCCCACTCTCGCGTGGGGAAAAAAAAGCCCGCGCTTCTCAGCTCCGACCCCACCCTCATCAACCCTCAGCGCAGGAAACAAGAGAAAAACCCGCGCTTTCACCCTGCCCAGCCCCGCCTCCTCTAGGGTAGCTCCCATTGTCGGCCCCCACCACCAGCTCCCCACACTCCACGTCTACCCCCCCCGACTCGAGCCCATCCACCGATCCCACGCAAAAAGACAGCGCCCCACCCGCCCTAGAAACAACACACAACCAGCATAAAACAGAGAACCCCCCCCACCAAAATTTAACACAGTTACCTACAAACCCTGACCCCGACCCTCAGTTAGAGTGCAACTTCTCGGCCTGCGCAAAGGCCCACGCCTCCTCTGGGGACTCGAAGTAAAAGTGCTGGTCCTTGTAGGTGACCCACAAACGCCGGCTGTAACATGCCAAACTTCACACTCTTTCTGTGGAGCACCCCCTTCGTCCGGTTGTACCCGGCCCTCCGCTTAGCCACCTCCGCACTCCAGTCCTGGTAGACCTGCACCACTGTGTTCTCCCACTTGCTGCTCCGCTCCTTCTTGGCCCACCGAAGCACGCACTCCCGGTCAACGAACCGGTGGAATCGCACCAGCACCGCCGGTGGCGGCTCATTCGGCTTGGGCCTCCTGGCCAGTATTCGTGGGCCCCCTCCAGCTCCAGGGGCCCCTGAAAGGACCCAGCTCCCATCAGCGAGTTCAGCAAGATGACCATATAGGCCCCCAGGTCTGACCCCGCCAGCCCCTCCGGAGGCCCAGGATCCGCAAATGTTTCCGCCTTGACCGGTTCTCCATCTCCTCGAACCGCTCCTGCCACTTCTTGTGGAGCGCCTCATGCATCTCCACCTTTACCGCGAGGGCCGAGGCCTCATCCTCTCTTTCGGAGGCTTGTTGTCGGAGCTCCCAGATCTCCACCCCCTGGGCTGTCTGCGTCGCCAGCAGCTTGTCTGTAGTAGCCTTCAACGATTCTAGCGGCTCCACTTTGAGCTCCCGAAAGCAGTGCTGGAGAGTCTCCTGCTGCTCCCGTGCCCACTGCCTCCATTCCTCGAGGCCTCCGCCGGCTGCCATCTTGTTTTTCTTCCCCCGCTTTTTCCTAGGCGCTGCCACCGCTATTTTGCTGGCCCCACTCCTGGTCCAGACCATAGAAAACTGGGGATCTGCTGCTGACACCTTCCCACGTCAGGAACCGTCGATCAAGTACCGCTGGGGGCCCAGAAAAGAGCCCCAAAGTCCGTTCCTGGCGGGAGCTGCCGAACGTGCGGTTTAGCTCCGCATAGCCGCAACCGGAAGTCTGATCGAGTTTTTTGAGGAGGTGACAAAGATGATTGATGAGGGGAGGGAAGTAGCTGTTGTTTATATGGACTTCAGTGAAGCCTTTGACAAAGTGTCTCATGGCAGACTGGTACAAAAGGTGAAGTCACACGGGATCAAAGGTGAGGTGGCAAGATGGATACAGAACTGGCTCAGTCACTGTGGTGGTATGATTTGCGTAGCTGTCTGCCATTGGTGCAGAACACCGGCTTACCATTGGCCCTGGTCGGTCATGTGCCTCTCGACCGGTTGGTTGAGACCAGTCATGTGACGGCTCCCCGATTGGTCGAGAGGCTGAGTTAACCCCGCCTCCAGGGCGGGGTATAAATACCCAGTACTCCCGGCGGTCGTCCTTCTACTCTAATCGACCGCAGGGCTAACATCTAGTATATTAAAGCCATACTTTTGTTCAGCAACTTGTTTCGCGTTCAATTGATGGTACATCAGTCACAGAAGGCAGGGCATAGCAGTAGAAGGATGTTTTTTTGAATGGAAGGTTGTGACTAGTGGTGTTCCACAGGGATCAGTACTTCTGGACCGCAGCTCCATAAACTAGGGGTCAATTTCCTCTGTTCTTACTTCTGCACCTTTCCTCTGCAAAATTCCTGCAACAAACTGGTGTGAAGGCCACAAAAAGACCACCACGAGCAGGAGCTGCCAAATGTGTGACCGCTCACTCCATGGTCGCCACCAGAAGTCCATCTTTGCCATGGTTGATCACACCATTTTCCTCCCATGATTCTCCATTGCCTTTCTGGCTGGATGGATATGCATTTGTTCAGCTCCATTCTTACCTGTTTAATCTCAATCACCTCTATTCCCCCTCCTGTACCACCACCTCTGGTGTCGCTCACATGTCTAACCTGGAGCCACTCTGATTGCCCTTAGTGGCATCATCCAGAAACACAGCCTTAATTTTCACATGTATGCTGATGACACAACTCTACCTTAGCCCCGCCTCTCTCGACTCCTCCACTGGCACTAAATTATACGACTGCTTATCCAACTTCCAACAATAGATACAGAAAACTTTGTTCTGAACAAAGAACAATACAGCACCGGAACAGGCCCTTTGGCCCTCCAAGTCTGTACCAGTCATGATACCACCCTTGGCCTAAACCCTCCGCACTTCCTTGTGCCATATTCCGCTATACCCATCCTAGCCATGCATTTGTCAAGATGCCTTTTGAACGCCGTTAATGTATCTGCTTCCACACCCTCCCCTGGCAGCGCGTTGCGGGCACACATCATAAAAGACCTGCCTCGCACATCTCCTCTAAACTTTTCACCACGGACCTTAAACCTAAAAGTGATTGACCCCTCCACCCTGGGAAAGAATGTCTGCCCATCCACTCTATCCATGCCTCTCATATTCTTGTAGACCTCTCTCAGGTCACCCCTCAATCTCCGTTGTTCTCATGAAAAGAGTCCGAATCTATTCAGCCTCTCCGCATAGCTAACACCCTCCAGTTCAGGCAACAACCTGGTAGACCTCCTCTGCACCCTCTCCAAAGCCTCCAAATCTTTCTGATAGTGTGGCAACCAGAATTGTGCGCAATATTCCAAGTGCGGCCTTACCTTAAGGTTCTGTATAACTGTAGCATGACTTGTCAGTTTTTATACTCAATGCCCCGTCCAATGAAGGCAAGCATTCCACATGCTTTCTTGACTACCTTGTCCACTTGTGTTGCCACTTTGAACGCCCAAATCTCTCTGGGTTTCTATATTCCTAAGAGTTTTGCCATCTCCTGTACATTTCCATTCTATGTTAGACCTACCAAAATGCATTACCTCACATTTGTCTGGATTAAACTCCATTTTTCTTTTGAACATACAGTACCGAAGGAGGCCATTTCGGCCCATCGGATCAGCACCGACACACTTAAACCCTCACTTCCACCCTATCTCCGTAACCTAATAACTCCTCCTAACCTTTGTTTTGGTCACTAAGGGCAATTTATCATGGCCAATCCACCTAACCTGCACATCTTTGGACCGTGGGAGGAAACCGGAGCAGCCAGAGGAAACCCACACAGACACGGGGAGAACATGCAGACGCCGCACAGACAGTGACTCAGCGGGGAATCGAACCTGGGACCGTGGCGCTGTCAAGCCACAGTGCTATCCACTTGTGCTACCGTGCTGGCCATTTGCCATTTCTCTGCCCAAGTCTCCAACATATCTATGTCCTGCTGTATCCTCGGGCAATCCTCAACAGTATCTGCCACTCCACCAATCTTGGTGTCATCCGCGAACCTATCAATCCGAACTGCTACATTTTCCTCCAAATCGTTTATGGAACTACAAACAATAGAGGCCCCAGCACCGTTCCCTGTGGAACACCACTAGTCACAACCTTCCATTCAGAAAAACACCCGTCTACTGCTACGCTCTGCCTTCTATTACTGAGCCAGTTCTGTATCCATCATGCCACCTCACTAAGAGCCGGGGGGGGGGGGGGGGGGGGGGGAACCAATGGAGGGTAAGATGCGAGGCGCCATGGGTGGGGGCTACCAGGCTGGCTGGGTGGGCTAGTTCATGGAAGCAAAGTGGTGAATGAGCTGAAGACCGATGTGGGGGGTTTGGGTGGGAGAGCAGAGTAGACTGCTGATGGGGAGGGGACTGTCAAGGTGGAGGAGGAGGAGGGTTGATGATGTTCGCTGCCCGAGGGACATGGGCTGAAGACTTGCCTATGAGAAGTTATGGTTCATTGGCAGGGGAGGAGGGCGGGGTGCCTCCAAACCAGGCTGGTCACTTGGAACGTTTGGGGACTGAATGGGCCAGTCAAAAGGGCCCGTGGGTTTGCGCACTTTAAGTAACTGAAGGCGGACATGGCTATGTTGCAGGAGACACATCTGAAGATGGGGGACCAGGGGCGGGATTCTGCCCTACCCAGCGGGGCGGATGGACCCAGCGCCGAAGAGTGGCATGATCCACTCCGGCATCGGGCCGCCCGGAAGGTGCGGAATCCTCCGCACATTCAGGGGCTAGGCTGGCGCCGGCAGTGTTGGCGACGTGCCAGCCGGCGCCAAAGGGCCTCCGCCGACCGGCGTGAGTTGGCGCATGCGCGGGAGTGCCAGCATGTGCTGGCGTCATCCCAGCGCATGGGCAGGGGGGTTCATCTCCGCACCGGCCATGGCGGAGGTCCACAGCAGCCGGTGTGGAGGGAAAGAGTGCCCCCCATGGCACAGGCCCGCCCACGGATCGGTGGGCCCCGATCGCGGGCCAGTCCACCGTGGGGGCACCCAGATCCCCCCCCATCCCCCCCTCCCCCCCCCCCCCCCCCCCCCCCCCCCCCCCCCGAGGACTCCGGAGGCTGCCCGCAGAGCCAGGACCCGCCGGTAAATACCTGGTCTCATTTACACCGGCGGGACCGCCCTAAAACAGGCGGCCACTCGGCCCATCGCGGGCCGGAGAATCGCCGGGGGGGCCGCTGCAAGCAGCTGCTGACCGGCGTGGCGTGATTCCCGCCCCCACCAAAACGCCGGCGCTGGAGAATTCGACAGCCAGCAGGGGCCGTCCCCCCGGCGATTCTCCGGCCCGGCGAGGGGTTGGAGAATCCCACCCCAGGTAAGGTTAAGGAAGGGGTGAGTTGGGCAAGTGTTCCATTCTGGATTAGACTTTAAAACGAAGGGGGTGGCAATCCTGGTCAATAAGCGGGTGGAATTCGAGGTGGGGAATATAGAGATGGACCCAGGGGGGTAGATATATTATGGTTAGTGGGAAACTGGAGGGAATGGGTGTGGTATTGGTAAATATATATGCCCCAAACTGGGATGACGTTGAGTTTATTAGACGGGTGCTGGGGAAGATTCCGGACCTACACTCACATCGATTGATTATGGGGGGAGATTTCAACATGGTCCTGGATCCAAGGCTGGATCAGTCGAGTGCCAGGTCTGGGAAGGTATCAGCTATGGCAAAGGAACTGCTGGAGTTTATGGAGCGCATGGATGGGGGTGATCCCTGGAGATTTGGGAGGCCAAGGAGTAAGGAGTTTTCATTCTACTCCTATGTGCACAAGGTGTATTTCCGGATAGACTTCTTTGTGTTGGACAAAACGCTGCTGGCTGAGATGGTAGATGCTGAATATTCAGCAATTGTGGTGTCAGACCGCACCCTACACTGGGTAGACCTGCAAGATAACAGAGGAAAGGCCCAGTGCCTGCAATGGGAGGTTAGATGTGGGGCTGTTAGCAGAGGAGGAGGTGTGCGAGCGGATGAGGGAGGCCATTTAGGGATATATAAAGATCAATGACACAGGTGAGGTTTCGGCTGGGGTGATGTGGGAGGCACTGAAGGCGGTTATTAGGAGGGAACTCGTCTCAATTCGGCCCATAAGGAGAAGGCCGGGTGGGTGGAGTTAGACTGGTAGGTGAAATTTTACAGGTGGACAGGAGATATGTGGAGTCTCCGGATGACGGGCTTCTGAAGGAGCGTCAGAGGCTGCAGCTGGAATTTGGGCTCCTCTCCACAGGTAAGGCAGAGGAACAACTTAGGAGGGTAAAAAGGGCGGTCGATGAATGTGGGGAAAAAGCCAGAAGGATACTGGATCATCAGCTGAGGAAACAGGAGGCGGCGAGAGATATTGGGAAAGTAAGAGATACAGGGGGAAGGTGGTTTTGGATCCGGTGGGGGTGAATGATGCGTTTCGGGAATTTTACAGGGGATTGTATAAATCGCAACCCCCAGCCGGGGAGGAGGGTTTGAAGCGATTCCTGGGAGGTGGGGGGGCTGGAATTTCCGAGGATAGATGTGGAATTGGTGGAGGGTTTGAGAGCCCCTATTGGCCTGGGGGTGTTTATAGATGGATTGGGGGTGATGCAGTCGGGTAATTCCCTGGGGCCTGACTGATACTTGATTGAGTTTTATAACCATGGCAAAGATGCAGACAGGTCATGAAGGATGAGGATGAATAATGTTGGATTGGATTGGATTGATTTATTGTCACGTATACCGAGGTACGGTGAAAAGTACTGTTCTACGTGCAGCTCAGACAGATCATTCCGTACATGAAAAGAAAACACATAATATGGCAAATATAAAATACACAATGTAAATAAATTCGGCGGGTGAAGCATAAGGAATGTAGTACTACTCAGTAGAGAAGATTGTGAAGAGATCGGATCAGTCCATAAGAGGATCGTTTAGGAGTCTGGTAACAGAGGGGAAGAAGCTGTTTTTGAATCTGTTAATGCATGTTCTCAGACTTTTGTATCTCCTGCCCGATGGTTGAAGTTGGAAGAGTGAGTAAGCCAGGTGGGAGGGGTCTTTGATGATGCAGCCCGCTTTCCCAAGGCAGCGGGAGGTGTAGACAGAATCAATGGATGGAAGGCGGGTTCGTGAGATGGACTGGGCTGTGTTCACGACTCTCGAACTGAACAGTTGCCATACCAGGCTGTGATGCAGCCAGATAGGGTGCTTTCTATGGTGCACCTGAAAAAGTCGGCGAGTGTCAATGTGGACATGCCAAATCTCCTTAGTTTCCCAATGACGTAGAGGCGCTGTTGTGCTTTCTTGGTTGTAGTGTCAACGTGAGTGGACCAAGCGATATTGTTGGTGTTTACACCTAGGGATTTGAAGTTAATAACCAGGCGTCATGGTAGCACAGTGGTTAGCACTGTTGTTTCGCAGCGCCAGGATCCCAGGTTCGATTCCTGGCTTGGGTCACTGACTGTGCGGAGTCTGCACGTTCTCCTTTTTCTGCATGGGTTTCCTCCGGTGCTCGGGAGTTCTCCGGAAAGACTTGTTGCTAGGTAATTTGGACATTCTGAATTCTCCCTCCGTGTACCCGAACAGGCGCCGGAATATGATGACTGGGAGATTTTCACAGTAACTTCATTGCAGTGTTAATGTGAGCCTACTTGTAGCCATCTAAGATGGCCACCTGCAAAGGACCATGGGAATTATGGCCAATCCAGGACTCAGACAGATACAGAGCCTATGTGTATCTGAAACACAGGTAACCAGACCTGATCGAAACCCCCGCTTGTTTGCATTTTAATGGCCCATTTGCCCAGGACAATAGAACTCCAATCAAGCAACCGGTACAGCCACAGACTGATCGGCGCCACTCCCCTTACTCGGAAAGCCCAACTGCCAAAGTCAATGACCGCTAAGGACCCGCCCAGCTACCAAGGCACCCGCCCCTTTTATTGGCTGAAATTGAAGAGCCCTGTCGAACTATTGGGTCCAAGGTTAAGGACCGCCCCAAAGAGTACAAAATCTCAGAGGGATGAAAGAGGACGCAGCCATATGTTCTGTCTCTTTTGGATCCGGCCTGTGCCAACCCAATCATAGCAGGAACAGCCAGCTAAGTTCAAGATCAACAATCGCTACCTGACAGATGAGCCCAGCAGAGACAGAGCCACGTTCTTCGAACCAGCCAAGTGAAATCCAGATAAAGGCCTTATCCATTTGCACAGTGCCGGTCGCCCTGAAGTTAAGTATTGGTTATTGTATCTGATAGTTGTAGTTTAACTCATAGTAGATATTGTGTTTGCATGTTGAGGTAACTCTTGTGTATGTAAATAAACCATATTTTGAACTAACTAACTGGCCGTGTGGTCATTTGATCGATATAAGGGTAGGCTTGTTGTTCACCAACATTATTATAGAGCAACATTACTGGCCTCTCCGGTGGGAAAAACACCAACATACTTGTGACAATAGAGAGTGTTATTATAATATTATATTATTTCCACCTCGGCCTCGTTGATGACGACAGGGGTGTGTACAATTCCTTGCTTCCTGAAGTCAATGGCCAGCTCTTTAGCTTTACTGACATTGAGGGAGAGATTATTGTCATTACACCACTTCACTAGGTTCTCAATATCCCTCCTGTATTCTAACTCATTGTTGTTTGAGATCCGACTCCGACCCACTACAGTCGTACGTCAGCAAACTTGCAGATGGAGTTTGAGCCAAATGTTGCCATCCAGTCGTGTGAGTATAGGGAATATAGTAGGGGCTAAGATGCAGCCTTGTGGGGACCCGGTATTGAGGACTATTGTGGAGGAGGTGTTGTTGTTTATTCTTACTGATTGTGGTCTACGGGTCAGGAACTCGACGATCCAGTTGCAGAGGGAGGAGCCAAATCCTAGGTTTTGGAGCTTAGATATATCTCTGTAGAACCTCATGCGGAGTCTATCTTACAATGGTTAGCATAATGCTCAATAAAAGGTAGAGTTTTTATCGCACCCAGCCTTATCTGTAAACCCAGATCCACAATGACTACACGCAAGACCGGAATAAACAATACCAAACATTTGATAGGATGGATTCAAACATGGAGTTCTGGGAAACATTATAAGCAAGGTTAGCTTATGTTAGGAAATGGAGCAGGTTACATGGCATCTGTAAAAAAAACTTCTGCAAACATAAAGCCAGAAGAAAACATATTTTTGAGCAAACCAACCAAAAAAGGAAGACAAGGCGAAGAAACAGAAAAAGAAATGTTTTCAAAATATCAGAAATAGAAAGGAGCTGTGATCTCCAATCTGGAGCAAGTTGAATTTCAGGAGCTATGCTTTTACCATGAGATAAATGAATGACCAGAGCAGCTTTTGAGCGGTCAATGTGATTTCCTGCAAGAGAAAGATTAACACTGGTATTCCAAGTTTTATGGCTGAACTGGAAACATATTCCTGAGACAACATTAGAGGAAGGACTTTATCCAATTGATGGTATTGGTGATTTCAATGTATTTGCATTTAGTTTCTTTTTCACCATTGTTTTGTTTTTGCTGTGATTTTTAAAAATGTGTTGTAAAACCAGAGTACATAATCTGTAATAATTCTGATACACTACTATTCATTAAATTAATTTGATGGTTATTTAGTAGTCGAGCAATGACAAATCGCTTGTAACTTGATTTTACTTACTTCCTCTTCTCATATCCACAATTTCCTGTTTCAACTTGTTCAAATAGAGAGGTCGTCCAAACTGAGATAGCTTGTGCTCCAGACGGTAAGTAATTTCATCAATCGTAAAAATGTAACTCTTCTCTCTGCTGTTGAACCTTTTTTTTTGCAGTTTAATAGCTTGTGATTTCATTCACAATGTTCACTGTTTGTCAGGTCCCAGACCATGGACATCCAAGGTAGCTTTTGAATTGATACTGCCTCCCCAGCTTTCATCCTCCTGTACTCAGGATGCAGCTTACGTTGGAACGAAGTTCCACATGTGTGTACAACCTTCCAATGCAGTGGAATTTTGTCCAAGCCACAGCCAGTCTTGCCTTCATAATGACTAGTACATTTCCGTCTGGATCAGGGGACGAGTGATCTGTAGCTGGGGTTATGGCTGACTCTTCGGCTCTGGGTCCGAGGGTACTCTAGCCAATTCTGGTGAGGCAATGGCCCGAAAGCTGAGAGCAATTAACTCAGCATCAATGCAGCCCTTACAGAAAGAACTGAGAGTTTGGGAAGCTCAATAGGTCGAGCATCTGACTTTTAATCTGCAGCACCAGAGTTGCAGTCCCTGCCGATGGATGCTGCTTTGTCAGTGTGTGATCATGGTGCCAACACTGTTCTATTGGTTTAATTGTGCCTTCTTCCAACCTGTGTTCTATCAACTCTTTCAGCTCTGTGACTCAACATTTCATTGTTTTGCTTTTGGTTACTGTGCCCTATTTGGATGTGCTGAGCACAAAGCCTTCTTGGAATTCTACCTTTCTTTTAACTGTGCTATTTCATACCGTCCCCACTGTGTGTCACTCGAAAGTCTAGATATTTTTTACCTTGATGTCTCCATCCCACCGCTTCTTTACCTATTAATAGTCTTGGCCTTTTTTCTCACTCCCTTCTTTCTCAACTTTCTCCATACTTTTATGGTCTTCCTGACTGCTCACATGTTGCTCTTAAGGTTGCAAGTAATCCTGTGTACCGTTCTTCTGCTCTGCAACCCCCATTCAAGGCGCAATTCACTACCAAGACCCACCTTGCTGTCTTCTACTTTAACTGATTTATTTGTTTCCCACCCCCCCCCCCAGTCTTTCCTTGCCCTTACAAGTTTTAAAATTCACACTTGCCATCGCCATATCACAATTTCCCAATATACTTGGTCTTCTCTTCGCTTTACTTGTCAATGTTCCGCCACATTGAGCTCTATACCTAGCGCATCAATACATTCTGATTTGCCTTGTTTTGGGGAGTACTGTGTATTAACTCTGTTTAAACATGTTTGACGTTACAATTGTCCCAGAGCTGCTCACGTCCTGTGGTCTTTTATTTCCTTCATTTGGATTATTTATATTCATTTCACCTTCTTATCCTGGTGAGTGTTTTTTCTCTCTTTTGGTGACCTAGCTTCCTGCTGTTCAGGTGTTTTATTTAGCAGTGGTGATTGTTAGGCAGGATAAGCTTCTTAAAAATAAATTGAATGTGCCCAATTCTTTGTTTTTTCTCCAATTATGGCACAATTTAGCGTGGCCAATCTACCTACCCTGCACAGCTTTTGGGTTGCAGCGGCGAGACCCACGCAGACATAGAACATAGAACAGTACAGCACAGAACAGGCCCTTCGGCCCTCAATGTTGTGCCGAGCCATGATCACCCTACTCAAGATGTGGAGATGCCGGCGTTGGACTGGGGTGAGCACAGTAAGAAGTCTTACAACACCAGGTTAAAGTCCAACAGGTTTGTTTCAAACACGAGCTTTCGGAGCACGGCTCCTTCTTCAGGTGAATGGAAAGGCTTGTTCCAGAAATGTTTATATAGACACAGTCAGAGATGCCCCGGAATGCGAGCACCTGCAGGCAATCAAATCATCAAAGATGCAGAGAGAGAGGTAACTCCAGGTTAAAGAGGTGTGAATTGTCCCAAGCTTGGGACAATTCACACCTCTTTAACCTGGAGTTACCTCTCTCTCTGCATCTTTGATGATTTGATTGCCTGCAGGTGCTCGCATTCCGGGGCATCTCTGACTGTGTCTATATAAACATTTCTGGAACAAGCCTTTCCATTCACCTGAAGAAGGAGCCGTGCTCCGAAAGCTCGTGTTTGAAACAAACCTGTTGGACTTTAACCTGGTGTTGTAAGACTTCTTACTGTGCTCACCCTACTCAAATCCACCCTATACCCGTAACCCAACAACCCCCCCCCCCCCCTTAACCTTACATTTATTAGGACACTACGGGCAATTTAGCCTGGCCAATCCACCTAACCTGCACATCTTTGGACTGTGGGAGGAAACCGGAGAACCCGGAGGAAACCCACGCACACACGGGGAGGACGTGCAGACTCCACACAGACAGTGACCCAGCCGGGAATCGAACCTGGGACCCTGGAGCTGTGAAGCATTTATGCTAACCACCATGCTACCCTGCTGCCCCAAGACACGAGGAGAATGTGCAAACTCCACATGGACAGTGGCCCGGGATCGAACCGGGGTCCTCGGCACCATGAGGCAGCAGTGCTAACCACTGCATCACTGTGCCACCCGGGCAGGACAAGCTATTGCTCCATTTGATGTCTGATTTGTTTCCACCCCTCACTTGACTTTCTGGAATCGGGGTAGTGGGGAATGTGGTCAGGGCAGCTTGATGTACAATTAGATTAAATTAAAAATGTACCCTTTTTTCTGCCTTACTTGCTGCGTACATTTTATTCTTATGTAATTGGTACAATTTATCTCATGTTTGAGCTCCTTCTCGCTGTCAAATTGCTTGGTTCTGATGAAAGACCAGTGAAACACAGTGTTCTAATCTTAAATGATTGTGGTCATTGCTTTCTACATTGATATTATCAGGTGCATGTTAGTTTGCTGGTTTAGCCCAGTGGGCTAGACAGCTGGTTTGTGATGCAGAACAAGGCCAGCAGCGCGGGTTCAATTCCCATACCAGCTGAGAATCCTAAATTCTTCCTCAGTGTACCCGAACAGGCGCCGGAATGTGGCGACTAGGGGCTTTTCACAGTAACTTCATTGAAGTCTTAATGTAAGCCTACTTGTGACAATAAAGATTATTTATTTTATTTATTTTCAACTTCTATTTACTTGATTGCTTTTGTGCTAATGGTGACTCACTTCACAGCGCAACGGTTAGATTTTGGCTCATTGACGTAGCTAGGGTATTTCTCACTTTCTCTTCTACACTTCTAAGAATGAAGTGTAAGAATATAATATAAGTCAAGAATGAGAAAAGGGTATTCGACCCATTGAAGCCTGCACTGCAACTCTCCCATTGAAGCTTACATCTTGAGATCTCCAACACTGAATTCTGCTTTAGTGCCAAGCTCTTCCTCCATTAGTGCACCAACACTTCTATCATAATATCCAAGAGTAATTGTAAGGCCCTAAATCTTTTAGCCATTTTAACCATCTCATTTGACAGATTAATCCAAGTATTTATCAGTCCCAGGAAAAACCTTTTCCCAATGCACCTTCTTCTTTTCCTTTTCCTGCTCCTTCATTCTCCCTTCCACCTCCTTACCTTATTCTCATTTCTCTCCCTTCCTTTTCGCTGTAAAGGGTGGAAAAGAAGAGAGGAGGGAAGCTTGGAGAAGGGATAGTGCTGCTTTGGAGTCGAGTGGCTTTGAGGAATGAGTCATTATTACATAAGGAGGAGGAGGGGAAAGTACCAACACTGGCTGGTTAGTCGATGGAAAATCAAAATGTCATTTTGTCTTTCCATATTAATTACCAGGGCAGGGGACTCACCATGGTGGGAGACCATCCAGCAAATCTGTCAGGTTGGAAATACAGATTGACAAGTCTTCGGGTCCTGATGGATTTCACCCTGTAGCATTCGTAGGGTCTTGTGACAAGTGAATTGCTTGATGCTTTGCTTTTAATTTTCCTAAGTTCATTAGATTTTGGAAAAAGCTCTCATAGATTGGAAAGTAGCTCATGCATTTATTCAAAAAAGGAGGGAGACGGAAAGCAGGAAAATAGGCTAGTTAACACCATAGGGGAAAATATTAGAAAGTATTATAGTAGAGAACTTTAAAAAATTCAAGGTCATTTGGCAGAATTAACATGGTTTTGTGAAAGGGAAATCATGTTTAACCAATGTATTTAATTACTCAATTTAGTGGATGTACTGTAGTTAGATTTTTGAAGGCATTTGATAATTACCATTATAAATTGATGTTGCAAAAAATAAAAGTTTGTGGTGTAAGGGTAACATATTTACATGATCGATGATTAGATAGCTAACAGGAATTGGGGAGCAGGCATAAATGGATGTTTCCATGGGTCTTTTTCTGGTTGACAGGATGTGACAAGTGGCGTGCCACAGAGATCAGTGCTGGGGACTTAACACTTCACAATTTATAAAAATCATTTGGATTCAGGAAACAACGGTATGATTCTAAATTTGCTGATGACACAAAGAAAGGTAGGAAAGTAAGTTGCAAAGAGGAACTAAGGAGGCTGTAAAAGGATATAGGTAGGGCAGCACGGTAGCATTGTGGATAGCACAATTGCTTCACAGCTCCAGGGTCCCAGGTTCGATTCCCGGCTTGGGTCACTGTCTGTGCGGAGTTTGCACATTCTCCCTGTGTCTGCGTGGGTTTCCTCCAGGTGCTCCGGTTTCCTCCCACAGTCCAAAGGTGTGCAGGTTAGGTGGATTGGCCATGATAAATTGCCCTTAGTGTCCAAAATTGCCCTTTGTGTTGGGTGGGGTTACTGGGTTATGGGGATAGGGTGAAGGTGTTGACCTTGGGTAGGGTGCTCTTTCCAAGAGCAGGTGCAGACTCAATGGGCCGAATGGCCTCCTTCTGCATTGTAAATTCTATGAGGTAGGTCAGCTGAGTGGGCAAATTTCTGGCAAATGCAGCATAATGTGGGAAAATGTCAGGTTGTCCATTTTGGCAGGATGAATAAAAAAGAAGCTTATTATTTAAATTGCGAGAGATTGCAGAGCTCGGAGATGAAGAGAGATCTTGGGGTCCTAGTGCATGACTCACCAAAGGTTAGTATGCAGGTGCAGCAAGTAATCAGCAAAGTTAATAAAATGTTACTTTTGGGCTCATTATTTAAGAAAGAATGTAAATGCACTGAAGGCCATTCAGAGAAGGTTTATAAGTGGAAGGCTCCTTCTTGTTTATTCCCTATTTGCCCTTTCTTTTATTTTTGCCATTACGTTTTTGATCCATGGCTGACTTATGGACATCTGTCTTTAAGGCAGCCTGTATCTTTCATTCAAACAGACGTTAGCAGTGGCAGGGGCATGGTGGTGCAGTGGTTAGCACTGCTGCCTCACGGCGCCAAGGACCCGGGTTCATTTCTTGGCCCTGGGTCACTGTCAGCGTGGAGTTTGCATATTCTTCCCATGTTTGCGTGTGTCTCACCCCCACAACCCAAAGATGTGCAGGGTAAGTGGATTGGCCACACTAAATTGCTCCTTAACTGGAAAAAAATAATTGGGCACTTTTAATTTAAAAAAAATGGAAGTGGGCCTGTGCCTTTAATTCAAACAGAAGACTCCAAGGGGATGCACTGTTTTAGACTGGTATTGCAGACTGGCCTGTGTCAGTGATGACTTGGTTTTATTGATTTGGCTGGTGACCAATGAATGGGCTCAAAAGTCTGTGTTCTTCCCGGTAACAGCTGGTGATTAGATCTGATCTCACTGGAATGGTTTCAGAGCCACACAATTCCATTTTGGTTTCACTTTTGATTCTGCAGTGTGGGGCTGAAGGGACCCAACTAACTCTCTCAAAAAAATCCAATTAGTTCTGTACAAAAGGCTACTGTGAGGGCTGACTCTCCCACCAGTCTCTTGAGACTGGAAAGGCCTGAAGCCAAACCACAAACTGAAAGCTAGTGTTTGATGTGCAATAAAGTGTCTCTGCAGAAAGATATAGGCCCAAATGTGAACCTTGAGCTGAAGGCCCAGTTTGATAAGAAATAAAAGTCTCCAGAGAGCCTGCTGCCTGTAAATGCTGCATTTTCGAACCTGTGGGGATCTTGAATGAATGACTCTGCAAGGAAGAGTATTACTAGCTGTAAACAAGATACTTTTTAGCAACTAGCATGCTGTGGAGAAAGAGTGCTAAAGAACCACCATTTGAAGCAAAGATTCTTTTTTGACATTCATCTCTATTATTTTTACCACTTTCCACCCTTCTGTGTTTGTCTGTCTTGTGTGTGTGTGTAGGGGGTATTAGTTTGTTGTTATCCAGTTGTATTTATTGCACATTTCATTATAGTTCTTGGTATAAGCAAACAGCAATTGTCTTTCAACTTACAAAAATGTTGACTGTAATTGTTAGGCAGCCAAAGACCAAATACTTTGGTAATTTCTATAAGAATTATTGGCTATTTCACTTCTATTGTGACTCCGGAGCATGTGGGGCTAGAATTGACTGCACACAGACACAGGATGTCATAAAATAATTTGGAGGCTCGGGTCCAGGATCTTTGAAGTGGTAGATGGCAACTTTGGGTTAGTCTAAATTAAAATAGGCACTAGGTCGATACTGGAAACAGAAACAGCACTGAAAGCTTCTAAGATGTTTTTTGAGATGGACAACTTATCTGTGGTTTACTTAAAAGAGCTTCAAAAAGACAAGCTAGTTGAATTGGTTGATGTAACAGCTAGAGCTAAGAAGGTGGAGCAAATTGAAGCGATTGTTCAACATTTAAATTTGAAAGAAATGCATGAAACATAGCTCAGGTCATGGCAACAATCGGTAGAACTGGCTAAAATCCAGTTGGAAAGGAAACAATTGGAAATGAAGCAAAAAGAAAGAGAAGCGGAGATGCAGCAAAAAGAAATGGAGACAGAAATAAGGAGGTTGGAATTAGAGATAGAGAGGAAATAGAAAAAGAGAGAAAAAAGAAAAGAGGGAAAAAGGAAAAGAGAGAGCTTTCTAGCTTAAGGCACTGGAAATGAATGAGGAGTTGCCAGAAAGTAGAGGGGTGCTTAATCCTAGAACAGAAACCAGTGGTGATACGTGTATACAGGCCCTTCCAAAATTTAATGAGAAGGAGGCAGAAAGCTGTTTTAGGCTTTTGAGAAAATAGCAGCCCAATGGAATGGCCAAGAGAAAATTTGGATATCACGCATGTAGAGTATACTGATGGGGCAGACACAGGCGGCTGGGTTCTCCGACTTGAAGACTAAGTGCTGACGCCGGCGTGGGAACAGTGGCATTTTACACCTGAAGAATCAGCACAAAAGCTGAACCGATCCTTTGTCTGGTGGGGACTAGCAGGCACGCAGCGTATGGCCCTCGGCTCTACCTGCGGATATAGCTGGAGAATTGCCAGGTCCATGGCCGCGCATGAGCACGGATTAACCAGCTGTGTGCTTAGTTTTATAATATTAATTTACGGGATGTGGGGTCGCTGGTTAGGCCAGCATTTATTACCAATCCCTAGTTGACCTTCAGAAGGTGGTGGTGAGTTGCCTTCTTGAACAGCTGCAGTCCTTGAAGTGTTAAGTGTAGGTGGCGGCCGACAGTGGCCTCGCAGTGCAACATGGCGCCTGCCATGTGCGGACCTGGCCTGCTACATACAGTCCACCAGTAACCCTCCTCGCCACCCCCAGTACACCCCCACCAGGACTAGCTCCAACAGGCCCGCAGCCCACGCCTGCCCATGGAATGGCTCCCCCACGAGTGGCGGCGCTGGACTCAGCCCGCAGCCGCCATGCCGGGTTCACGAAAATAAAAAAGGACAAATGTTCCATGCCATCGGGAACTCTGCCGATTGGAGACAGAGCATCCAGGAGGGCCTCGGGTGATGTCCTGAGCCGTCCCGACAACGTGCGGCGGACTCAAAGAGGGGGCGGAGCATTGCAAAAGCGGTGCCGCCAACGATTTCGGCGCAAATGATTCTCCGGCCGAACACAATTTCGCTGTCGGCGACCAGGAATCCTGCCCAGGATGTTTATGCTTCCCTGTCAGAGTGGAAGTCGAAGAATTATGATGAGGTACAAAAGGCTATTCTGGATGTGGATGAATTGGTTCCCATGCCATATCGGCAAAACTTTCAGAATTTAAGGATACAGCCAGGGCAGGGTTATGCTGAATTTGAAAGGGTGAAGCAGAATAATTTTGATGGGTGGGGTGGGTATTAGGAGCTACAGCTACCTATGAGGCTCTGAGAGAGGTAATTCTTAGAGAAATTTAAGAATTTCCTCCCTTTTATGATAAGAACCCATGTTGAAGACCAAAGGGTGAAGACAGCAATTATGACCAATCCATAAATTTAAACTTTTATTCCATCACCCCTGTAATTTTGGAAAGTGTCGGATATGGGAGAGGAAAAGGAAGGCCAAGGAAGGCCCAACCATCTTAAGCTGCTTCATCAATGACCTCCCTTCCATCATGAGGTCAGAAGTGGGGATGTTTTCAGATGACTGTACAATGTTCGGCACTATTCACGACTCCTCAGATAATGAAGCAGTCTATGTCCAAATGCAGCAAGACCTGGACAATATCCAGGCTTAGGCTGACAAGTGGCAAATAACATTTGTGCCGCGCAAGTGCCAGGCAATGACCATCTCCAACAAGAGACAATCTAACTACCACTCCTTGGCATTCAATGGCATCACCATCACCAAATTCCCCACAATCAACATCCTGGGGGTTACCATTGATCAGAAACTGAACTGGACTAGCCACATTAATACTGTGGCTACCAGGGCAGGTCAAAGGCCAGGAAACGCACCTCCGGACCTCCCAAAAGCTTGTCCACCATCTACAAGTCAGGAGTGTAATGGAATACTCTCCATGTTCCTGGATAAGTGCAGCTCCAACAACACTCAAGAGGCTCAACACCATCCAGGTCAAAGCAGCCCTTGCACATTCAAACCCTCCACCACCGACGAACAGTAGCAGCCGCGTGTACCATCTACAAGATGCACTGCAGAAACTCGCTAAGGTTCCTTAGACAACACCTTCCAAACCCATGACTGCTACCATTTAGAAGGGAAAGAGCATCAGATACCTGGGAACCCCACCACCTGGAGGTTCCCGTCCAAATCACTCACCACCCTGACTTGGAAATATATCGCCGTTCCTTCACTGTTGCTGGAACTCCCTCCCTAACAGCACGATGGATGTACCTACACATAACACTTCAAGGACTGCAGCTGTTCAAGAAGGCAACTCACCACCACCTTCTGAAGGGCAACTAGGGATTTGTAATAAATTCTGGCCTAACCAGCGACTCCACATCCCGTTAATTAATATAAAAACTAAGCACACAGCTGGTTAATCTACATTCTTTTAAAGGTCCACTGTGCCTCTTCAAGTAGAGGAAGCAAATAGCAAAGGAGATGAAGTGACCAATAATCAATTCCTTTAAAAAATTAAGAGGAAAGTGGATGGTGAACCATGTTGTGGTTATGCCACTGCATCTTCAACCAACAACCAGCAAGTTCATGGAGCCAATAGTGCGTCATCCTCTGATTCTGAAAGTAAAGAACAATTGAAATCTGGAAAGTACAAATTGTTTCAGTCCATATTACCAAATGGAGATGAAGGCTGTAGAGACCCCTGGGTGGTCAGAGACAGGGCAGCATGGTATTCTAGCATTCCCCCTGGCACCTGGACACCTTGGCACTGTCAGCCTAGCACTCTGGAAGTGCCGCTCAGGCACCCTGGCAGTGTCCCGGTGCCTGGGTGGCACTTACTGGGTGCTGGGGCACTGCCAGGATGCCAGGCTGGCAGTGCCAGGATGTGTGGGTGCCAGGCTGGCACTGCCAGGGGTAGGGCACAGGGGTGCCTTGCCAAGTAGAGAGGGGGTGAGGGGGGGGGGGTTCCCAAGGGCCTCCCTAATGCTGGAGGGGTACGGTGGGGGTCAAAAGCTTGGGGGGTCTGAAATGGATGGAAAGATCAAGGCTACCAGACAAAAGGGTGCCCGAACTGCCAGGAGCCTTTCATACCTCTAAGTGTGGCCTCAGCAGAGAAAATCACAGCGAGGCCAAAGAAAAGGCAAAGTTCCATTGGATAGCAAGCAGCGCCAAGAAACACCCCGGTAAACGTGCCGTTCAGCGGACTTTTACCTCAGTTCAGTGAATTGTGCCCTATATTTCACATCTCCTGGAGTAATGTTTTTAAAAGCATGGGTTAAAATATATATTTATTACAGTACTATTATTAAAGAACCTAGGCTCACACCTTAGGAAACATTTGCCATCAGCTCACTGTCTCCACATTTGTTCCAGATGAGTGTGGGGGCTTACTATGTCTCCATGTGCTTCTGGAGGGGCAACTCACCTTCAGGAGATCCCAGTTCATGAAAATGAAAAATGAACAAATGAAATGCTTGTGTCCGAGTGATACTTCAGATAAGCTCGGGGCCCAATCATGTGGAGAGAACGCCCAGATCTAAGCTAGAATCTTCCCCATGTTGTGTTGTGAATGATTAGAACAAGATAATGTCCTGCCAAGATCCGTAGATAATTGTCAAAACCCATTTGTTTGTTGTCAAATTTCTCCCCTCCTGACCAGAAAGATACTGACGTAGATCTTTACCTTGTGAAATAATGAATAGAGTAGATTCACCCAGCAAATGGTTAGGGTTTGGTTTGTACTGTCTGAGAGTGTGGTGGAGGCAACTTCAATCGAAGCATTCAGAATGGAATTAGACTGTTTTCAGAAAAGAGAATTTACAGAGTGATGGGGAGAAGCCAGAAGAATGGCACCCAGAGGGCTGAATGGTCACCTGCTACGCGGTAACAATTATGTGATTCTGTATAAGATGGGTGAAGCTGAGTTGGAAGCTTGTTTTACATCAATCCCTTTTCTCATTGAAGCCATTCAAAATAAACATGGGGAGAGATGCAATGTTCTGACTTCACATTTTCTATTTTAGGCCATTACACAAAATCAAAATGACTGGTCCCTTGGTAGAATATAGAATTCATCTTAATATGATTTGATACAATTACTCTGTATAGTCATGTCCTAACCAGACACCAGAGCACAACCTCCTTTAGCTTCACTCTGGATGGAATATGATCCCAACCTGAGTGAAGCAGGTTTAACAGATATACAGGTGTTCCAAAACGGCAGAATGATGCTGGAATTCAGAACACTTGGGTATTTTTTGTTTAGATTTCTGGGCACATTCGTAAATTTTCGACTTCCAGTAACATTTCAGAAATTGTCATGTGAGAGTGCCTTTAAGAAATGAATGTTTAAGCAATGTACCTTTAGGAAATGCAGTGATGTCAGAGTGTGGGTGGAGCTGGGTTTTAGCTCAGCCATTTTGAAGTTTTTAGTCTCAGTTTTGGGAGAGAGCAGCTAAAAGGTGCTGGGCTGGTTTGCTGTGAGATGATTGAAAGGAGAAAGCCAGTCCTGAGAAAGCATTTTGAGAAGTGCCTGTGTTGGCTGTGTGCTGCATTAAAACATGCTGGGACTGCAGGCTGATATATCTTTCCCATCCAACAGAAAATATATATTAACTGTAACCTGGTGTTACTGTTTTTGTGAAGGTGAGGTCGTTTGGATGTGTATAGGAACAGTGTGCAGGATTGGGTAGTGTTGTATTATTTTCAGGGTTATCTTTGAAGTAAGGGGTGTTAAGAGATCCAATGTTTAGTTCAAAAGGTTAAGTTGAATTCATGGAATAAATATTGTTTTGTTTTAAAAACCACGTGTCCATAAATTGTAATACCACACCTGGGGAACAAACCGTGTGCTTCAAAAGCAACAATCCATAAAAGGGGGAGGGGTTTGGTTGGACTCCATGATGCATTTTGGGGTTCTGAAAACACCGCACCCATAACAATTGGGGGCTCGTCCGGGATAAAAGTCTATCTATTGGATTGGCTTTTGTGAACTTAAAGACAGTGAAGGATTGTTGCTTTTCCGGTGTGGTATTTTAGTTTAAGTGGGGCGTGTGCTGTGGACAATGGCTCTTTCAGAGGCTCAAAAGTTTTTGGGGGTGGATTCGGGCACACGCAGTACCTTACAGACAGACTAAAAGCAGACATTGCAGTTAATATTACCTGACAAAATGGAAAATAAAAAAAAAAGTGGAAATAAAACGGATATATCAGAAAGCATATATGGAAAAGGAATCTGACAGTATACCTGTTATTACCGGAAAAGTGATATCTTGATGAGAAAATGGAGACCTTTACATATGCAGACGGATGAAAAGTGGGCAGAAATTCATCAAGTAGTATTACCGATAGGGTATAGAAAGGAGGTGTTGCAAGTTGCACATGAGGTACCAGTGGGAGGTCATTTGGGAATAAGGAAAACTCAAGCTAAAATCCAGAAACATTTTTATTCCTGGACTACATAAAGATGTAGTTAAATGTTGTCAATCATGCCACATATGTCAAGTGATAGGGAAACCTCAAGCAGTGATAAAAACAGCACCCTTAATACCCATTGCAGCATTTGGGGAACCTTTTACAAGGGTCCTAATTGATTGTGTAGGACCACTTCCTAAAACAAAAAGTGGAATCAATATCTTTTGACTATAATGGATGTGTCTACTAGGTTTCCAGAGGCCACTCCAGTATGTAATATTACAGCTAAAAGGATTGTGGAGGAGTTACTTAAATTCTTTATTAGATATGGACCACCCACAGAAATTCAATCGGATCAAGGATCAAATTTTACTTCAAAGTTATTCAAAGAAGTTATGGATAGCCTAGGAATAAAATTTAAATCAACTGCCTACCATCCAGAATCGCAGGGAGCGTTAGAAAGGTGGCATCAGACATTAAAGACAATGTTGAGGACATATTGTCAAGATTATCCAGAGGATTGGGATAAAGGAATCCCATTCGTATTGTTTGCAATTAGGATGCACCTAAGGAATCTACCAAATTTAGTCCTTTTGAATTCATTTTTGGTCATGAGGTAAGAGGACCACTTAAATTGAGTAAGGAAAAATTGGTGGGTGAGAAATCGGAAATTACACTATTGGATTACGGGAACGATTAAATAGAGCAGTTGAATTGGCTAGACAACATTTGAAAGTTGCACAAAATGTGATGAAACGGGTAGCAGACAAGAAATCCAAAGTTTGTAGTTTTGCCAGTGGGGATAAAGTTTTTGTGTTGTTACCCGTGGTAGGTGAGCCTTTAAAAGCTAGGTTTTGTGGACCAGATCAGATTGAAACGAAATTAAGTGAGGTGAATTATATGTTAAAAACACCAGATAGAAGGAAGACTCACCGAGTGTGTCATGTGAATATGCTTAAAAGGTACTTTGAAAGGGAAGGAGAGAAAAAGGAGGTTTTAATGATTCTAACTCAAAGTGACAAACCAAATCCGGATGACTGTGAATTTGACATACCTCAAATTAAATTGGAAAATGAGGATGTTCTTAAAAATTGGGATAAATTGTTGAGTTATCTTCCTGAGGAAAAGCGAACTGACTTGAAAGAGTTATTGACATCACATGGGCAAGTTTGTAGAGATAAATTGGGAAGTACTAAAATGGCTATGCATGATGTAGATGTGGGAAATACTGTTCCGATCAAACAACATCCATATAGACTTAACCCTTTAAAATTGGCACAGATTAACAAAGAGTTTGAGAGTATGCTTACAAATGGCATAATTGAAGTGGGTTGCAGCCAATGGAGCTCACCCATAGTGATGGTACCTAAACCGGACGGTACCCAACGGTTGTGTGTGGTCTATAGAAATGTGAATGCAGTTACAAGAACGGACCCTTATCGTGTCCCACGTTTGAAGGATGGCATTGAGAAAGTGGGACAATCTGCTTTTATTTCCAACTTCCAGACATGGAAAGAACATTTAAAACATCGTGTGGAGTTCTTTGATCAACTTCAGGTGGCGGGTTTGGTGATGAACCTAGCCGAAAACGAATTTGGAGAAGCCCGAATCACTTTCCTTGCAGAGTTTCTGAAACCACTTTCCTTGCAGAGTTTCCGATACCGTCAAGACAAAGGGAAATAATGCGATCTCTTAGCATGAATGAATTTGATCGAACCTTTGTGCAAAGGTTGTGTGGCGTGATTACTCCACTGATGGACTTGCTAAAGAAACGTCAAAACTTTCAATGGACAGCGGACTTTCAACAGGCATTTGACTGCCTAAAAGCTGTGGTAACCAATGTTCCTGTATTGGAGAATTGCAAGGGGCTCTGTGATCAGATTAAACTACAGTATCTGATTCTAAAGAGAAATGCCGAGGAGTAGAGGAATGGATGGATCGTGCAGAGACTTTCTTGTTGAAAGAGACTTTCAATCGAGAAGGTTTACAGTTGGAGGAAGAAGAACGGGAAAAATTGACTTTATTATTATGCCTGTTTGAGTGTGTTGTTTTCTTTAAATGAAAATGTATATTTACTGTGTGCATTTCTTAGTGGATGGTGCAAAAGTAAAAAATGAAACCATCTTGAAGTTGATGGTTTATTTTTCTTCCTTGGGGGACGACACGTGAGAATGCCTTTAAGAAATGGATGTTTAAGCAATGTACCTTTAAGAAATGCAGTGATGTCAGAGTGTGGGTGGAGCTGGGTTTTAGCTCAGCCATTTTGAAGTTTTTAGTCTCAGTTTTGGGAGAGAGCAGCTAAAAGGTGCTGGGCTGGTTTGCTGTGAGATGATTGAAAGGAGAAAGCCAGTCCTGAGAAAGCATTTTGAGAAGTGCCTGTGTTGGCTGTGTGCTGCATTAAAACGTGCTGGGACTGCAGGCTGATATATCTTTCCCATCCAACAGAAAATATATATTAACTGTAACCTGGTGTTACTGTTTTTGTGAAGTTGAAGTCATTTGGATGTGTATAGGAACAGTGTGCAGGATTGGGTAGTGTTGTATTATTTTTGGGGTTATCTTTGAAGTAAGGGGTGTTAAGAGATCCAATGTTTAGTTTAAAAGGTTAAGTTGAGTTCATGGAATAACCATTGTTTTATTTTAAAAGCCACGTGTCCATAAATTGTAATACCACACCTAGGGAATAAGCCGTGTGCTTCAAAAGCAACAATCCATAAAACAATCCATGGACTCCATGTTACATTTTGGGGTTCTGAAAACACCTCACCCATGACAAAAAATAGTCCTGCTGGTGTGGAACTGTGCACGTGCAAACTAGCAAACTGCAGGCAGACAAAATATCAGTCACATCAATTTGCAACCTAGACGTGTTTCATACTAAAGTACATGAGTGATTTCCTGAAGCTTTACTATTGGCCAGCAGTCAATTGCTGTTTGATCCTGAGGCCCAAAAATCCCAATCAGGCAGGAGGACAAACCATCAGGCACTGTGGCTTCACCTGAAAATGTAACATGAATAAACCGATTTGTGACAAACACTCTAATAATTTGCAAAGAACAATACAGCACAGGAACAGGCCCTTCGGCCCTCCAAGCCTACACTGATCATGATACCAACCTTTGCCAAAACCCTCAGCACTTCCTTGTGCCGGATGGTCTATCCTATCTATGTGTTCGTCAAGATGCCTTTTGAACGCCATTAATGTATCTGCTTCCACAGCCTCCACGGCAATGTGATCTAGGCACTCACCACCCTCTATGTCCAAAACCTGCCTCACACATTTCCTCTAAACCTATGCCCCCTGGTGACTGAACCCTCTGCCCTTGGAAAGAGTGCCTTCCGATCCACTCTATCCATGCCTCTCATAATCTTGTAGACCTCTATCTGGTCACCCCTCAACCTCTGTCTAATGAAAACAGTCCGTGTCTATTCAGCCTCTCCTCATAGCTAACATCCTCCAGACCAGGTAACATCCTGGTTAACCTCTCTGCAGCCTCACCAAAGCTTCCACAACCTTCTGGTAGCGTGGCGACCAGGGGCGGCATTCTCCCCTACCCAGCGTGACGGAGGGTCCCGGAGTAGGGGAGTGGCGCCAACCACTCAGGGGTCGGGCCTCCCCAAAGGTGGGGAATTCACCCCACCTTTGGGGGCCAGCCCCGCGCCGGAGCGGTTGGCACCAGAAGACCGGCGCAAAAAACCGCCGCCCCCGGCAGCGGGGCTGGCCGAAAGGCTTTCGCCGGTCGGCGCATGCGCCGGCAGTGATGTCAGCGGCAGCTGGCCACTGACGTCACTGCCGGCGCATGCGCGATGTGGGGTTCTCTTCCGCTTCCGCAATGGCGGCCGCGGAAGGAGAAAGAGTGCCGCCAGGGCACTGGCCCGGAGTCTGAGCGGGGGCCCCGATCGCGGGCCAGGCCACCGTGGGGGCACCCCCCGGGGTTCGATCGCCCCCCCCCCCCCACCCCCCCCAGGACCCCGGGGGCTCGCGCCGCTGATCCCGCCGTTCCAGAGGTGGTTCAAACCTCGGCGGCGGGAGAGGCCTCCCAGCGGCGGGACTTCAGCCCATCCGGGACGGAGAATCACCGCAGGGGCCTCGCCGGTCGGAGTGGCGAGATTCCTGCCGCCGCCACTTCCCGGGTGGCGGAGAATCTCTGCTACGGCGGGGGCGGGATTTTAGGCGGCCCCAGGCGATTCTCCGACCCTGCTGGGGGTCGGAGAATTTTGCCCCAGAATTGTGAGCAATATTCCAAGTGCGGCCTTACCAAGGTTCTATACAACTTTAGCATAACTTGCCAGTTTTTGTACTCGATGCCCTGTCCAATGAAGGAAAGCATTCCGTATGCTTTCTTGACTACCTTGTCCACTTGTGTTGCCACCTTCAAAATTCTGTGGACCTGCATGCCCAGATCTCTCTGACTTTCTATATTCCTAAACGATTTACCATTTACGGTATATTTCCCCTCTATTTTAGACCTACCAAAATGCTTTAGCTCACATTTGTCTGGATTAAATTCCATTTACCATTTCTCTGCCCATGTCTCCAACCTATCTACGTCCTGCTGAATCTTCTGACAATCCTCAACACTATCTGCCACCTCCACCAATCTTGGTGTCATCCGTGAACTTAATAATCAGACAGGCGACATTTTCCTCCAAATCGTTTATGTACACCACAAACAACAGAGGCCCCAGTATAGATCCCTGTGGGACACCACTAGTCACAACCTTCCATTCAGAAAACACCCTTCTACTGCTACCCTTTGCCTTCTGTGACCGCGCCAGTTCTGTATCCATCTTACCACCGCACCTCTGATCCTGTGTGACTTCACCTTTTGTACCAGTCTGCCATGAGGCACCTTGCCAAAGGCTTTACTGAAGTACATGTAAACAACCATGGGAAAGCCATGGGCAGCAAGGTAGCACAGTGGGCAGCACAGTTGATTCACAGCGCAAGGCTCCCAGGTTCGATTCCCGGCTTGGATCACTGTCTGTGCGGAGTCTGCACGTTCTCTCTGTGTCTGCTTGGGTTTCCTCTGGGTGCTCCGGTTTCCTCCGAACAAGTCCTGAAATATGTGCTGTTAGGTCAATTGGACATTCTGAATTCTCCCTCTGTGTACCTGAACAGGTACCAGAATGTGGCTACTAGGGGTTTTTCACAGTACATTCATTGCAGTGTTAATGTAAGCCTACTTGTGACAATAAAGATTATCAAATTAACATCAACCAGCCCCCCCTCATTAATCAGCACGGTAGCATTGTGTATAGCACAATCGCTTCACAGCTCCAGGGTCCCAGGTTCGATTCCGGCTTGGGTCACTGTCTGTGCGGAGTCTGCACATCCTCCCCGTGTGTACGTGGGTTTCCTCCGGGTGCTCCAGTTTCCTCCCAAAGTCCAAAGATGTGCAGGTTAGGTGGATTGGCCATGATAAATTGCCCTTTGTGTTGGGTGGGGTTACTGGGTTATGGGGATAGGGTGAAGGTGTTGACCTTGGGTAGGGTGCTCTTTCCAAGAGCCGGTGCAGACTTGATGGGCAGAATGGCCTCCTTCTGCACTGTAAATTCTATAAATTCTATCAATTTATTACCAATTTTTTACTCAAAAAACTCAATCAAGTTAGTGAGGCACGATCTCCCCTTCACAAAACCATGCTGTCTATCGCGTATCAGTCCATTTATTTCCAAATGGGTCTAAATCCTGTCTCTCCAATAATTTACCTTCTAACGACGTGAGGCTCACCGGCCTACAGTTTCCTGGATTATCCCGCTACTTTCTTAAACAGGGGTATCACATTAACTATTCTCCAGTCCTCTGGGATCTCACTTGTAGCCAATTAGGATACAATTCTGAATTTTAATCAATTGAAAGACTCCCACATGCCAATGTTGATTTACTATCCAATAGTCACACAAGCAAGTTTGCAAAACTTGTTTTTTGCAAATTGTTGTTTGTGGTTGCAAAACTTAGTTCAGAGACAACTTCCACCCCCATAATCACACCATTTGACTGCTCCAGCAACATTGTGAGTGTTTTGTTTCCCCTCCTTTGAGGTCAGTTTTCAAACTAACTTAACCCTGCATCTCGTCGAGCTGCTGTCACAATGGTGTTCTGGGTTTAACTTTTATTCAAATTGTACTATTTATTACACACTGCTTTAAGATGGAATATCTCCTTTGTATCTCGATGACCATGGGGAGGTAGTGGTATTGTTGCCGGTCTAGTAATTCAGAGACCTGGGTTCAAATTCCATTGTGGCAGATGGTGATATTTGAATTCAGTAAATATTTGGAATTAAAAGTCTAATGATGTCCATGAGACAATTATTATAAAAACCCATCTAACCCCCTTTTGGGAAGGAAATCTGTTGTCCTTTCCTGGCCGACAGCAATGTAGCTGACTCTTAATTGCCCTCCGGGGTTTCATGAATAATAAATGCTGGCCCATCGATGCCATGAATGAATAAATAAATAAAAACTGATATGGTTTGCTCAGCGTGTTGGTTCATTTCGACTCTCTCAAACTTGTAAGCTCCTGTTGTGTCTATAATTCATTTCGCATTTTATTTGAATTGTTCAATTGAATTATTGGATGGTAGATTAATTTTGAATGGACAAATGGCCTCTTCTTATTTCTTCCAGTTATGTGGTCAGCAGGTTCCGAATTTGTTTACAGCCTCTAAGTATTTCTTGATGTGTATCCTGTTACAATGTAGGAAATATTGTTCTATAATAATGCTAAATTGTGAAGGAAGCCAAACTTTACACCTTTTTGCAAGTATTCATTTACAGAGCTGTATGCTAGGAAGAGGACTCGTAAAATTGCACTGGAAGGCAGGGGATATTCCAAGAAGCAGGAACAGTAGCGTTTCAGCCAACCTCTGACCAGAGGCTGTCATCCAAATAAATGAACAATTAGCCATTTTATGTCCCCGTCGGAATATTAGCAGCATTGACACAATCCTGACATGTGCGAAACACCAGGGGCTGGATTCTCCATTCCACCGTGATAGATTTCTTGTTCAGCACACAGGCGGGATGCTCGTTCTGCTGTCTGGTCAACGGGGTTGCCCATTGTGGGGCAGGCCCACGCCTTCCAGAAACCCAGGCAGCCAGCAAAACGGAGCATCCTGATGGCGGAGAAGCCAGCCCCATGTACATTTAGGCAGCCTCCCAAGGATGGGCATCTTTCTCAGGCTCCTCCAGGGTTCATGGAGGGACCACCTGAAAACAACGGCCGCACCCATGTCTCCAATGCTGCCACTGGAGGGTTGACCTCTCTAATGGCCTTCCTGACCCAGGCATATTGAAAATGTTTGTACCTGCCCTTCATGGGTGCCTCACTATGGACATGCTCGTTTCTTCTTCCTCTGCCTGCAGCCTCAGAAGCAGCTGCCTCACTCGGTGGTGCTGAGGGTGCCAGGCTACCATTCCTCTGATTACAATGGTAATTCTTCTAGGCAGGCTGCCATCCTCAATTAGATGGTAGCCCCAATGCTGGCCTTTTCAAATTGGCATTGCAGTCCCACTTTCTAACCATGTGAGTTCAGGACCCACTTTCAAATAAAATTTGGACAAGTGTCCAAACATGCACGCCCTCACCCAAAATACACAGTTTCAGTCTGCTCTTATTTAAAGGGGCACAAGGTAAGGTGAAATTGACTGCACTTGGCTTCAAGACAACATTTGGTCAGTGTGGCATCAAGGAGCCCGAGCAAAATTGAGCTGCTTGCAGAAAAATACTTTTCACTGTACCTCGGTACACGTGACAATAAACAAATCCAATCCAATCCAAATTGAAGTCAATGAGAATGAGAGGCGGGAACTCTCCACTGGTTGGAATCACGTCCAGCATAAAGGAAGATGATTGGAATTGTTGGAGGTCAATTATACCTGTCCAAGATTATCAATGACCTTCCTTCCATCAAAAGGTCAGAAGTAGAGATATTTATTGATCATGCTATTTGCCTCACACACTAAGGCATGCCTTGTACTGGAAAGACAAGCAAGGAGCAGCCCTTGTCCTTTTCCAGCAAGACTAGGAGAACATTCAGATTTGGCCTGGTAAGTAGCATTTATGTGACACAAATGCCAAGCAATGACCATCTCCAACAAGAGAGAACCTAGCCATCTCCCCTTGACATTCAAAGCAATATTGTCCCTAAATCCCCCACTGTCATCAGCCTGGCGATACCATTGCCCAGAAACTGAACTGGGCCAGCCATATAAATTCCGTGGCTACAATGGCAGGTTCAAAGATGGGAATTCTGCAGTGAGTAACTCACCTCATGACTTCCTAGAGCCTGCCCACAATCTACAAGGCACAAGCCAGGAGTGTGATGGAATACTCTCCACTTTCCTGGATGAATGCAGCTCCAACTACACTCAAGAACCTCAACATTATCCAGGACAAAGCAGCCCGCTTGATTGGCCCCTCATCCACCACCTTAAACATTCACTCCCCTGACCACCACAGCACAGTGACAGCAATGTGTATCATCTACAATATACACGATAGGAATTTACCAAGATTCCTTCGACAGCATCTTCCAAACTCACGACCACTACCACCTAGAAGGACAAGGGCAGTGAATGCATGGGAACAGAATACCACCACCTCCAATCCACAGACTTGAAAATATGTCTCCATTCCTTCTTTGTCATTGGGTCACAATCCAGAAACTCCCTTGCTAACAGTACTGTGAACGCACCGACACCAGATGGTCTCCAGTGGTTCAAGTAAGTGGCTAACCACCACCTTCTCAAGGGCAATGAGGGATGGGCAATAAATGCTGGCCATTCCAGCGATGCCCACATCCCATGAAAGAAGGATAATGAAGTGAATCCCCACTCACTACCTTCATACAACTGGATAAAAAAAGAGTAAAAATGTACACCCAAAATTTCAACACAAAGCAATTCAAAATTCTATATTATGCACGAAGTATCACATTGCAAGGGGCTCTAACAATTTCTTCATACATGCATTTCTTTTTGTAAAAGAATCTGAGAGTTGATGAATTGAATCCACTGAGTTAATTTTAGAGATTTTCTCTGTAGCATTATTTCAAGCCAACAAAATAAATCCGTATCACTTTCACTCTTTACATTTTTCTTCAAGTGTACATTTTCCCACAGTGAATGGTTATCTATAGAATATGACGTCAACCCCAAATTTGGGTAACCTCTGACTCCAGAAATCAACCTGTTTCTTATAAACGCTCTCCAACTATATAATTCCATTTGTTTTACATTTTATTACTTTATCTTTACATTTATTGGCAGCCACCAATAAGAACTTCTGCTTCTAGTTTCTAGTTCCATTGCAAGATTGTTTTCAGGCCATTATTTCACTGTCAAATTTATTCAACCTTTGACCTCTAGTTGCAGGGCACTTTTCTCCCAAAAAATGACTAAAGTGCCACGTCCAGCAAGAAACACAGTGCTCGGTGGGTCGGCTTGATCCCAATCACAATCTTCCTCCACTTAGTCATTTTATTGGAGGGAGCCGTGTTTTGCACCAGCATTGAAGGGGGGGGTGCTAAATGCGCCGGCAGGTCTGGCTCCTCAGAGTTTGTGATGCCCTAAAGTTAAGAGACAGGCCCTCTTCCCCATCTCCCACCCCTCCTACTGGCATTGCAACCCCTTGCAGATAGGAGGAACACCCCAGCCCTTGACCACAAAGGGGTAACTTCACCCCCACTGCTAAACGTTTGGGTCAACTTCCCCCCCCCCCCCCCCCCCCCCCTCCCCCTCTCACACCTCACACGCATCAAGGTGACCCATTCCCTCCCCTCATCCTTGCTGGCATCAGTAACTCCACCCCCCCAGCATATCCAACATTAGCCACGCTCCATCATTGACAACACAGAACCCTCTGCTCCCCCCCCCCCCCCCCCCCCCACACCCCCAAGCAAGTGAGCGGCGCTCGACTAGGGGTCAGCAAAGGCCCCACCCCTTTCAGACCTCACTTCAGGCCCCTCCACCTGCTTCACTTGTAGCAGACCTTCCTCTCAAGGACTGGCCTCTTCAGCCATCAGCAAAGGTGCCATCCGAAGAAATCTCATCTGAAATAGCTGCATGTCCGTCATCTCTCTTGTTCGGACGGATGTGTACTCTTTGTTCTCAAAGAAGGATCAGATATTTCCTGCCTTGAAACAACTTATTCCCTTCAACTTTCATAAAATAGCTGATTAAAGTGCTTCGTGGCGCAAAGAAGAATAACCCAACTATTGACCGTATTAAAATTGCCCAGGTACTGGACGCAGGTGTCGGTGCAATGGAAGGATTAAAGACAGGTAAAATGAGGAAGAAAGTACATTTGGCACATCTGGCTATTCCAGCAGGAACTTTGTACTTCTTCCTACTTCTTTTTGATCATGTATGTGGTTTATATTATTTGGTGTTTATTTTAATAATGTACTGCATAATGTAGTATTTTATCATCTTGTCATGTTCAAAATAAATAACTCTAATCAAATCAAATCGAATTGTGAATAACAAAATAAAGTAGCTAAATAAAGAGCTGGTAATTTGAATGATAATGTGACACAGAGCAGAGGTATCCTGTCCAGATGCCAAGTGCCCAGATTTGGTCCATATTGGGTGATACATATTCCAGAGGGTTCTGGTGACAGGTAGGGTTGGATGCTTACGGTATGTGGGGGGAGAAACCACTGAAGTGAGTCTGGATGTGGCACTTGCATCAGAAAATGACCATGTACTGGAAAAAGAGTCCCTGATAGTGCAAAACAATGCATCACAGGAGTAATTGCAAAAGACTGCGCGGGCGATTTCCAGCCGCGTTGTGCCCAGCGCAAATCCCACTATGTCGGGAAAATACCAGGACAGCCTGAAGCAGGATTTTGCACTGCCAAGGCGGCAAGGGCAGTGCCAGGTTGGAAGCACCAACTTAGTGTCTTTGTGGGCTCTTGTTTGTAGGATCGGCGCTGTAGCCATTACCATCATGGGGGTGCATGCCAGCCCCCAGGAAGGGGGTCAGCATTTTCCTCTCTGTCTGTTTCTCTGTGAACCAAACACTATTGGAATCAATATCCTGCTCAAATGGCACCTCAGCAAATACCGTAGCTAAAGTGTTCACAGCAAGATGCTTTCCCCTTGTGGGAGAGTCTTGGACCACAGGGCAGAATCTCAGAGTAAGGGGTCGCCCATTATAGATAGAGATGAGGAGGAATTTCTTCTCTCAGACAGCAGTGAATCTGTGGGATTCTTTACTACAGAGGCTGGGTCAATAGGTATGTTCAAGGCTGAGATAAACAGATTTTTAATCAAACAAGGGTTATGGGGATAAGGCAGGAAAGTGGAATTGAGGATCATCATATCAGATCAGTCATGATCTCATTGAATGGCAGAGCAACCTGCCAGATAATGGCTGGCCAGGGAAGTATTTGCACACTGCAACCCCCCCCCCCCCCCCCCCCCCCACCACCCCTCCCACCACCCTTGTTCTTTTTTGGGGGGGGGGGGATGATCAAGGATCGCACTCCATTTGATTTCCCCCTTTCACAGCTGGGTAATTGAGGGTGAGGTTTCTCCATAAGAAGAGGACTACTTTGTATAAAAAACCTGAGTAGGCCAGTAGGCTGGCCCTTCAGGGAGAGGAGTTGTAGTTTTGTTACTTCTGTATCGACCGTAATAGACCACGGCACGGCTCGTGGCACGGTAACACAGTGGTTAGCAATGTTGCTTCACAGCTCCAGGGTCCCGGCTTGGATCACTGTATGTGTGGAGTCTGCATGTTCTCCCCGTGTCTACGTGGGTTTCCTTCGGGTGCTCCGGTTTCCTCCCTCAAAACCAAAGCTGTGGGCCAGGATTCTCCAATTCTGCGGCTAAGTTCTGACGCCGGCGTGAAATGTGGCGCGAACCACTCCGGCGTCAATGGGCCTCAACTGGCAGCTATCCACTCCTTCCTAGGGGGCTAGTATGGCATCGGAATGGTGTCCGCAGCTCTGGTGCCTGAAAGCTGGCGCGCCACGTCCTGCGCGTGTCCGCGCATGCGTGCCACGACCGACGCAAGTTTGCACATGCGCGTGGGTTCCCATCTCCTCGCTGGCCCCCGGGCAAAATGGCGGAGCCCTACAGGGGCCCGGTGAGGAGGAACATAGGCCCCCATGGAGCTAGCCCGCCCGCCAATTGGTAGGCCCCGATTGCAGGCCAGGCCACCACGGTGGCCCCCCCGGGGTCGGATCCCCCCGCACACCCCCCCCCAAACCAGGACGGCCCCCGCAGACCGAACTCCGAGGTCCTGCTGTATGGGACCATATGTAACTCATGCCGGCGGGCACTCGGCTCCTCTAGGCCTGGAGAATTGCCGGGGGTGGGGGTTGCGCTTTCAACGGCCCCCGCCGGCACAACGGCGATCCCGCGGCTGCTGAAAAGCGGCGGCGGAGAATCAGCGAGCTGGCGACAGGATAGCACGGGGTCGGAGAATCCCAGCCATCATGGTTAGCTAGATTGACCATGCTAAATTGTCCTTCATGTCCACAAAGGTTAGGTGGGGTTATTGGGTAGCAGGAGGTGTGGTCTTAAGTGGGGTGCTCTTTCCAAGGGCCGGTGCAGACTCGATGGGCCAAATGGTAAATTCTATAATTCCATGAAACCAAGTTGTTCATTTCCACCCTATCATGTGTTCCTGTCATCTCTCCCGTTTGGGTTCTATAACCTTGCCTGATCCAAGTGGAATAGAAATGGGAAACCAAGCTGATCATTTTCCTCTCAAACCCTTACCTACACTGCATGAATACACAAAAAGAGGCCTTTTGGACCAAGCTGTCTATGTTTGTGTTCATGGTCACAGCATGTAGATCACCGAACATAGGACAGATGATCAAACCTGGGACATTTTGGTCTGCCGTAAGTTGTATCGAATCATAGAATAGTTACAGCACAGAAGAAGGCCATTTGGCCCATCTTAAAAATCCTCTCTTTCGTTCTCAAAATTAGATTTAATTAACAATGTTTGGGAGGTTTAACTGTTTACTCACCATTATCACTTGGTTTATTTTGCAGCCTGCTTGAATCCCTCACATCCTCTGCCGCAGGACATTGTGCTAGTACTCTGAAACATGGCAACGACTGTAATTATCCAGCAGCCAGGGGCTGTCATGGGAGGGGGAACTGGACGCTGGAGCTCAGGACTATGTGACATTTGTGACGATATGCCCGTTTGTAAGTCTCTTAATCAATTAATTCTTTATTGTGTAATTGTAGTAAGTTGAGTTAAAGTTGTCTTTATAAGTCACTCTCTCCAACAACTTCTAATCAGAGTAAAAGGTCTTTCGAAAGGAGATTGGCAGTCCATGGAACAAACATGTCTTCAAAAAAGGGCAAAAATAGGGCTTGATTAAAATATCTTTTGCTGGCTGGGTTAACAACATAGCTAGGAATAAAGGGCAGTTCTCTGTAACCTCCTCCAGTCCTCTGAGAATTTCGTGCACCTCCAACTCTGGCCACTTGTGCATCAGGGATTCATTTTCCTTTGCCTCACATAGTGCAGTTTTGCCCTCAGCCTTCTATAGCCCTTTGTTTTAACCCATTTGAACCCATTAAGACCATAAGACATAGGAGCAAAAGCAGACCACTTGACCCATCGAGTCTGCTCTGCCATTTATTGAGGTCATGGCTGATCTGACAAAATCTTCAATTCCACTTTCCCACCTTCTCCCCAAAGCCCTTGATTCCCGGACTGATTAAAAATCTGTTTATCTCAGCCTTGAACATACTTGATGACCCAACCTCTACAGCTCCCTGTGGTAAAGAATCCCATAGATTCATTACCCTCTGAGAGAAGAAATTCCTCCTCATCTCTGCCTTAAATGGGTGACCTTTTACTCTGAGATAATGCCCTGTGGTCCTAGATTCTCCGACAAGAGGAAACATAATCTCAGCATCTACCCTGTCAAGCCCCCAAAGAAACTTATCTGTCTCAATAAGGTCACCACTCATTCTTCTAAACTCCAATAAGTTACAGGCCCAATTTATTCAACCACTCCTCATAAGAAAACCGCTCCATACCCGGGAAAAATCCTAGTGAACCTATGGACTGCATCCAATGCCAATATGTCTCTCCTTAGATAAGGGGACCAAAACTATTCACAGTATTCCAGGTGGTGGTCTAATGAGTCTCTTGTATAGTTTTAGCAGGGCTATCTTTTTCGCCTCCATTTTCTTTAAAATAAAGGCCAACATTTCATTTGCCTTCCCAATTATCTGCTGAACTCGCATGCCAGGATTTTGTGATTTCTGCACGAAGACTCCCAAATCCCTTTGTGTTTCTGTTTTCTGCAATCTTTCTCCACTTAAATAATATTCAGCTCCTTTATTTTTCCTACCAAAGTGCATGACTTAGAGACAGTTGTGGTCCTTTGAGCCACCCGAGTGACATCACTGACCAAGATGCATCCCAGAGACACTATAATCTGCAGCTGGCCTCAAATTCAGCTCAGGCTACAGTCAGAAACTTTATGGAACAACAACACCAACTGCATTTACATACCAACATTAGCCCAGTAAAATGAGAAGTCTGGTGGCTCAGTAAGCACTACCCCTGCCTCTGAGCCAGATGCTCTGGGTTCAAGTCCCAATCCAGGACCTGTTAGCCATGAAGGGAATGTCCATGACGTGGTTCCCCACCATTCCCCGAAGGGGAAAGAGTTTGTGTGAACTTGAGAAACAAACAAAAACTAACAAAATATCCCAAGGCACTTCAAACAACAGTTAATATAGAGCCAATGAAAAAAAGACATTGGCACAGGTGATCGAAAAAAATAGATTTGAAGGAGGGTCATTTCGAAAGAACGAAATGGGGAAAGAATTCCAGGTGTTAGGGGCTAGTCATGGAATCGATTGAATTGCTGCCTACTTCTTCGAGATGTTATAGAGTAGAGGCACTCACTCAAGGGTTATTTCTACACTTGCCTTTGGTCGATGACACTTAATAAATCAATCAGTCCATACTAGGTTAAATCAACAGGGGCTTTCGCTCAATCACACAACACGACCTTAATGTGTGATTGTTAAAAATTATGGAAAAGTGATATCGACATCATTTCGCCAGAACATCTGCAGAACCTCCGCTATAGTTACCAGGAGTGATTGGGGAAATACGCATGGAAATTCAACACCCAAAATTTTGGACTTTGCTATCTGTGGCAAGCCTGCACTGAACTCCCAGATTTGAATCAATTCCCAACTGTTGGGATCCAAGTCTCTTTTCCTTTACTGAAATAGAAAATGTCACAGTGGACAGCTGGAGATGGTGGTTCAATATCCTGTTGAGACATCATGCTGCATCTAACTGTGTTCTACCAGAGCTGAGTGTGCTTGGAAAGGAGATTTTCCCCTTAAACCTCTCTGCCTCTTAACCTCTCCCTCCTCCAAGGCACTCCTTAAACATACACACATTTTGCAATATCCCAATGTCCCTTTCTGTGTCTCAGTGTTAAATTTGTCAGATTTAACACTCCTGTGAAGGGTGTTGAAATATTTTTAAAAGTTGAAGGTGCTATATAATTGTCGTTATTTCTATTTGCCGTACTCTGATGAGCAGATATTTAGACTTACGTCAATATTTTGAAATGGTTAGGGTATGTATTGGGGAGTTCTCTGCCCTCCGTGTGTGAATAATACTGAATTTGGAGCACGCTCCACATAGATTCCCATTGGATGTGGATTCAAGATAGACAGCAGCTATAATCTAGTTTCAAACATTACATTTGCCAGCTTCACTGAGTAATACAAAGACTGCAGATTTTGGAAATTACAATGCTAACTTTGAAGTTATGAATAAGGAGTGGCATTTCCTTTGTCTTTATTCCCTGGTGTGGCGGTTTCTAATCTGAGAGTATTTTGCTTAAAGTGAACTATTTATGAGGTTTCACTTCTACTGATAAAGGGGAAGTCCTCAATAAACAGCTGCACACAATTTTCAGTTTCTTTTCTTAAAATGGTTTGCCTTTTTATTTTGCTGGTCCAGCACCATTTGTCTCTCCACCTCTGGGAAGATTGTGCTGTGGATTCTTCATTGCAGGTTTCCTGATTGGGCAGAGAATGGAGCCCAATGGGGAAACCCATTACCAGCGTTGTGAGCCAAGCTTGTTCCGATGCTCCAGCCCCCCGCAGGCAGCGAGCCAGCAGTACCATGCAAAACCGTCATAGGTGTGCATTTTAATATGATTAACGGGCTGGGAGCCCAATCTCCATTCCTTCATGATGCTCCAGCCCTCTCAGCCCAGGGGGACATACGGATGTGATTTAGGGAAAGTATTTATTGGTGGGGCCCGGGCTCCATGGTCGTTGAGGGGGAGCGGGGAGGTAAGTAAACTTCAAATTTTTCAGGCTTGATAGGGAGTGTCTACCTGGACCTCATGGAGAAGCAAGGAACAACATGGTGGCAAGTGCTTGGATTTGGGGTGTCCCATCGGGATCGGGGTACCCTGGCTGAGACCCCCATTTCTTCATAAACTCATTTAAACCGACCCCGTGCTGCAAATTACAGGCTACTGGCTGGTGAGACTGCGGATAGTATCCTGCAAATGCTCTGAGGGTTTCTGGTCATGTGTTTCCCCACCCACCCGCCCCTAGAAACCCTCAGACCCCAGCAATATCATCAAGGGGGTGGGCATGGCCAAGCTCAATCGCCAGCCCACCAGGTGTTGGCACTCCTCAGTGCACACCTCAGGATGACAGCCCCCCGGCAGAGAAAGCAGGGATTAGCAGAGCTCACTCCAAACAAAGGACACAAGCACTGTTGCTGCTGGAACCTTCCCTGGCACACAGACCCTCTCAGAGTAAAAGCCTCATCAGTGACACCATCAGCTCGCTCACCCATGAGGATCACAAGATGTCACCAAGCCTGGCCTGTCCAAACACACCCCTGATCCCATCCATCCCAGCCCAGGCCAGGAATCCCTGTCACAACCTGTGTGTAAAACCCAGGCTCCATATCGCATGGGTCCCAACAAATGCACAGGTCCCTCGTCACCTCCATTTGTTGGACCTGCCCACACACCAGCTCTTAGCATGGAGACGAATAACTGCGCAGTATGAACGTCTTCACCACCCAACTAGTTGCCACCCCCCCGGGCGGGAGAGCACAAAGCTCGCCCAATGATGAGACCCACAGTAGGCCACACTGGGAGAAATAGATGAGGGGGGCCACAGAATCTATCGCTAACACTGGTTGCGGCAGGAACCAGTACCCCCGTTGGCAGAGACAGGTGGTGAGGATAGGGGCTCCCCACATCACAGGCTGGGTAGCAGTCACTAATGGGGACAGGGATGCAGTGCGGACTATATCATCTCAAAGGGGCTGGCGAGTGGCGGGGGGGTGGGGAGCACATATTGAGGTGGTGCAGCAGTACAACTCAGGGTGACCATGTAACTTGTTGGATGGTCAAGGGAATCCTCATCTTGCTCACATTCTCTGTCTCTCTCCCCCCTCCCCCTGCAAAGACTTATGTTCGTATGCCTCAGGTCCAAGGGGCAATCAGTGGCCTGCTTGTCGCCCACCGAGCACCGGTTCGATATGGGATGCCTTTCATCAATAGGAAGAGGTTCCACTCCCTGAATGTGTAGTTAGTGTGTGACCACCAGCTGCACATCATGCACACGTGCGCACGATATCCAGGCAGCATGCACGTCGCTTACATCCTGGCGCACTTATCGATTCCCAGCACCTTGAAGGCGGTCCCTCGGATGAGGGGTTGGCTAGTGAGTAAAAGGGATCCCTGCTGAGGTCATGGCTAATGATGCCTGTGTGGAGGCCCCAGACCGAGGTGGAGAACCGTTATAATGACACAGCCACCAGGAGCCGAATCGAGCAGTGCCCTGGAGTGCTAAAGATGCTCTTCCAATGCCTGGACCGTTCTGGTAGGGCGCTCTAATATAGACCCAGAAAGCCTCGAGCATTGTGTCCATCGCACAGCAGCGGGACGACATGCTGAAGGTGGAGGAAGAAGCAGGTCTCGTCTGACGAGGTTGGTTTCCAGGAAGACTTGGGCGTGGAGCCTGAGCTGGAACGACAGTCCTCCCAATGTGTGATCCAGGGGGCAGCTTCCCCTGCCACCACCGAGGGTCCCAAAAGCACCACAATGGGGTGTTGGCCCTGGGTTAGCAGCATCAGCGGGTCTTATCCATGGGATGGAGGATGATTACGACTCACTGTGCGATGAGCTGTGCTGCTCCTCATTGCCTGACAAAGTCTGACTCCTGTCTTTAGGATAACATACCACAGTCCAGCCGGTTGATCCCTGCGTGTGTGCTGCCGATTTCTTCTCAGAGGCCCAAAATGTTGCGGGGGATTGCAGGAGGTGGTGAGCGGTTAGGACTCACTCACTGTGGATGCTGTCACACAAGGCAGGCTCACACTGCTGCCCCCATATCACCACCTCTCGGGGAGGGTGTAAACATGTGGGGCGTTCATGTGTCATGGGTGCCCTGCAAACCCCCATCCATTTATCACACTCGTGGGACAGACATTACAGATAGATTGGGTGGTGTGAAAGTGTTTAATGGTGACTATTTACAAAACGTATTTCAGGTACCACTTCCTATCTATTCTCTGCAACGCCCGTTAAAACTGAAGTGTCATCTATCTTTCTACTCTTTTGTGGCTGACCACTTCTTGCAGATGATTCCCCTGATAACACATGAGAAGTGGAGGCAGCCTGCTGCTTGTCTCTCCTGTCTGTAATGCACTTGGCGGGGGTTCTCTGGAGGGCCTGGGCCTGGATGGGCCCGGCAGCTTTTGTGTGTCATCGATGGCAATGTCCTGCCCATTGCCAGTTCTGCCAGTGTCAGGTGGGGGGGGGGATTCAGAAGCGCTGAAGTGCTTCAGCACCTCCCCTGCAGGAGGCCTCGGCACTGGCCCCAAAATGTTCTCCTTCCTTGGGGTGCTCACTAGCCCTGGGGCTACTCCATGGGATGGAGGGGAGCCAGAGTGAACACCCAAGGCTCCCCATCATCTGCCACTGTCATTCCCGGAGACCCGCCCTTGTCTGAACCATCGTCTTGATGTTGGAAGATGTCTCTCAGTGAGTGAGCCATGTCCTTCACTGCCTCGCTCATGTCCCTCTGGCACCGGGACATGTTCCTCTGTGACTGACCGAGGTCGGTCAGTGCCCAGCTATTGCTCTTGATGCCCTCTGCCATGAACCTTTGTGAGTGGGCTAAGCACTGGAGCACTGCAGCAATGTCTATATGCGCCAGTGACTGGGCTCTCCTGTCCTGCACCTCAACCATGGATAGTACAGTGCACCCCAATCCTTCGATGTCCTGACACATGGCTCCGGCATCTTTCCCCAGGCCTTCCACTGTGGACGCCATCCCTTTCAGTGTTGGCCTGGGTGCCACACAATGTTGGCACCGTCTCCTACACTTGAAAGTGGCTGGACTCCTCCAGCTGGACTTGCAGGCTCTGGAAAGTTGCTGATATCCCGTCCTGTAGATTCTGTCTCTGCAATTGCACCAGTGATGGGATCATCTTTTCTAACAGTGCAACATCTGTCTGGATGACAGCTGTTCCCTGAGATTGGCAGCCCTCTGACCGTCCTCTCCCTCAGGAGTCCCAGACTGCGCCTGATGTGCTGAAGCATTTGTGTGGTGTTCACCAGGAGCCTGATGGCTAACATTACCCACCGAGGTGATAGTCTCGTTGATTGTGGATGGTGCAGGTGAACACAGTGGTGCGACATTGCTGTCTTCACTGAAGTGGTGCTCTAGGGTATTCTGAGGGTTTGGATGGGCAGGAGTGACTCCGGACGGCCCAGCCTCGTCTGATGAGGAACCTGCAGGACAAAAAACATGGGGTGAGATCTTGGGAAGGACTGATTTGTGGGAGAGGGATGACTCACTTGCTATGGGGGAATCTGCATTGCATTGTACTCTCACTTGGTTGGCTCATAACAAACTCCATTGCAGCCACAGCTCTCACCCATGACTTGGAGGGCCCTTGCCCCAGAGAGGGTGTGGACATTGCCGTGTTCGGTACACTGGTATAACACTGGCTGCAGCTTGGATTGAAAAGATACTCCAGACCTTGAAGTTAGTTCAATCAGGTTTATTGAACTAATAACACAGTTAGCACAATTCTCTGTGAGTTCGACTCTCTGCTAACTTAAGTGTGGTTACTCTGTCTGACTGAACCAGACTAGCTCTTAGCCACGTGCTGGAGGTGCGATACTGTACATACACCCTGACTCACTCTGTAGATGTTCATCAGTGGAAAGAGGCAGAGTGTGAGTGCCTTGTGTCTTTTATAGTCAGATCCCACCCCTGAGTGTCCTGCCTGCTTATTGGTCATGTCCTGTTCTCTGTGTCCATTAGCTGCTTTTCTATGCCTGCCTGTATATCATTATGTGTGTATCTGCATTTCATGACAGACATGAATATCTGGGATGCCCCCTCCTGTTCTCTGGCCCTCATGGTGATTATGGGCTGCTTTATCCTTGGGGCACAGAAATTGTGGGATGCTGGGTTGCAAGTTCTATGGGGGGTTTGTAGTTGTTTGTGTGTTTATGAAAGGCTCCTGGCAAAGAGGACAATACATGTGTTGGGGCTTTGTGGCGTGTTGGGGTTTCATGGAGGATGGGTTGTAAGGGAGATGCAGGTAGGTGAGGTGTTGTTGACCTCTCGGGATTTGGGAGAAGATGTGAGGAGTGAGGGACGGGACAGGTGCCAGAGGTACAAATGTGGTTACTTACCCTAGCTGCTCTAAGGAAGTAATTCATCTTCTTATGGCATTGCATGCCCACCCTCTTGGTGAGGCTGGCAGCACTCACTGCCTCTGCTACCTCACCCCTGGCCTTCTTCATACTGTCTCCACCCCACGCTGGGGAAGAGGGTGTCCCTCCTCTCCTCAACTGTTTGCAGCATTTGGTTGATCATCGACTCCAGGAACCCTGGAGCTGGGCTTTCAGCAGCCACATTCTTGGCTGGAATGACAGTGAGCGGAGCGCTTAGAAACTGCTCCAGCTTGTCAGGGTCTGAACGAGAATCCCAACCCCAGCAAATCAGAGGCCAGCGGTGCCCGGAATTGGATGGGCAGCACGTGGGCTACGTGCTGGCTCATTTGCATGACCTGAATGTCTCCTAGCCGACACTCCAAATAGGAGCGCACAGTTCCTGACATTCTTCACCCGTGGCAGCACTTAGGTCTCCAGAATTTGGAATTCAGGCCCCAATTTCCAGTCTTTAATGCTTGTGGTGTTCTTTGCATTGCTTTTCAGGATGGATTGTGTAGTGTTCCATGAAGACCACAGTATAGCTTTTACTTAAACAAAGCTATGATTTTATTTACGCTATTAAACTGGGTTTGACACTTGTTCTTTTAGAATACAGAATTGATCACTAACATCTAATTACACTCCCCTGCTGCTCATTTCACTCACTGGTTTAACTCTGATCTAACCTTCTCACACGAACTGCTCTGATTGTCTCGCTCGAGCTGTCTCCTGCTTACACTCCTTCCCGAAGGGGAGGTAAGCATCACTGCTTTATATAGTAGTATCTGCAGCTCCCTCGAGTGGTTATTCATGGTACTACATTAACCCTTGCTATGCTGATAGTTATGATAATACCACATCTATTTTGAAAGAAAATATTATTACAGTGGTTGTGATATTTTCTTTTAGAACTAACCTATCTAAGTGACTAGTAATTATCACTATCTTATCATCATACAGTACAGTATTTGTTTGCATGATTACAGTTACATCACTTAGATGAGAATGGTTAAATTACAATCACAAGTTCAATCTCTCTGGAGGTTGTTGTCTTCTGGTAGAACATCTCAGTGGAATATTCAAGGCATTAGATGGCTGTAGTCCATCCTTTGGTGGTGTTAGTGCGAAACTTGGATCTGGTAAGGAAATGTCCTTAAATATGTTGTCTCATGGAACACCTTCTTCGTGTTGAGCTTGAACCTTGTGCCTGACACGAAGCAACGCTCGTCAGTTCCGTCTGAACAGCGTTCCTCATTCTACATAGAACATAGAATTTGCAGTAAGAAGTCTTACAACACCAGGTTAAAGTCCAACAGGTTTGTTTCGAATCACTAGTGCACTGCTCCTTCCTCAGGTGAATGAAGAGGTTTGTTCCAGAAACATATATATCGACAAAGACAAAGATGCCAGACAATCCTTAGAATGCGAGCATTTGCAGGTAATTAAGTCTTTACAGATCCAGAGATAGGGGTAACCCCAGGTTAAAAAGGTGTGAATTGTCTCAAGCCAGGACAGTTGGTAGGATTTCGCAAGCCCAGGCCAGATGGTGGGGGATGAATGTAATGCGCCATGAATCCCAGGTCCCGGTTGAGGCCGCACTCATGTGTGTGGAAGTTTCTGCTCGGCAATTCTGCGTTGTCGCGCGGCTTGAAGGCCGCCTTGGAGAACGGTTACCCGGAGATCAGAGGCAGAATGCCCTTGACTGCTGAAGTGTTCCCCGACTGGAAGGGAACATTCCTGCCTGGTGATTGTCGCGCGATGTCCGTTCATTCGTTGTCGCAGCATCTGCATGGTCTCGCCAATGTACCACGCTTCGGGACATCCTTTCCTGCAGTGTATGAGGTAGATAACGTTGGCCGAGTCGCACGAGTATGCACTACGTACCTGGTGGGTGGTGTTCTCACGTGTAATGGTGGTATCCATGTCGATGATCTGGCATGTCTTGCAGAGATTACCCTGGCAGGGTTGTGTGGTGTCGTGGTCGCTGTTCTGAAGGTTGGGTAGTTTGCTGCAAACAATGGTTTGTTTGAGGTTGCGCGGTTGTTTGAAGGCAAGTAGTGGGGGTGTGGGGATGACCTTGGCAAGATGTTCATCTTCATCGATGATGTGTTGAAGGCTGCGAAGAAGATGCTGTAGTTTCTCCGCTCCGGGAAAGTACTGGACGACAAAGGGTACTCTGTCAGTTGTGTCCCGTGTTTGTCTTCTGAGGAGGTCGGTGCGGTATTTTGCTGTGGCGCATTGGAACTGTCGATCGATGAGTCGAGCACAATATCGCGTTCGTACGAGGGCATCCTTCAGCGGCTGTAGATGTTTGTTATGCTCCTCCTCGTCTGAGCAGATCCTGTGTATACGGAGGGCTTATCCACAGGGGATGGCTTCTTTAATGTGTTTAGGGTGGAAGCTGGAGAAGTGGAGCATCGTGAGGTTATCTGTGGGCTTGCGGTAAAGCGAAGTGCTGAGGTGACCGTCCTTGATGGAGATGAGTGTGTCCAAGAATGCAACTGATTTTGGAGAGTAGTCCATGGTGAGTCTGATGGTGGGATGGAACTTATTGATGTCATTGTGTAGTCGTTCAGTGATTCTTCTCTGTGGATCCAAAGGAAAAAAAATGTCATCGAAGTATCTGGTGCATAACGTCGGTTGAAGGTCCTGTGCGGTGAGGAGGTCTTGTTCAAACTTGTGCATGAAGATGTTGGCACATTGAGATGCGAATTTGGTCCCCATGGCTGTTCCGTGCATCTGGATGAAGAACTTGTTGTCGAAGGTGATTTCATTGTGATCCAGAATGAAGCGGATGAGTTGCAGAATCGCGTCTGGAGATTAGCAGTTGTCGGTGTTGAGTACTGAGGCTGTTGCAGCAATGCCGTCGTAATGGGGGATGCTGGTGTAGAGTGCTAAGACGTCCATTATGACGAGGAATGTTCCTGGTTCAACTGGTCCATAGGTGCTGAGTTTCTGTAGGAAGTCCGTCGTGTCGCGATAGAAGCTGGGCGTACCTTGTACGATGAGTTTCAAGATGCCCTCAATGTAGCCAGAGAGGTTTTCACACAGGATCCCATTGCCTGGAACGATAGGACAGCCTGGTGTGTTGGCCTTGTGTATTTTCGGGAGGCAGTAGAGATCTCCAATGCGGGGATTACGTGGGATGAGAGCACGTAGGGTGCTCTGAAGATCTGGATCCAAGGTCTTGATCAGTCTGTTGAGTTGGCGGATGTGTTCCTTGGTCGGGTCTGCGGGTAACTGTCTGTAGTGTTCCTGGTTGTTGAGTTGTCGGTATACTTCTTTGAAGTAGTCCGTTCTGTTCAGTATGACGGTGGCCCCTCCTTTGTCTGCTGGTTTGATGACGATATTGCGGTTGGTCTTCTGAGCGCGGATGGCGTTGCTTTGTGCTTGATGTTCGGGGCTGTCTTGTGAATGCGACTGATGAATCAGGCATTGACACGACTCCTGACGGCTTGAGCATACATGTCGAGTCCAGGGCAGCGGCTTTCCGGAGGGGTCCAATTCGACTCTTTCCTCTTCGGTTGCCGCACCGTAGATCTCTCGGTCTGCTGTTCCGGTTCATTGGTAGTCTCCTTGGGATCTCTGTTGGCCTCTTGGGGTCTGTGGAAGAATTCCCGGAGCCTCATTCTCCTGATAAATTCCTCCGTGTCTGCTGCGTGACTGATGGGGTCCATTTTGGTGGTGGTGCAGAAATTGAGCCCTCTGCTGAGGACTTCGATTTCGTCTGGTTGAAGAGTGTAGTCTGACAAGTTGACAATAGATTTCCCTGTATTGTTTTCGACTGTGGTACTGGGGGAGGCTTGGTTGCTGCTGGTGGTGATGCCGAGTTTCTCAAGCTTCCTATTCTTGGTGTGTATATAGGTGGCATAGTATCATTGTCTTATCCGTTTGGTGGTGTTTCGCAGCTGGTCTGCTGCGTCCTGAGCGCAAGTTGAGAATATGGCCTCTATCTTGGTTTCCAGGTTGCGTCGTCTGCTGTAGAGCTGGCGTACGAGGTGGCTGAGGAATGTGAGAGAAGTGCGACGGCAGAGTCTCTCAGCGTAGTCTGTGTTGTAGGTCGACTTGAGTGGGTTTGTGATCTGGAGCCCTTTCGGGATGTTCAGTAGTCAAGGGCATTCAGCCTCTGATCTCCAGGTAAACGTTCTCCAAGGCGGCCTTCAGGACATTGGACAACGCAGAATCGCCGAGCAGAAACTTATAGTCAATTTCTGCCCACGTGAGTACGGCCTCAACCGGGACCTTGGATTCTTGTCCCATTACATTCACCCCCCACCATCTGGCCTGGTCTTGCGAAATCCTACCAACTGTCCTGGCTTGAGACAATTCACACCTCTTTAACCTGGGGTTACCCCTATCTCTGGATCTGTAAAGACTTAAGTACCTGAAAATGCTCACATTCTAAGCATTGTCTGGCATCTTTGAATTTGTCTGTACATATGTTTCTGGAACATACCTCTTCATTCACCTGAGGAAGGAGCAGTGCTCCGAAAGCCAGTGTTTGAAACAAACATGTTGGGCTTTAACCTGGTGTTGTAAGACTGCTTACTGTGCTCAACCCAGTCCAATGCCGGCATCTCCACATCATAGAATTTACAGTGCAGAAGGAGGCCATGTGGCCCCTCGGGTCTGCACCAGCCTATGTAAAGAGCACCCCACCCAAGCCCACACATTCACCCTATCCCTGTAACCCCTCCTAACATTTTTGAACACTAAAGGCAATTTATCATGGCCAGTCCACCTAATCTGCACATCTTTCGACTGTGGGAGGAAACAGGAGCACCCGGAGGAAATCCACGCAGACACGGGGAGAACATGCAGACTCCACACAGACAGTGACCCAAGCCAGGAATCGAACCTGGGACCCTGGAGCTGTGAAACCACAATCAGGCTGATTAAATTTGTTTTTCCGATTGCCGGGCACTGTTTCTTTAACGGGGCATGGGCACACCGGCTATACCTTGACAGCTTGGCAGCTCCCTTTGCCAGTTAGTTGTTTACGGCAGGTTCCTTTGACAGGTTCTGTTGACAGTTTTCAGTTCACTTTGTCAAATCTGTTGGCAGTTGCAATGAGGTTAATACTAATGAGTTTGTGTACTTTTGACAGATTTATGCCTACTGTAACAATTCTAAAGGGCACCTGATATCCACCAAAGATGCGCCTGGACCCTATCCAAAGAAGTGCCTTATCCCTCCAAGCAGGTACCCTGGATATCCAAAACATGATCCACCAAATTCAGACCTGCTCTTACCTGGACTAATCTGCACACTCCAGTTTTCACACTTATGACCTACCAATATCCCAATTCTGTCTTAAACATGACTTAAACATCCAGCTGCCTTCGCAAACTGAGCATGGAGAGAGAGAGCTAGTTGGGACTTTTTAAAGACGCTTAGCAACAGTTTTCTAGCGAGAATTTAGCTGAATCTTTTACCTCCACTACCGGAATCAAAAGTAAAACTAAAATGGAACCTTGTAGCTCTGGAAAAACATTCCAGAGGGATAATATCCAATCACTACTTGTTACTGGGCAGAGCAAATCCTTGAGGGCCAATTCATTGGCCACCAGCCATGTCAATCAAACCGAGTCCCAACCAATGTCTATCATTGGTGTCCCAGGGCTGGGATTCAAACCCAGGTCCTCAGCGCTGTAGCCCAGTGCTAACCACTATGCCTTGTGCCGCCCCTTACATTCATAAGAGTCTGCCAATGTACTGTTAATACAAAGAATAAAAACAATAAAAATGACTTATATTACGCTGGACAAAGAGGTTAGAAAATTTCAATACAGGAACCAGAAAATGATTCAAACTCACGCTATTCATTTTACCCCAAGAACTCTCACAGACACTAAATCCCAGTGAAGATTTACTACTGTCTTGACACAAAGATTTTTTTGTATGGATTAACTCAGCTTCAAACAGTTTTCTTCCAACAGACATCTGAGCATTCACTAGATTTTTTTTTCAACGGCATCTCTCCCTGAGACACCCAAAAACCACAATCTAAACTCTCTATTACTCCAGCTTCTGTGCAAACCCATGAGTTCCCTAAACTCCCCAGCAGACTTGCAGGTTCCTTATTTGACATTCTGGCTGTACTCTCTGGGATACACACACAGTTACTGCCTACCCTTCTGTATTTCCCCATCTCTCCCTGTGCCTCTGGGCCTGTCACTATGCAACAGGCAGCTTTTTCTAAATTATTGCCGGCAATCTGTCCCACCCCTCTGTAATGATATACAGACAAGCAGCTAATGGACACAGAGAACAGGACATGACCAATAAGCAGGCAGGACACTCAGGGGTGGGATCTGATTATAAAAGACACGAGGCACTCACACTCCACCTCTTTCCACTGATGAACATCTAGATAGTCAGTCAAGGGTGTTGTTACAATCTCACACCTCCACCACGTGGCTAAGAGCTAGTCTGGTTCAGTCAGAGTAACCACACTTAAGTTAGCAGAGAGTCGAACTCACAGAGAACTGTGCCAACTGTGCTATTCGTCCAATAAACCTGATTGCACCATCTTCAAGGTCTGGAGTATCTTTCTGATCTAAGCTGCATCCAGTTGCAGCCAGTGTTAGACCAGTGTACCTAACACATTACCCTCCACCTCACAACAGGTTCCTCTGTAGCGAATGTAGTGAGCTATTCAAATATCCTTTGCCTTAGACAGGACTCGAAGATCCCACTGGCAGTACTGACCGGGAACTGCTGCCTCTTTTTTTTTTTAACTTCACTAAACTATTAACCACTTGGTAACCCATCTCTTCACTTCGGGAGCTGTAAAACATCATCAAAAATGCATGTACATAAACAGGACCCAAGACTTCCCAGCTGCCAGGCCACAAAAACCTCAAAATGAATGTAAAACCTTTCTTCACATCCAAGTACAAAATATAAATTAAATTGAAAGTGGCACATTGTTCCTGACAAATGGTACCAGTTTTTTTTATTATTTTCAGATTTTAAAATCTGAGTTTAAAAGCTCAGGCTGCAACCTGGGACTTGAAGTCACAGACTCTAGGGCCGAGACATTCCGGCTCCGATCCAGCAGGTTTTCCCACGGCAGATGTGGTGATCCATTTACATCCCCATTGACTCTGGCAGGACGAGAAGATCCTGCCATTGGGAGGGGCTGTGAAACCTCACCCTCGGTTATTCATTTAATAACACCATTGTTGTTATTGCTATGTCACAGTGGATGAATGTAGGGAATGAATGAAAAAAGTATATAAAAGTTTTGTTTATTTTCACAGGCTGTTGTGGGCTCTTCTGTCCATTTATTATGCCATGCTATGTGGCCAGTGGTTATGGAGAGTCTTGCTGTGTGGGCTGGGTCCCTGGTGGTATGATTGCACTGAGAAGTCACATGCGTCTTTCATATGGCATCCAGGTAGGTGGATGATCTACTATCATTTTTACACAGCTTGTTTCACCTCACAGATCTTTCCACAACAAGATATTTGGGAGTAGGTGCCGGTTTAGCTCAGTTGGCTGGACGGCTGGTTCACGATGCAAGGCAAGGCGAACAGCGCGGGTTCAATTCCTATTCATGAAGTCCCAATCTTCTCAACCTTGCCCCTCGCTTGAGATGTGGTGATCCTCAGGTTAAATCACCACCAGTCAGCCCTCCCCGTCGAGGGGAAAGCAGTCACTGGTCATCTGGGACTATGGTGACTCTACTTTATTTGTGGGTCATTGCATTTTGCTTTGACTCCCGACAACCTGTAGCTGAATTCCTTGCAGCTTGTTGCGACAATGGACTCCCCCTTCCTTTGCCGTTCAACCAGTTAGATATCTCCTCACCAAGTGCTCTGGTACTGCCATTATTTCTGGAGTATGGGAATCTCCCTCTACACTTTTTCTTTGGAATAAGAAGAAAAGACACGGTGTCGAAAAGAACAAACAGGTTACTTATCCAGCTGCCACTGCTAACCGTGGATGCATGAACCTAGGCCCGAATCCACTCCCATTCATACTTGGTGCCTGATCAAGAGTCTGGACATCCAAAAGGGAGGAGCCCGCTAAGAGCCATCCCCTGTCCTTGCTGTCAACTCCCCTGCATCCTTCTCCCCACAACCCCTACCGTGCGAACGCCCTACCCCCTAACCCCACCTCCCACCTCACATACCTGAGTCCTGCATCTCTCTGAAATCCTGGGATTCCTGTGCCTGTCATACCGGTAGCAGCCACAGCCTCCCATTTGGGCGCTGCTGAGCAAAGAACTGCCAACTTCTGATTGACCAGCAGCTATAGGGGCTGGTTTAGCACAGTGGGCTAAACAGCTGGCTTGTAATGCAAGAACAAGGCAAGCTGTGTGGGTTCAATTTCCATACCAGCCACCCGAACAGGCCCTGGAATGTGGTGACTAGGGGCTTTTTACAGTAACTTTATCGAAGCCGACTTGTGACAATCAGTGATTATTATTATTATTATTATCTGGTTGGTAAAATTTCCAATCCCGGGGTCTTGATTCCAGGGGAAGGCCCATCCCTGGCATCGAGAATTATTCGCATTTATATAGCACCTTTCAGAACTTTGGGGTAGCATGTTGGCACATTGGTTAGCACTGCCGCCTCACAGTTCTAGGGACCCAGGTTCAGTTCCAGCCTTGGGTGACTGTGTGGAGTCTGCACGTTCTCCCCGTGCCTGCGTGGGTTTCCTCCGGGTGTTCCGGTTTCCTCCCACAGTCCAAAGATGTGCAGGTTCGGTGAATTGGCCATGCTAAATTGCCCCTTAGTGTCCAGGCATGTGTAGGCTAGGTTAAGAGGTTATTGGGATAGGGTGGGGAAGGGGGCTTTGTTGGAGTGCTCTTTCAGAGGGTCAGTACGGACTCGAATGGCCTCCTTTTGCACTGTAGGATTCTACCTGACGTCCCTGCACATTCCAACCAGTGAAGTACCACGACTGCTGTAAATGGAGCAGCCAATTTGCACACAGCAAACTCCCACAAACAACAATGTGATTATGACCGGATAACTTGTTTTGTGATGTTGTTTGAGAGATAAATATTGGGCAGCAGGGCCTGGATTTTTCAGTGTTTCCCAATCTGCCAGTCGAAGAATTGGTGGGGAACACATTCCTGTTGACCAGAGCAGTCTTGCAACAATCTGTTATTCCATGGAATATTAATTTTCTGGGATATGGGATTTCAGCCCCACGTTCAGGCAAGCTCCTGCCTTCGTGAACAGTGACCGGCAGTCCCTAAATTCGAAGTCCCTGTGAGCAGGACCATGAGCGTGTGGGGCTCTCATGGATTAGAGAGGTGGTGAGGCCCAGGGGTTGGGGAGAGGGGCTTGGGAATCTTGATGGGAAGGCTTGGTGGAAGGGACCTCTTGTAGCATTGGAGTGGGGGGGGGGGGGAATGGAGGGGGGGTGAGGGGAAGAAACCTTGAGGGAGTTCCAGGATGTGGAATGGAAGCCTTGAGGGAGGCACGCCCAGCCCCACCCACCTCCCGGCTGAGGCTCAAAGGGAACAATCCACTGGGCTTTCCCCAACACTGCCCCTGAACGTCTCCCACCAGCCTCAAATTGAGGCCAGATGTGAAATGACCCTTAAGTTGCTAATCATTATCACCTAACAGCCTCAATTGGGGCAAAAGTGGGACCTAGGCCTCACACACTCGGTTAAATTGCAAACAGATGTGGGGCAGGTGGGATGGTAATGGGAAGGCCATCCAGGGTTTTCTTTCTCTTCCCCTGCCTCTTGCAAACCTGCCAGTGGGGGACAGTACAATTCTGCCCAGGTCTAAGTCACTCCGTCTTCTTCAAAATAATCCCATGAGATCTTCACATCGACCAGAACGAGCAGATAGGGCCTTGGTTTAATATTACATCTGAAGGACATTGAGTGGGATTCTCAGTCCCGCCAGACCCGTTTTCTGGCGCGACGTGCCCAGCTGGCAGCGGAATCCTCAGTCCCGGCAGCCAGCCAATGGGGTTTTGTGGCCAACCCACACCGTCGCCAAATCCACGGGCGTGAGTGCGCTACCGGCAAAGTGGAGGATCCCACCGACGGAGAATCCCACCTAGTACCTCTTACAATGCAGCACTCCCTCAGAGTGGACTGGCACCCAGAAACCTGTGAGTCAACAAGAGAGCCACAGCTGACACACACGGTAGAGGGATAATATGTGTTTAAGTTGTTCCAGAGACAGATTATACCTAACTGCACTGGTAGTATTTCTCCCATCCACAGTTACATTTGATATGCACGTGACAAGCAGTCACTCTGCAAAACTGCTTGCAAAGGACAGAAGACAGTTAGATGCAGTGTTACCTTTTAAAAAATTCATTCTGAGACTATGGGTGTCTCCAGCAAGGCCAGCGTTTGTTGCCCGACCCTAGTTACCCTCGAGACGGAGATGGTGAGTTGCCTGCTTGAAGCGCTGCAGCTTATTTGATGAAGGTACTCCCACAGTGCTATTCGGTAGAGGATTCGAGGATGTAAACTCAATGACGAAGAACGAACAACAACATATGTCAAAATCAGGATGATGTGTGACTTGGAGGGGAACTTTGTGGTGTTTCTTTGTACCTGCTGGCCTTGTGCTTCAAGGTGAATTTGCAAGAAGCTGTGATGAATTGCTGCAGGCCATTCTGGCTAGGGCACACAGTGTGTCTACTACATGGACACTTGAAGATAATGTGTGCAATGGGGCTGGCATTGGTGACAGAGATGATCTTCCTTTGTTCCCTTCAAACACAATTTAGAACAGAACTATTGAAAACTTTAGTAATAATAATCATTCTTATTATTATTATCACTTAATAATAATAATCTTTATTGTCACAAGTAGGCTTACATTAACACTACAATTAAGTTACTGTGAAAATCCCCTAGTCGCCACACTCCGGTGCCTGTTCGGGTACACAGAGGGAGAATTCAGAATATCCAATTCACCGGACAAGCACGTCTTTTGGGACTTTTGGGAAGAAACCGGAGCACCTGGAAGAAACCCATGCAAACACCACCATTTCCTATTCTCCAGCTTTTCAATAAAGAGACAGTGTGCTTTTTCACTGAGTCTCTTTCCACTTCCATCATCACTTCCCATAGCCTCTCTTCTTCCATTGACTCAGACATTGACAAGATCAGGTCCTTATAGCCCTCATCACCTTAACCTCTCTAAACCTGACCAGGGATGTGTAGGTTAGGTGGGGTTACGGTGATAGGGCGGGAGAGAGAGCCGAGGTTAGGTGCTCTTTCAGAGGGTCGGTGTAGACTCGATGGGCCTAATGGCCTCCCCTGCACTGTATGGGCTCTGAGTTCCCAGTCACATCTCCTTCTGCATATACCACTGGAAAGAACTCACCCCTTCATCTCTTATGATTTTCAAACTCCCAAATGTCTGCACTCCTATTGCCTCTATAGCTCTGCAACTGCCGAGTTGTTCAACCATTCTCACACCTCGACCTTCCACTAACACATCCCCAGCGAAATCTTTACCATTTCCCAACTTGATCTTTCAGCTGGTAAGCTCCCACATTCACTCCATCAACAACAACAAATTATATTTGATTACCATCCTTGGCATCATAAAACATCCCAAGGTGCTTCACAGACATATTCAAAAACAAAGTTTGACAGCGCTCTGTATGGGGATATTCGAGAACATGGCCAAAAACTTGGTCAAGAAGTAAGGTTTTAAGGAGTATCTTAAAGGAAAAGAGAATTAGAGAGGCAGAGAGATGGAAGAAGGGAATTCCAAAACTAAGGCATTGGCAACTGAAGGCACGGTCCCCAACAGGTAGAGCAATTGATCAGATAGTATCTGGTGCACAGTTGGCTTCCCTACCTATTGTCACATCAAGTTGGATCACAAGTCCCAGCAGACTTCACTCCGCTCTGCTGGAACTGCCCAGTACTCCAGGGTAACCCAGGAGAGCGAAGAAAATCACCAGTTTCTTTCCTTCCTCACTAATCGCCTCGTAATCCTTTCCCCTTGCACCGTCTATGTTTGACAGCAACTTTCAGCTTTTTCTCTGCCTTTTTCTAGCCCTCCAAATCACCCCTCAGTCAGCACTTCATGGATCGCCAATCACTCCCTAGTTTCTCTTCCATCTTCTTTATCTCATTTATGAAAGTGACCTCACATTCACGTGACACCATTCCCACCAAACTGCGGACCACCCATGTCTTCCTGCTCCCACGTTTACATGCTAACAGAGCCATAGTGCCAGAGAAAAGTTTTGGTGCAGAATGAGGCCATTCAACCCATTATGTCTACTCCAGCCAAAAAGATTAAAAAAATTAATTAGCTGCTCGTTTTAATCCCATTTTTACACGCCTGGGCCAAATCCCTGCAGGTTACAGCAATTCAGATGCCGATCCAGGTACCTTTTAAATGAGTTGAGCATTTCAGCCTCAACCACCAACTTGGGCAGTAAATTCCAGAAGCCCAACACCCTCTGGTTGAAAATGTTTTTCCTTACATCCTTTCTAAGCTGATGCCAAGGATCTCACATCTAGCAATCACCTTAAATCCACAAATCCATGCCCACTGGTAATTGACCCCATCAGCTGGGAGAAAAGTTCTGTCCTGTCTACCCTGTCGAGGCCTTTCATCATTCTGTGTACCTCAATTGAGTCCTCCCTTTGTCTCCATTGTTCTAAGGAAAATCATGCCTATCCAATCTTTCTGCATAACTGCAATTTTCAAGCCCTTGTAACATTCTTGTGATCTCCTCTCTCCAGAGCAATTATATCCTTCCTGTAATGTGGCAACCAGACCTGTATGCACAACTCCAGCTGTGACCTAACCAGTGTTTTATACAGTTCCAGCATTACATCCCTGCTTTTGCATCCAATACCTCACGCAATAAAGGAAAGCATTCCATGTGCTTTCTTTACCACCTTGTCGACCTGCCCTGCCTACTTCAGGGACCTGTGGACATGCACGCCAAGGTCTCTCACTTCCTCAACCCTTCTCAATATTTTCCTGTTTATCCTGCTTATTCCTTTGCTTTGTTTGCCCTCTCGAAATGCATTAGCTCGCACTTTTCTGGGTTGAATTCTATTAGCCACTTCTCTGCTTTCTCAACCAAACCATTGATAGTATTCTGGATTCAACAGCTATCCTCTTCACGATCAACCGCATGGCCAGTCTGCAAATCTCCCAACCATGCCACACAGTGAGAATTGGAAAATGATCCTCAGAGAATCTGTTAATTCCTCCCTGGCTTCCTTAAACAGCCTGAGATACAATCCATCCAGCTCTGATGATTTATCCACCTTCAACGATGACAGTCCCTCCAGTGCTTCCTCTCTCTTTATGCTTATTGTATCTAATATTTCACACTCCTTCTCTTTAACTAGAATGTATCAATCATCCCTCTTTTTTTTTAGTGAAGACAGAGACAAAGTACTATTTAGAACCCTGCCCAAATTTTCCAAATTAACCCATAAGTTATAATGTACACCTCTGACAGGCCCTACCTTTTCCTTACCTATTTCCCGCACCAGCCTCCCCGAACAGGCGCCACAATGTGGCGACTAGGGGCTTTTCACAGTAACTTCATTTGAAGCCTACTTGTGACAATAAGCGATTTTCATTTCATTTCATTATTCTCTTGCTCTTAATGTTTTTGTAAAATATTTTAGTATTTTCTTCGATTTTACCTGCAAATACTTTTTCGTATCCTCGCTTTGCTGTCCCAATTTCCATTTTTCCTTCACCCCTGTATTTTCTATACGTCTCTAGGCTTTCTGCAGTATTAAGCTTTTTGTGACTGTTATAAGTTTTCTTCTTATGCTTTATCTTACCCTGTAATATTCTGGATAGCCAAGAGGCTCTAGGTTTGACAGTACCATCATTTTTCTTTGTGCCTGTGCCTGTAGAATTTCATCTTTGAATGCCTCTTTCTGCTTTGACACAGTTTTTGATTTCTTCGCTTCAAGGTACTATTCCCTTCTCTTTTAAAACCGCTATCATCACCACCTTCACTCTGGCCGCTCGACTAATTTTCAACATTCCTTTTTTTCTAACATCTTTAAACATGTTGTCACCTCGGAGATCTATGTCCATCCACCCAATTAATTGTTGTTTGAATACCAACCAATAGGTTTTAAACTTTCCACAGAACCAAAGCAAACCTAATAAAAGTATTTACCATTGTCCAGTTTAGTAGAACTGTCCTTCCTCTGTTTTAATCAGATTTCTACAAGCAACTCACTTCCCAATCCCATACCATCGCCTTGGGAGTGCCCCTTGCCTTGGATCCATGTTTTTTCCATCCTCTTCCTCATCTACATCATGCCGTTGGCAACATTAACCACAGAAATGGGTTCAATGACCAGAAGTGCATTCACGTCACCCAGCGTCACTCTGTGTTACCCCTCTCAACCCCGCCAAACCTCTGTGCTATTACATCACTTGTCTGGCATTTAGAGTTGGATGAGGCATAGTTTTAATCAGCTCAACATTGAGAGCACAAGAAATTTGCCCCTCCGATAAATATTTCCCAATACATTGGTTTCACTTTATTCATGTGTACATCAATATTTGCTGAGACTAACACAGTCAGAGAGCTGAATGTACTGGCAAACCTCATGGTTGGCACAATTTGATAGTTATGGAGGAATTATTTTGTGGAATAAACAAAGTTGTGTTTTTTTTTGTTCTTTTTTATTGAATGTTCATGTTTGTTTCCAGTGTTGTACAGACCACTCCAAGGAGCTGGGTTCAGCTGTCATGCTCAGTTGACCCTCTTTCCTGTGCATTGTAAAGGTTATTCTCCATGATTACTCTCAACAGGAGAATTGAAATGTTTTAGGTGAACTCAAAGACGTGTAAGCTAATGGCCTGAGACTGACTCATATTTGGACAATCCTGTCATTGTCATTTCAGAATCTCATTTTATTAGCTTGATTGACTGTCCCCATAACAACATCCACCACCACACCCCCTCCCCCACACACCCCCACCCTGGATGCCAGGCCCTGCCTACTACACTCCTTCAGGCCCCCTACTCACTATCCTCCGCTGGATCCCTCTTCATATCGCTGACCCCACTCCACCTGCCCCCCCCCCCCACCTCCCCGCCGCACCAACCCATCCCAATGCCCCCCCTAGTAAGCTGCCGTTCACCTGCTCCCCTCCCGGAAAACCGCAGACCTCCGGTACAACAAAATAGTGTTAACGCCGCATTTAAATAAATGCGTGCCAGGCACAACAAGATCCTCATGCACTACTGACTTTTATCTTGAAAGTTGGACTTTAAAAGAAAAAGGTTGATGCTAATAAGTATTCATGGCGCACAAATGGGTATGAACCCACCATAGGAAGGAGTGAGGCCTGATACGATGCAAGCATGTCACTGACTTTATTTCAGCATCGTAGCCCGCTGTCAGAAAATCTAAATGTTGTAACCTGCCTAATTCATCACCCTACAGGCCACATACATCTGTTTCCATTCTTGTGGTCTCCATCAAATGCATCCCCCTCCCCCCCTGCCAAATACATCTTCAAATGGCTTCTTGTCACTTCACAGCCCCTGATGCACTACCAATTGACCACAGAAGCGAAGTTGTAGTCCGAACTGAAGGCTTTAATAGACAAGATGTTTCCCCAGCAGCTCAGGTACAGAAAGGCAGCTGTGGGGAATACACGGGCTCTTATATCCTGCCTTACAGGGCGGAGCTACCTTACAACTCTAACCAATGGGTGACTAGTGTTACATACCATCGGGCCAATGAGCAGCGAGCCTTCTCCACCAATGGTGTCTCGGCATTGCTGGGTACCGTAATACCTCTAGTCATACTACCACAACTCTCTTGTCCAAACATCCATCAGCAGTGGGAGTTTGCTCACGTTTGCAAAATCAGGTGGAATCAGCAAACGAAGTGTTCAGAAGGTGTTTAATAATAATCTTTATTAGTGTCGTAAGTAGGCTTACATTAACACTGCAATTAAGTTACTGTGAACACCCCCTAGTCGCCATCTTCCGGCGCCTGTTCAGGTAAACTGAGGGAGAATTCAGAATGACTGATTCACCAATCAAGCATGCCTTTCGGGACTTGTGGGAGGCAATCAGAGCACCCAGAGGAAACCCACGCAGACAAGGGGAGAACGTCCAGACTCCGCACAGACAGTGGTTCAAGCCGGGAATCGAACTTGGGACTTTGACTCTGTGAAGCAACAGTGATAACACTGTGCTACCATGTTGCCCAAATATAACACCTGACCTCCTCTCGCCTACTCATTAGGCCATCTTTCCAAACCATTATTCTACCCGAGGGATTAGTCCTTTGGGCCTCAATAACCAGAGTCAGAGCATGACCTCATCTGATCAATAATCATTTATTCTGAATGTGTCGCTGAGAATTCATATTGCTCTGTTGACTGCTGCTCTTCAATGGTTGGACATGTTGGCTAAAGCTCTTCCCTCCTCTGTTGTACAGGGAACCATCTGTCAAGATGTGATGATGACAGGCTGCTGTGGAACACTTGAACTTTGCCGAATGGCTCGTGAGATGCGTAAACACAATCGTTAGCCCTGGGAAGATTGGTAAAAAAAAAATCAATCCTATTTTCTCCCCTCCCTGTGTTTAATTCCCAGGATATTGACTTTTAGTCTTGGCAAAGGGTGTTCCTGGCCCCCAGCAAGTTGCTATTCTTAAAAGGTGACCCAGAACAATGTGTGACTGTAAGCTGGGCTATAAAGTTGAATATGATCCTTCCCGCTTGCTAGGCACAACATACATGTTTTACTTCTCCTTTTCTCTTCCTCCGCAGACCACCGCAGCCTCCCCTGCTGAAGGTGTGGATTTCTTCAATGGAATATGGGTGGGGCACACAAATATCAGTCACCCTTCCATGTCCAAGGTGCCCATTAATCATGTGTGAGCCTCCGACGAGTGCGTTAGCTGCTGTTCAGCTGAGCACAACATCAGAGTGAATCCCACAGACTTTGAGCAAAAGGCTGCACAATAATCATCAGGCCCAGAAAGCTGGTGGATTTGCCCTTCAATACTCCAGGGGTAATATTGGCCAGTTGTAAGAAACACCCCTAATCATCAGATTCAGCACAAAGCTCTGGTTAAATCTGTGTGGTCTCTGTGGCTCAGTTCTGAACAGATCTGTACCAAATAAACTACCAGGGAAGCTACACTGACCAGCTGGCCCAACACTTGTTTTTGATTAAACAAGAGGAGATAGAGCAATGCGAATGTGGTAAGGTGTAAAATGATCTACCCCCCAAAAAAGAATAGGGCTAATGTTGCCTTTAGTTGACAGCGTAAAGTGGGAGACGCCAGATCATTGAACCTTAAAGCACAAGAGGTCCATTAAGCCTGTGGTGCCTCTGCTGACATTGGATAGACTCAGCCAATCGGTCCCCTTTTTATTCCCATTGCTTTGGAGATGTTTGTTTCCTCACCTGGCAATTGCACACATGAGAGAGGGCTTGTTGCCACAGTGAAAGACTTGGTGAAATGCAGAGGAGGAAGGTGCGCTGGGTGGCTATTCTGAAAAGTATGCCTTTGAATATATTTCTTTTGTCTGATCCAAATTTCAGTCCCTATTGAGACAGCTGGCACAAGCCTCAAAAAGCAGGCTTTGTGTTAAAAGTTCAATTGAACCTGATTATTATCCCTTATCTTGTGTGACAGGCAAAGAGCTGGCCAAGTGCGGAGTTGGAAGGTCTACCGATTGTGTGCCCCGATCACTTGTCCATGCAACTGTGATCACGCCTCTGTCACCAGCTCTCTTGTACAATACAACGTGTGCATAGGTTGATGGGGAAATGGTCTCAGGCACGAAGGCCGTACTGGGGACACATTGCATACACAGTCGAGGAGGTCTGAGTCCAGGTCAAAAACAGACCTTGGACCCCATTAGTATGAATTGCCTGAGGCTGGAATCACCAGTTGAGCATCCATAGATGGCTAGCCCATTTGAGAACAGTCTCGAGAGAGGGTACATCAGAATGGCATCATATTGAGGAAGTACAGTTGATGTACTGTGGAATTGGATGATTATTCCTGCTCCTTAGTTGCATATCCAAGAGTTCCATCTCATGTTTAATGTGGGCACCAGGAACATCTGAAAAAAACACCATTCACAATCAATTGGAATATTCATAGATTCATAGAATTTACAGTGCAGAAGGAGGCCATTCGGCCCATTAAGCCTGCACCGGCTCTTGGAAAGAGCGCCCTACCCAACCGCACACCTCCACCCTATCCCCATAACCCAGTAACCCCACCCAACACTAAGGGAAATTTTGGACACCAAGGGCAATTTATCATGGCCAATCCACCTAACCTGCACATCATTGGACTGTGGGAGGAAACCGGAGCACACGGAGGAAACCCACGCACACACGGGGAGAATGTGCAGACTCCGCACAGACAGTGACCCAAGCCGGAATCAAACCTGGGACCCTGGAGCTATAAAGCAATTGTGCTAATCACTATGCTACCGTGCTGCCCCAATATAATTTTATTATATTATTTTTTACGGGATGTGGGCAAAGCTAGTTAGGCCAACATTTATTGCCCATCCCTAATTGCTCTTCAGAAGGTGGTTAACTACCTTCTTGAGCTGCAGTCCCTGAGTTGTAGGTACACCCACAGTGCTGTTAGGAAGGGAGTTCCAGGATTTTAGCCCAGCGACAGTGAAGGAATGGCAATATATTTCCAAGTCAGGGTGGTGAGTGACTTGGAGGGGAACCTGCAGGTGGTGGGTTCCTGTGTGTCCCCTTCCTTGTCCTTCTAGATAGTAATAGTTGTGGGTTTGGAAGGTGCTGCATAAGGATCCTTGGTGGGCCACTGCAGTGCCTGTTGCAGATGGTACACACGGCTGCCACTGTGCATAGATGGTGGAGAGTTTGAATGTTTGTGGAAGGAATACTAATTGACCAGACTGCTTTGTCATGGGTGTTGCCAAGCTTCAAGTGTTGTTGTGGAGAGTATTCCATTAAACACCTGACTTGCACCTTACAGATGGTGGACAGGCTTTGGAGAATCAGGAATTGAGTTACTTGCCGCAGAGTTCCGAGCATTTGACCTCCTCTTGTAGCCATAGTATTTATACAGCTAGTCCAGTTCAGTTTCTGGTCAATGGTAACCCCCAGGCTGTTGATAATGGCAGATTCAACTATTGTGGTACCATTAAATATCAAGGATGATGGTTAGATTCTCACTTGTTGGAGATGGTCATTGCCTGGCACTTGTGTGGCACAAATGTTATTTGCCACTTGTCAGCCCAAGCCTGGATATTGCCCAGGTCTTGCTGCATTTGGACATAAACTGTTTCATTATCTGAGGAGTCGCGAATAGTGCTGAACATTGTACAGTCATCTGAAACATCCCCACTTCTGACCTTATGATGGAAGAGAGGTCATTGATGAAGCAGCTGAAGATGGCTGGGCCTAGGATACTACTTTGAGGGGAACTCTGAGATTGTATCCTGTGGCCCAGGAAGTTCAGTCGATAGCCCAGAAGGGTTCTCAAAGTAAGCAGGGAGAGACAGTCCAGCAGGAAGGGTGAAATTTTGGACAATTGTCATTCTTTTTTGACTGTTATTTTTATATTTATTACAGATTGAAGAACTGCTTCTTCACATCAAGACTGCTATGTTCCCTGATGCAGCAGTCCTGAATACTTTTCACCACATAAAGAATGCAAAGCTTTCCAAATATAAGCTGTATCTGATTGATTTAGCCATTTCATGCTTGCGTAACACTTTGCAAATGGAACTGTAATGAATTAAATTCAATTTAACTTAGGAGAAAGCAATGTTCAGGAACGATTACACAAATAAAAATAATTTTATGTTGTCTCCATTGTTTGTGTCAATCAAGTAAGAGAGTCTGTTATTGGGTTACTGTATAGGGTCATGGTAGTTATAGCAATGGCTCAATGGGAACAGTTTTGCTTGTGAGTTGGCAAGCTTGGCTCTCAGACATGAGCACATAATCTCGGCTCAAACTTCAGGGCCGGGATTCTCTGTTGGCAGACGCCAAAACCGCGAAACGCGATTGGGTGGAGATAGGTTCCGACGCCAAAATCACAGCGGGTGCTGGTTTGATGTCCAATCGCAATTCTCCGTCATCTTGACAGCAGCATCAATGCAGTCCAGAATGCACATACAGTAAACATGGTTTGCATGTCTTTAGGGGACCCGACCGGTATTCTCCGGGGCCTCTGCGATGCTCCGTCTCCGATGAGCTGAATTCCCGACGGCATAGTTCACTTGTGCTTTTAAAAATCGTGAAACAGGTACCATGGCTTCTGAGGGAGAGAAAGGAGGTACGGAAAGTGTCTAACATTGCCAAAATGTGCTTACAGTTGTGCCGCTGGCTGGGGGGCTTCTGCCAGAGCCGGGGGGAGTAGTAGGGGGTGGCCAGGAGGTGGGCTGTGTGGTCAGGGTGGACAGCCATGGGACACCCTTCCTGCAGCCGGCAAGGCAACCATGCAGTCGCGCACGCCGCTGACTGCCCACTGTGAACTTAGGGCGATAGGTCCTATGGGTGTCCCCCCAGGCCACCCTCCTGGTGCCCTCTGGCCCCAGCTGGCCTATCAACTGTATGGGCACGCTCCAGCGCAACCAGTGCCATCTTGTTGACTGGAATTAGTGTGCGCGGGGAGTGAAGTGTGTAGACGTTGCTGCAGCATGTCAGCCACCCGAATGTCAGTCAAGGGTGGCGAATCCCGCAAGGATTTTTTGGAATCGATTATGTTCCACGTGGTGCCGGTGCTAGCCCCTCTGCAGTTGCTGAATCGATCCAGGTTCAGCGCCAGTTTTGCAGTTGTGTAAATTCCACAAATCCTGCGTTGGCATCAACACTTAATCTCAGATTCGCAGAATCCTGCGCCATACATTTAAGGAGGCCACAGCTGCTCTCTGGGGTCCTCTTGGAAGATCCCAAAGGACAGCTTGAAGAAGATTGTGGGCCATTTCCCCAACGTCTATTCCACAAATAACACCACCAGCATGGATTATCTGTTTGTTTATCTAATGGTTGTTTGTGGGATCTTGCTGTGTACCAAGATATATTCCACATCAGGGGTCTTCAAACATTTTGGCAAATGCATCCCTTTAAAATAGATTAGTAATCATGGAACCCCTGTCCAAATAATGAAACTATATAAATGCTGCTGAACTGAAAGAGCTGCTGCAAAGGAATGTTTTAATGATGCTTTAAAGAAAGTGGGTATTTACAGACTGATATCAGTGAAATCAGAGTGCACAGTCTGTCCATCCAGAACAGGAGCACAGAGAGAGCAGCAGCCAAGGGAGAGAGCAGTAGAACAATGAGAGAGCAGTACCTGGGGCGGGGTGGGGGGAGTCGAAGCACGGGGAGAGCAGGAGTGCAGACAGATCAGGTGCACGGAGAGAGCAATTGCATGGAGAGCTGGTTCATGGAGAGCAGGAGCACGGGGAGAAAGTAGGAGCACAGAGAGCAGGAGCTCGGAGAGAGCAGGAGCATGGAGAGAGCAGGAGCACAGAGAGAGCAGGAGCACGGAGAGAGCGGGAGCAGGGAGAGAGGAGGAGCACACAGAGAGCGGGAGCACAGAGAGAGCGGGAGTACAGAGAGCGCAGGAGCACAAAGAGAGCAGTAGCACAGAGAGAGCAGGAGCACGGAGAGAGCAGGAGCACAGAGAGAGCAGGGCCACGGAGAGAGCAGGAGCACAGAGAGGGCAGGGGCACAGAGAGAGGAGGAGCACACAGAGAGCGGGAGCACAGAGAGAGCGGGAGTACAGAAAGAGCAGGAGCACAAAGAGAGCAGGAGCACAGAGAGAGCAGGAGCACAGAGAGAGCAGGAGCACAGAGAGAGCAGGAGCACAGAGAGAGCAGGAGCGCAGAGAGAGCAGGAGCACGGAGAGAGCAGGAGCAGGGAGAGAGCAGGAGCACAGAGAGCAGGAGCTCGGAGAGAGCAGGAGCACAGAGAGAGCGGGAGCACGGAGAGAGCGGGAGCACGGAGAGAGGAGGAGCACACAGAGAGCGGGAGCACAGAGAGAGCAGGAGCACAGAGAGAGCAGGAGCACGGAGAGAGCAGGAGCACGGAGAGAGCAGGAGCACGGAGAGAGTAGGAGCACGGAGAGAGCAGGAGCACGGAGAGAGTAGGAGCACAGAGAGAGCAGGAGCACAGAGAGAGCAGGGGCACGGAGAGAGCAGGAGCACGGAGAGAGCAGGAGCACGGGGAGAGAGCAGGAGCACGGAGAGAGCAGGAGCACGGAGAGAGTAGGAGCACAGAGAGAGCAGGAGCACAGAGAGAGCAGGGGCACGGAGAGAGCAGGAGCACGGAGAGAGCAGGAGCACGGAGAGAGCAGGAGCACAGAGAGAGCAGGAACTCGGAGAGAGCAGGAGCACAGAGAGAGCAGGAGCACGGAGAGAGCAGGAGCACAGAGAGAGCAGGAGCACGGGGAGAGAGCAGGAGCTCGGAGAGAGCGGGAGCACGGAGAGAGCGGGAGCACGGAGAGAGCTGGAGCATGGAGAGAGCAGGAGCACGGAGAGAGCAGGAGCACTGACAGAGCAGGAGCACAGAGAGAGCAGGAGCACGGAGAGAGCAGGGGCACGGAGAGAGCAGGAGCACGGAGAGAGCAGGAACACGGAGAGAGCAGGAGCACGGAGAGAGCGGGAGCACGGAGAGAGCAGGAACACGGAGAGAGCAGGAACTCGGAGAGAGCAGGAGCACGGAGAGAGCAGGAGCACAGAGAGAGCAGGAGCACAGAGAGAGCAGGAGCACAGAGAGAGCAGGAGCACGGAGAGAGGAGGAGCAGGGAGAGAGCAGGAGCACAGAGAGAGCAGGATACAGAGAGAGCAGGAGCACAGAGAGAGCAGGAGCACAGAGAGAGCAGGAGCACGGAGAGAGCCGGAGCACGGAGAGAGCAGGAGCACGGAGAGAGCAGGAGCACGGAGAGAGCGGGAACACGGAGAGAGCGGGAGCACGAAGAGAGCGGGAGCACGGAGAGAGCAGGAGCACGGAGAGAGCAGGAGCACGGAGAGAGCGGAAGCACGGAGGGAGCTGGAGCACGGAGAGAGCAGGAACTCGGAGAGAGCAGGAGCACGGAGAGAGCGGGAGCACGGAGAGAGCAGGAACTCGGAGAGAGCAGGAGCACAGAGAGAGCAGGGGCACGGAGAGAGCAGGAGCACAGAGAGAGCAGGAGCACGGAGAGAGCAGGAGCACGGAGAGAGCAGGAGCACGGAGAGAACGGGAGCATGGAGAGAGCAGGAGCACAGAGAGAGCAGGAGCACAGAGAGAGCAGGAGCATGGAGAGAGCGGGAGCATGGAGAGAGCAGGAGCACGGAGAGAGCAGGAGCACGGAGAGAGCGGGAGCACGGAGAGAGCGGGAGCACGGAGAGAGCGGGAGCACGGAGAGAGCGGGAGCAGGGAGAGAGCAGGAGCACAGAGAGAGCAGGAGCACAGAGAGAGCAGGAGCACAGAGAGAGCAGGAGCACGGAGAGAGCAGGAGCACGGAGAGAGCAGGAGCACGGAGAGAGCAGGAGCACGGAGAGAGCGGGAACACGGAGAGAGCGGGAGCACGGAGAGAGCGGGAGCACGGAGAGAGCGGGAGCACGGAGAGAGCGGGAGCACGGAGAGAGCGGGAGCACGGAGAGAGCGGGAGCACGGAGAGAGGAGGAGCACACAGAGAGCGGGAGCACAGAGAGAGCAGGAGCACAGAGAGAGCAGGAGCACGGAGAGAGCAGGAGCACGGAGAGAGCAGGAGCACGGAGAGAGTAGGAGCACGGAGAGACCAGGAGCACGGAGAGAGTAGGAGCACAGAGAGAGCAGGAGCACAGAGAGAGCCGGGGCACGGAGAGAGCAGGAGCACGGAGAGAGCAGGAGCACGGGGAGGGAGCAGGAGCACGGAGAGAGCAGGAGCACGGAGAGAGTAGGAGCAGAGAGAGAGCAGGAGCACAGAGAGAGCAGGGGCACGGAGAGAGCAGGAGCACGGAGAGAGCAGGAGCACGGAGAGAGCAGGAGCACAGAGAGAGCAGGAACTCGGAGAGAGCAGGAGCACAGAGAGAGCAGGAGCACGGAGAGAGCAGGAGCACAGAGAGAGCAGGAGCACGGGGAGAGAGCAGGAGCTCGGAGAGAGCGGGAGCACGGAGAGAGCGGGAGCACGGAGAGAGCTGGAGCATGGAGAGAGCAGGAGCACGGAGAGAGCAGGAGCACTGACAGAGCAGGAGCACAGAGAGAGCAGGAGCACGGAGAGAGCAGGGGCACGGAGAGAGCAGGAGCACGGAGAGAGCAGGAACACGGAGAGAGCAGGAGCACGGAGAGAGCGGGAGCACGGAGAGAGCAGGAACACGGAGAGAGCAGGAACTCGGAGAGAGCAGGAGCACGGAGAGAGCAGGAGCACAGAGAGAGCAGGAGCACAGAGAGAGCAGGAGCACAGAGATAGCAGGAGCACGGAGAGAGCAGGAGCACGGAGAGAGCGGGAACACGGAGAGAGCGGGAGCATGAAGAGAGCGGGAGCACGGAGAGAGCAGGAGCACGGAGAGAGCAGGAGCACGGAGAGAGCGGAAGCACGGAGGGAGCTGGAGCACGGAGAGAGCAGGAACTCGGAGAGAGCAGGAGCACGGAGAGAGCGGGAGCACGGAGAGAGCAGGAACTCGGAGAGAGCAGGAGCACAGAGAGAGCAGGGGCACGGAGAGAGCAGGAGCACAGAGATAGCAGGAGCACGGAGAGAGCAGGAGCACGGAGAGAGCAGGAGCACGGAGAGAACGGGAGCATGGAGAGAGCAGGAGCACAGAGAGAGCAGGAGCACAGAGAGAGCAGGAGCATGGAGAGAGCGGGAGCATGGAGAGAGCAGGAGCACGGAAAGAGCAGGAGCACGGAGAGAGCGGGAGCACGGAGAGAGCGGGAGCACGGAGAGAGCGGGAGCACGGAGAGAGCGGGAGCAGGGAGAGAGCAGGAGCACAGAGAGAGCAGGAGCACAGAGAGAGCAGGAGCACAGAGAGAGCAGGAGCACAGAGAGAGCAGGAGCACGGAGAGAGCAGGAGCACGGAGAGAGCAGGAGCACGGAGAGAGCGGGAACACGGAGAGAGCGGGAGCACGGAGAGAGCGGGAGCACGGAGAGAGCGGGAGCACGGAGAGAGCAGGAGCACGGAGAGAGCGGGAGCACGGAGGGAGCTGGAGCATGGAGAGAGCAGGAACTCGGAGAGAGCAGGAGCACGGAGAGAGCGGGAGCACGGAGAGAGCAGGAACTCGGAGAGAGCAGGAGCATGGAGAGAGCGGGAGCACAGAGAGAGCAGGAGCATGGAGAGAGCAGGAGCACAGAGAGAGCAGGGGCACGGAGAGAGCAGGAGCACAGAGAGAGCAGGAGCACGGAGAGAGCAGGAGCACGGAGAGAGCAGGAGCACGGAGAGAACGGGAGCATGGAGAGAGCAGGAGCACAGAGAGAGCAGGAGCACAGAGAGAGCAGGAGCATGGAGAGAGCGGGAGCATGGAGAGAGCAGGAGCACGGAGAGAGTGGGAGCACGGAGAGAGCGGGAGCACGGAGAGAGCGGGAGCACGGAGAGAGCGGGAGCACGGAGAGAGCGGGAGCACGGAGATAGCAGGAGCACGGAGAGAGCAGGAGCACGGAGAGAGCAGGAGCACGGAGAGACGGGATCACGGAGAGAGCAGGGTCACGGAGAGAGCAGGAGCATGGAGAGAGTGGGAGCATGGAGAGAGCAGGAGCACGGAGAGAGTGGGAGCACGGAGAGAGCAGGAGCACAGAGAGTGCGGGAGCACGGAGAGGGCAGGAGCACATAGAGAGCGGGAGCGCGGAGAGACCGGGAGCGCGGAGGGTGCGGGAGCGCGGAGAGAGCGGGAGCGCGGAGAGACCGGGAGCGCGGAGAAGACAGGAGCACGGAGAGAGCGGGAGCGCGGAGAGAGCAGGAGCTCGGAGAGAGCGGGAGCACGGAGAGAGCGGGAGCACGGAGAGAGCTGGAGCATGGAGAGAGCAGGAGCACGGAGAGAGCAGGAGCACTGACAGAGCAGGAGCACAGAGAGAGCCGGAGCACGGAGAGAGAGGAGCACAGAGAGAGCAGGAGCACAGAGAGAGCAGGAGCACGGAGACAGGAGGAGCAGGGAGAGAGCAGGAGCACAGAGAGAGCAGGAGCACAGAGAGAGCAGGAGCATGGAGAGAGCGGGAGCACGGAGAGAGCGGGAGCACGGAGAGAGCGGGAGCACGGAGAGAGCGGGAGCAGGGAGAGAGCAGGAGCACAGAGAGAGCAGGAGCACAGAGAGAGCAGGAGCACAGAGAGAGCAGGAGCACAGAGAGAGCAGGAGCACGGAGAGAGCAGGAGCACGGAGAGAGCAGGAGCACGGAGAGAGCGGGAACACGGAGAGAGCGGGTGCACGGAGAGAGCGGGAGCACGGAGAGAGCTGGAGCACGGAGAGAGCAGGAGCACGGAGAGAGCGGGAGCACGGAGGGAGCTGGAGCACGGAGAGAGCAGGAACTCGGAGAGAGCAGGAGCACGGAGAGAGCGGGAGCACGGAGAGAGCAGGAGCATGGAGAGAGCAGGAGCACAGAGAGAGCAGGGGCACGGAGAGAGCAGGAGCACAGAGAGAGCAGGAGCACGGAGAGAGCAGGAGCACGGAGAGAGCAGGAGCACGGAGAGAACGGGAGCATGGAGAGAGCAGGAGCACAGAGAGAGCAGGAGCACGGAGAGAGCAGGAGCATGGAGAGAGCGGGAGCATGGAGAGAGCGGGAGCACGGAGAGAGCGGGAGCACGGAGAGAGCGGGAGCACGGAGAGAGCGGGAGCACGGAGAGAGCGGGAGCACGGAGAGAGCGGAGCAGGAGAGAGCAGGAGCACAGAGAGAGCAGGAGCACAGAGAGAGCAGGAGCCGAGAGAGCGGGAGCACGGAGAGAGCGGGAGCACGGAGAGAGCGGGAGCACGGAGAGAGCGGGAGCACGGAGAGAGCGGGAGCACGGAGATAGCAGGAGCACGGAGAGAGCAGGAGCACGGAGAGAGCGGGAGCACGGAGATAGCAGGAGCACGGAGAGAGCAGGAGCACGGAGAGCGGGAGCACGGAGAGAGCAGGGTCATGGAGAGAGCAGGAGCATGGAGAGAGTGGGAGCATGGAGAGAGCAGGAGCACGGAGAGAGTGGGAGCACGGAGAGAGCAGGAGCACAGAGAGTGCGGGAGCACGGAGAGGGCAGGAGCACATAGAGAGCGGGAGCGCGGAGAGACCGGGAGCGCGGAGGGTGCGGGAGCGCGGAGAGAGCGGGAGCGCGGAGAGACCGGGAGCGCGGAGAAGGCAGGAGCACGGAGAGAGCGGGAGCGCGGAGAGAGCAGGAGCTCGGAGAGAGCGGGAGCACGGAGAGAGCGGGAGCACGGAGAGAGCTGGAGCATGGAGAGAGCAGGAGCACGGAGAGAGCAGGAGCACTGACAGAGCAGGAGCACAGAGAGAGCAGGAGCATGGAGAGAGCAGGAGCACGGAGAGAGCAGGGGCACGGAGAGAGCAGGAGCACAGAGAGAGCAGGAACATGGAGAGAGCAGGAGCACGGAGAGAGCGGGAGCACGGAGAGAGCAGGAACACGGAGAGAGCAGGAACTCGGAGAGAGCGGGAGCACGGAGAGAGCGGGAGCACAGAGAGAGCAGGAGCACAGAGAGAGCAGGAGCACGGAGACAGGAGGAGCAGGGAGAGAGCAGGAGCACAGAGAGAGCAGGAGCACAGAGACAGCAAAAGCATGGAGAGAGCAGGAGCACGGAGAGAGCAGGAGCACGGAGAGAGCAGGAGCACGGAGAGAGCAGGAACACGGAGAGAGCGGGAGCACGGAGAGAGTGGGAGCACGGAGAGAGCAGGAGCACGGAGATAGCAGGAGCACGGAGAGAGCGGAAGCACGGAGGGAGCTGGAGCACGGAGAGAACAGGAACTCGGAGAGAGCAGGAGAACGGAGAGAACGGGAGCACGGAGAGAGCAGGAACTCGGAGAGAGCAGGAGCACGGAGAGAGCGGGAGCACAGAGAGAGCAGGAGCATGGGGAGAGCAGGAGCACAGAGAGAGCAGGGGCACGGAGAGAGCAGGAGCGCAGAGAGAGCAGGAGCACGGAGAGAGCAGGAGCACGGAGAGAGCAGGAACACGGAGAGAGCAGGAACTCGGAGAGAGCAGGAGCACGGAGAGAGCAGGAGCACAGAGAGAGCAGGAGCACAGAGAGAGCAGGAGCACAGAGATAGCAGGAGCACGGAGAGAGCAGGAGCACGGAGAGAGCGGGAACACGGAGAGAGCGGGAGCATGAAGAGAGCGGGAGCACGGAGAGAGCAGGAGCACGGAGAGAGCAGGAGCACGGAGAGAGCGGAAGCACGGAGGGAGCTGGAGCACGGAGAGAGCAGGAACTCGGAGAGAGCAGGAGCACGGAGAGAGCGGGAGCACGGAGAGAGCAGGAACTCGGAGAGAGCAGGAGCACAGAGAGAGCAGGGGCACGGAGAGAGCAGGAGCACAGAGATAGCAGGAGCACGGAGAGAGCAGGAGCACGGAGAGAGCAGGAGCACGGAGAGAACGGGAGCATGGAGAGAGCAGGAGCACAGAGAGAGCAGGAGCACAGAGAGAGCAGGAGCATGGAGAGAGCGGGAGCATGGAGAGAGCAGGAGCACGGAAAGAGCAGGAGCACGGAGAGAGCGGGAGCACGGAGAGAGCGGGAGCACGGAGAGAGCGGGAGCACGGAGAGAGCGGGAGCAGGGAGAGAGCAGGAGCACAGAGAGAGCAGGAGCACAGAGAGAGCAGGAGCACAGAGAGAGCAGGAGCACAGAGAGAGCAGGAGCACGGAGAGAGCAGGAGCACGGAGAGAGCAGGAGCACGGAGAGAGCGGGAACACGGAGAGAGCGGGAGCACGGAGAGAGCGGGAGCACGGAGAGAGCGGGAGCACGGAGAGAGCAGGAGCACGGAGAGAGCGGGAGCACGGAGGGAGCTGGAGCACGGAGAGAGCAGGAACTCGGAGAGAGCAGGAGCACGGAGAGAGCGGGAGCACGGAGAGAGCAGGAACTCGGAGAGAGCAGGAGCATGGAGAGAGCGGGAGCACAGAGAGAGCAGGAGCATGGAGAGAGCAGGAGCACAGAGAGAGCAGGGGCACGGAGAGAGCAGGAGCACAGAGAGAGCAGGAGCACGGAGAGAGCAGGAGCACGGAGAGAGCAGGAGCACGGAGAGAACGGGAGCATGGAGAGAGCAGGAGCACAGAGAGAGCAGGAGCACAGAGAGAGCAGGAGCATGGAGAGAGCGGGAGCATGGAGAGAGCAGGAGCACGGAGAGAGTGGGAGCACGGAGAGAGCGGGAGCACGGAGAGAGCGGGAGCACGGAGAGCACGGAGAGAGTGGGAGCACGGAGAGAGCGGGAGCACGGAGATAGCAGGAGCACGGAGAGAGCAGGAGCACGGAGAGACGGGAGCACGGAGAGAGCAGGGTCACGGAGAGAGCAGGAGCATGGAGAGAGTGGGAGCACGGAGAGAGTAGGAGCACGGAGAGAGCAGGAGCACGGAGAGAGCAGGAGCACGGAGAGAGTGGGAGCACGGAGAGAGCAGGAGCACAGAGAGTGCGGGAGCACGGAGAGGGCAGGAGCACATAGAGAGCGGGAGCGCGGAGAGACCGGGAGCGCGGAGGGTGCGGGAGCGCGGAGAGAGCGGGAGCGCGGAGAGACCGGGAGCGCGGAGAAGACAGGAGCACGGAGAGAGCGGGAGCGCGGAGAGAGCAGGAGCTCGGAGAGAGCAGGAGCACGGAGAGAGCGGGAGCACGGAGAGAGCTGGAGCATGGAGAGAGCAGGAGCACGGAGAGAGCAGGAGCACTGACAGAGCAGGAGCACAGAGAGAGCAGGAGCACGGAGAGAGAGGAGCACAGAGAGAGCAGGAGCACAGAGAGAGCAGGAGCACGGAGACAGGAGGAGCAGGGAGAGAGCAGGAGCACAGAGAGAGCAGGAGCACAGAGAGAGCAGGAGCATGGAGAGAGCGGGAGCACGGAGAGAGCGGGAGCACGGAGAGAGCGGGAGCACGGAGAGAGCGGGAGCAGGGAGAGAGCAGGAGCACAGAGAGAGCAGGAGCACAGAGAGAGCAGGAGCACAGAGAGAGCAGGAGCACAGAGAGAGCAGGAGCACGGAGAGAGCAGGAGCACGGAGAGAGCAGGAGCACGGAGAGAGCGGGAACACGGAGAGAGCGGGAGCACGGAGAGAGCGGGAGCACGGAGAGAGCTGGAGCACGGAGAGAGCAGGAGCACGGAGAGAGCGGGAGCACGGAGGGAGCTGGAGCACGGAGAGAGCAGGAACTCGGAGAGAGCAGGAGCACGGAGAGAGCGGGAGCCCGGAGAGAGCAGGAGCATGGAGAGAGCAGGAGCACAGAGAGAGCAGGGGCACGGAGAGAGCAGGAGCACAGAGAGAGCAGGAGCACGGAGAGAGCAGGAGCACGGAGAGAGCAGGAGCACGGAGAGAACGGGAGCATGGAGAGAGCAGGAGCACAGAGAGAGCAGGAGCACAGAGAGAGCAGGAGCATGGAGAGAGCGGGAGCATGGAGAGAGCGGGAGCACGGAGAGAGCGGGAGCACGGAGAGAGCGGGAGCACGGAGAGAGCGGGAGCACGGAGAGAGCGGGAGCACGGAGAGAGCGGGAGCAGGGAGAGAGCAGGAGCACAGAGAGAGCAGGAGCACAGAGAGAGCAGGAGCACGGAGAGAGCGGGAGCACGGAGAGAGCGGGAGCACGGAGAGAGCGGGAGCACGGAGAGAGCGGGAGCACGGAGAGAGCGGGAGCACGGAGATAGCAGGAGCACGGAGAGAGCAGGAGCATGGAGAGAGCGGGAGCACGGAGATAGCAGGAGCACGGAGAGAGCAGGAGCACGGAGAGACGGGAGCACGGAGAGAGCAGGGTCACGGAGAGAGCAGGAGCATGAAGAGAGTGGGAGCATGGAGAGAGCAGGAGCACGGAGAGAGTGGGAGCACGGAGAGAGCAGGAGCACAGAGAGTGCGGGAGCACGGAGAGGGCAGGAGCACATAGAGAGCGGGAGCGCGGAGAGACCGGGAGCGCGGAGGGTGCGGGAGCGCGGAGAGAGCGGGAGCGCGGAGACAGGAGGAGCAGGGAGAGAGCAGGAGCACAGAGAGAGCAGGAGCACAGAGAGAGCAGGAGCATGGAGAGAGCAGGAGCACGGAGAGAGCAGGAGCACGGAGAGAGCAGGAGCACGGAGAGAGCAGGAACACGGAGAGAGCGGGAGCACGGAGAGAGTGGGAGCACGGAGAGAGCAGGAGCACGGAGATAGCAGGAGCACGGAGAGAGCGGAAGCACGGAGGGAGCTGGAGCACGGAGAGAGCAGGAACTCGGAGAGAGCAGGAGCACGGAGAGAGCAGGAGCACGGAGAGAGCAGGAACTCGGAGAGAGCAGGAGCATGGAGAGAGCGGGAGCACAGAGAGAGCAGGAGCATGGGGAGAGCAGGAGCACAGAGAGAGCAGGGGCACGGAGAGAGCAGGAGCACAGAGAGAGAGCAGGAGCACGGAGAGAGCAGGGGCACGGAGAGAGCAGGAGCACGGAGAGAACGGGAGCATGGAGAGAGCAGGAGCACAGAGAGAGCAGGAGCACAGAGAGAGCAGGAGCATGGAGAGAGCGGGAGCATGGAGAGAGCAGGAGCACGGAGAGAGCAGGAGCACGGAGAGAGCGGGAGCACGGAGAGAGCGGGAGCACGGAGAGAGCGGGAGAACGGAGAGAGCGGGAGCAGGGAGAGACCAGGAGCACAGAGAGAGCAGGAGCACAGAGAGAGCAGGAGCACAGAGAGAGCAGGAGCACAGAGAGAGCAGGAGCACGGAGAGAGCAGGAGCACGGAGAGAGCAGGAGCACGGAGAGAGCAGGAGCACGGAGAAAGCGGGAGCACGGAGAGAGCGGGAGCACGGAGAGAGCAGGAGCACAGAGAGAGCAGGAGCACGGAGACAGGAGGAGCAGGGAGAGAGCAGGAGCACAGAGAGAGCAGGAGCACAGAGAGAGCAGGAGCACGGAGAGAGCAGGAGCACGGAGAGAGCAGGAGCACGGAGAGAGCAGGAGCACGGAGAGAGCAGGAACACGGAGAGAGCGGGAGCACGGAGAGAGTGGGAGCACGGAGAGAGCAGGAGCACGGAGATAGCAGGAGCACGGAGAGAGCGGAAGCACGGAGGGAGCTGGAGCACGGAGAGAGCAGGAACTCGGAGAGAGCAGGAGCACGGAGAGAGCGGGAGCACGGAGAGAGCAGGAACTCGGAGAGAGCAGGAGCATGGAGAGAGCGGGAGCACAGAGAGAGCAGGAGCATGGGGAGAGCAGGAGCACAGAGAGAGCAGGGGCACGGAGAGAGCAGGAGCACAGAGAGAGCAGGAGCACGGAGAGAGCAGGAGCACGGAGAGAGCAGGAGCACGGAGAGAACGGGAGCATGGAGAGAGCAGGAGCACAGAGAGAGCAGGAGCACAGAGAGAGCATGGAGCATGGAGAGAGCGGGAGCATGTTTTGAGAGAGCAGGAGCCACGGAGAGAGCAGGAGCACGTAAGAGAGCGGGAGCCCGGAGACGGAGCCGGAAGCACGGAGAGAGCGGGAGACGGAAGAGAGCGGAGCAGGGAGAGAGCCAGGAAGCACAGAGAGAGCAGGAGCACAGAGAGAGCAGGAGCACAGAGGAGGCCGGAGCACAGAGAGAGCAGGAGCACGGAGAGGCAGGAGCACGGAGAGAAGCGCAGGAGCACAGAGAGAGCAGGAGGAGCACGGAGAAGGCGGGAACACGGAGAGAGCGGGAGCCGAGAGAGCGGGAGCACGGAGAGAGCGGGAAGCACGGAGAGGAGCAGGAGCACGGAGAGAGCGGGCGCACGGAGGGAGCTGGAGCACGGAGAGAGCAGGAACTCGGAGAGAGCAGGAGCACGGAGAGAGCGGGAGCACGGAGAGAACAGGAACTCGGAGAGAGCAGGAGCACGGAGAGAGAGGAGCATGGAGAGAGCGGGAGCACAGGAAGAGCAGGAGCACGGGCTGAGCAGGAGCATGGAGAGCGCAGGAGCACGGAGAGAGCGGGAGCACGGAGAGAGCGGGAGCACGGAGAGAGCGAGAGCACGGAGAGAGCGGGAGCACGGAGAGAGCAGGAGCACGGAGAGAGCAGGAGCACGGAGAGAGCAGGAGCACGGAGAGAGCGGGAGCACGGGGAGAGAGCAGGAGCACGGGGAGAGCAGGAGCACGGAGAGAGCAGGAGCACAGAGAGAGCAGGAGCACGGAGACAGCAGGAGCACGGAGAGAGCAGGAGCACGGAGAGAGCAGGAGCACGGGGAGAGAGCAGGAGCACGGAGAGAGCAGGAGCACGGAGAGAGCAGGAGCACGGGGAGAGAGCGGGAGCACGGAGAGAGCGGGAGCACGGAGAGAGCAGGAGTACAGGGAGAGAGCAAGAGCACGCAGAGAGCAGGAGCACGGAGTGAGCGGGAGCACGGAGAGAGCAGGAGCACGGAGAGAGCAGGAGCACGGAGAGAGCAGGAGCACGGAGAGAGCAGGAGCACGGAGAGAGCAGGAGCACGGAGAGAGCAGGAGCACGGAGAGAGCGGGAGCACGGAGAGAACAGGAGCACGGAGAGAGCAGGAGCACGGAGAGAGCAGGAGCACGGAGAGAGCAGGAGCACGGGGAGAGAGCAGGAGCACGGGGAGAGAGCAGGAGCACGGAGAGAGCAGGAGCACGGAGAGAGCAGGAGCACGGGGAGAGAGCGGGAGCACGGAGAGAGCGGGAGCACGGAGAGAGCAGGAGTACAGGGAGAGAGCAGGAGCACGGAGAGAGCAGGAGCACGGAGTGAGCGGGAGCACGGAGAGAGCAGGAGCACGGAGAGAGCAGGAGCACGGAGAGAGCAGGAGCACGGAGAGAGCAGGAGCACGGAGAGAGCAGGAGCATGGAGAGAGCGGGAGCACGGAGAGAACAGGAGCACGGAGAGAGCAGGAGCACGGAGAGAACAGGAGCACGGAGATAGCAGGAGCACGGAGAGAGCAGGAGCACGGAGAGACGGGAGCACGGAGAGAGCAGGGGCACGGAGAGAGCAGGAGCACGGAGAGAGTGGGAGCATGGAGAGAGCAGGACCACGGAGAGTGTGGGAGCACGGAGAGAGCAGGAGCACAGAGAGTGTGGGAGCACGGAGAGGGCAGGAGCACATAGAGAGCGGGAGCGCGGAGAGACCGGGAGCGCGGAGGGTGCGGGAGCGCGGAGAGAGCGGGAGCGCGGAGAGACCGGGAGCGCGGAGAAGGCAGGAGCACGGAGAGAGCGGGAGCGCGGAGAGAGCAGAAGCACAGAGAGAGTGGGAGCACAGAGAGAGCAGGAGGACAGAGAGAGCAGGAGCACAGAGAGAGCAGGAGCACGTAGAGAGCAGGAGCACAGAGAGAGCAGGAGCACAGAGAGAGCAGGAGCACGGAGAGAGCAGGAGCACGGAGAGAGCAGGAGCACGGAGAGAGCAGGAGCACGGAGAGAGCAGGAACACGGAGAGAGCAGCAGCAGCACAGAGAGAGCAGGAGCACGGAGAGAGCAGGAACACGGAGAGAGCAGCAGCACAGAGAGAGCAGGAGCACAGAGAGAGCAGGAGCACGGAGAGAGCAGGAGCACGGAGAGAGCAGGAGCACGGAGAGAGCAGTAGCACGGAGAGAGCAGGAGCACAGAGAGAGCAGGAACACGGAGAGAGCAGGAGCACAGAGAGAACAGGAGCACGGAGAGAGCAGGAGCACAGAGAGAGCAGGAGCACGGAGAGAGCAGGAGCACAGAGAGAGCAGGAACACGGAGAGAGCAGGAGCACAGAGACAACAGGAGCACGGAGAGAGCAGGTGCACGGAGAGAGCAGGAGCACGGAGAGACGGGATCACGGAGAGAGCAGGGTCACGGAGAGAGCAGGAGCATGGAGAGAGTGGGAGCACGGAGAGAGTAGGAGCACGGAGAGAGCAGGAGCACGGAGAGAGCAGGAGCACGGAGAGAGTGGGAGCACGGAGAGAGCAGGAGCACAGAGAGTGTGGGAGCACGGAGAGGGCAGGAGCACATAGAGAGCGGGAGCGCGGAGAGACCGGGAGCGCGGAGGGTGCGGGAGCGCGGAGAGAGCGGGAGCGCGGAGAGACCGGGAGCGCGGAGAAGGCAGGAGCACGGAGAGAGCGGGAGCGCGGAGAGAGCAGAAGCACAGAGAGAGTGGGAGCACAGAGAGAGCAGGAGGACAGAGAGAGCAGGAGCACAGAGAGAGCAGGAGCACGTAGAGAGCAGGAGCACAGAGAGAGCAGGAGCACAGAGAGAGCAGGAGCACGGAGAGAGCAGGAGCACGGAGAGAGCAGGAGCACGGAGAGAGCAGGAGCACGGAGAGAGCAGAACACGGAGAGAGCAGCAGCACAGAGAGAGCAGGAGCACGGAGAGAGCAGGAACACGGAGAGAGCAGCAGCACAGAGAGAGCAGGAGCACAGAGAGAGCAGGAGCACGGAGAGAGCAGGAGCACGGAGAGAGCAGGAGCACGGAGAGAGCAGTAGCACGGAGAGAGCAGGAGCACAGAGAGAGCAGGAACACGGAGAGAGCAGGAGCACAGAGAGAACAGGAGCACGGAGAGAGCAGGAGCACAGAGAGAGCAGGAGCACGGAGAGAGCAGGAGCACAGAGAGAGCGGGAGCACGGAGAGAGCAGGAGCACAGAGAGCACAGGAGCACGGAGAGAGCAGGAGCACGGAGAGAGAGGAGCATGGAGAGAACAGGAGCACGGAGAGAGCAGGAGCACGGAGAGAGCAGGAGCACAGAGAGAACAGAAGCACGGAGAGAGCAGGAGCACGGAGAGAGAGGAGCACGGAGAGAGCAGGAGCACGGAGAGAGCAGGAGCACGGAGAGAGCAGGAGCACGGAGAGAGCGGGAGCACGGAGGGAGCAGGAGCACGGAGAGAGCGGGAGCACGGGGAGAGCAGGAGCACGGAGAGAACATGAGCACGGAGAGAGCAGGAACACGGAGAGAGCAGGAGCACAGAGAGAAGAGGAGCACGGAGAGAGCAGGAGCACGGAGAGAGAGGAGCACGGAGAGAGCAGGAGCACAGAGACAACAGGAGCACGGAGAGAGCAGGTGCACGGAGAGAGCAGGAGCACGGAGAGAGCGGGAGCACGGGGAGAGCAGGAGCACGGAGAGAACATGAGCACGGAGAGAGCGGGAGCACAGAGAGAGCAGGAGCACGGAGAGAGCAGGAGCACGGAGAGAACATGAGCACGGAGAGAGCGGGAGCACAGAGAGAGCAGGAGCACGGAGAGAGCAGGAACACGGAGAGATCAGCAGCACAGAGAGAGCAGGAGCACGGAGGGAGCTGGAACGTGTGGAAAGCAGGATCACAGGGAGAGCTGGAACGTGGGGAGAGCTGGAACGTGGGGAGAGCAGGAGCACAGAGGGAGCTAGAACATGGGGAGAGCCTGAACGTGGGGAGAGCAGGAGCACAGAGGGAGCTGGAATGTGGGACAGCTGGAACGTGGGGAGAGCTGGAACGTGGGGAGAGCAGGAGCAAAGAGGGGGCTGGAACGTGGGTGATGTGTTGGGTGCTCTGGATCTGTGGAGACTGCGTTTACCTTGGCAGTAACACATACAGGCTACCAACACTTGAAATAATACAACGCTATTTTATTAAGCTAGAAACTGTTGAACATACTTGTGGTGGTATGAATGGGAGCACTGCCATTGGTGCAGAGCATTGGTTTCCCAATGGTCATGTGCCTCTCGTCTGATTTGCTGGGACTAATCATGTGACTGCTCATCAATTGGTCGAGAGGCAAGTAGACCCCGCCTCCGAGGCGGGTTATATGTACCCAGAGTTCCTGGCAGCTGGCCTTTCTCTGTAGTCGACCATCGGGCTAACAACTAGCTGATTAAAGCCTAAGTTTGGACCTTCATCGTGCCTCGCGTCCAATTGATGGTACATCAATACTTTCACTGTGGGTCGACACTATGTTAGTGTGATGAATGTTATCAGTAGCTGATATAATGGTACCTTACCTTTAATGCATTGGCCCTTTAAGACCGGGCTTGGAACCCTGGGGGACTCCGCCTCAGGCTCCGCCCCCAGGAAACGGTATATAAAGTAAGGCTCATTCAGGCCACATGTAATGAGCACACTTCTCGGCTGCTGTACAGTTCTCAGATGATTAAAGCCTTTGAATCATCTATTTTCCCTCCTGTGTCATGATTGAGGGTATCTCAATTTAACCATCTGAGACATCAAGATGGACAGCGCTCTAAAGCCGGAGAAACTCAACCTGGACGCTCGGTCTCCGGAAGCCCCGGAAATTTTTAAATATTGGCTGCGGTGTTTTGAGGACTATATTGACTCCTCAGCGACTGAGGTCGACGGCGCTCGCAAGCTGCATTTACTACATGCCAGGGTGGGCCACCGACTCTCCTCGCGATCGAGAACACTGCAAATTACGAAGCTGCAGTCATGATACTGACTAAACGCTTTGTGAAGCCGATTAATGAGGTACACACCAGACATTTGCTCTCAACCTGCAGCCAGCGTTCCAGGGAAACTCTAGACGAGTACGTGGAGAGACTCACTGTGCTCGCAAGGAACTGCAACCACAAAGCAGTGATGGCAGAAACCCACATGAACTTGCATATTCGCGATGCCTTTGTGTCTGGTATCAGGTCCTCATACATCCGGCAGCGGTGTTGCGCTAACAATTGCACACAGAAACACGAAACGGTACAAAAGAGGCTTTATTACCGTGAGATGTTATTACCTCAAGTGGAGCTGTAAAATGGCAGCTCAGGAGACCTCATGGATATTTGTACTGCTCCCTGTGGGCGGAGCTAGCCGGCAGGGGCTTACCGACAAACTATGCAGGGGCTTACCGACAAACCTGTAATAGTCGGTACTATTGTACATCCCCTAATAGAGGCACACACATATATATACAGTGGTATTACCACAAGCGGCTCCTACAAGACGGGGCAAAGGATCTGCAAGGCGCTGTAACGCTCACCTCTTCCCTAGAAACAGCCCATCGTAACCACCGTACTTACACCACGGACCTTGCAAATCCCACTCGATCCCCTCCAGACTCGGCGACGCTACAGGCCTGCGCCGCGCGGCAATCCGCTCACTCCGGGGGTTCCCCATGCTATTTCTGTGGGCAAGGCCAGCACCCATGTCAGCGTTGCCCAGCCCGCTCCGCGATCTGCAACGACTGCGGGAAGAAAGGGCATTTCGCTAAAGTCTGCCTGGCTGGCCCCAAAGGCCACAAACAAAATCCTCACCAGGCCCAGAAATCAAGCTCCTGGTCTCACAGGCCCCGCAACGCGGCCGCACGGTGGCCGGACATGCCCACTTCTGACGCGTCATCGACCTCGTGCGAGTCATGGGAGCGGCCATCTTGGTGGCGGCCATCTTCGAACCCCGGCACGTGTGACCGACGACGGTGGCCATTTTGTGACTCCAGGTGGCCATTTTGTGAGTCCGACTTAACCGAGGATTCTGACTACCCGCAACTAGGAGCGATCATGCTCGATCAATCGCAGCCGAAACACCTGCGGAACTCGATGATGCGGGTGCGAATCAACGGCCACGACACTCCCTGCCAATTCGACTCCGGGATCACGGAAAGCTTTATCCATCCAGACACGGTAAGACGATGCTCCCTGCGCACCCACCCCGCATCCCAAACTGTCGCCCTCGCCTCTGGGTCCCATTCAGTCCAAATCACGGAGTATTGTGTCCCTGACCTCGCAATTCAAGGTGCTGAATACACCCGTTTTAAACTTTACATCCTCCCTCACCTCTGCGCCCCCCTGCTGCTCGGTCTGGACTTTCAGTGCAGCCACCGGAGCCTGATACTTAAGTTCAGCGGACCCCTGCCCCCACTCACGGTCTGCAGCCTGGCGACACTCAAAGTTACGCCAACCCGCCTCTTCGCGAACCTCACTCTCGACTGTAAGCCCATCGCCACCAAGAGTCGCCGGTACAGTACCCAAGACATGACTTTTATCAAGTCAGAGGTTCAGCGGCTACGAAAAGAGGGGGTCATAGAGGCCAGCAACAGCCCTTGGAGGGCCCAAGTATTGGTAGTCCACTCAGGGGAAAAGCAACGAATGGTAGTGGATTATAGCCAGACCATAAACCGCTTTACGCAACTCGATGCTTACCCACTTCCCCGCATAGCAGAAATGGTGACCCAAATCGCCCAGTATCAGGTATTCTCCACAGTCGTCCTAAAATCGGCCGATCATCAACTCCCTATCCGCCCAGAGGACCGCCCCTACACGGCTTTCGAAGCAGCCGGTCGGCTGTTTCACTTCCTCAGGGTCCCTTTGGTGTTACAAATGGAATCTCTGTGTTCCAGAGGACGATGGATCAAATGGTGGACCAGTACGGCTTACGGGTTACCTTCCCGTACTTGGACAACGTCACCATCTGCGGCCATGACCAGCAGGACCACGACGCAAACCTGAGGAGGTTCCTCCAGACTGCCCGGGCCCTCAACCTCACGTACAACAAAGAGAAATGCGTGTTCCACACAACCCGGCTAGCTATCCTCGGCTACGTCGTGGACAATGGGATCCTAGGCCAAGACCCCGACCGCATGCGTACCCTTAAAGAACTTCCCCTTCCCCATAGCCTCAAGGCACTCAAATGGTGCTTGGGGCTTTTCTCCTATTACGCCCAGTGGGTCCCCAGATATGCGGACAAAGCCCGGCCACTCATTAAGACTACGGTTTTTCCCCTGACGGCTGAGACCCAGTCGGCTTTCAACCGTATCAAGGCCGGCATCATCAAGGCTGCTATGCAAGCAGTGGACGAAGCCATTCCCTTCCAAGTAGAAAGCTACCCTCAACCAGGCGGGCAGACCAGTAGCGTTCTTCTCCCGAACTCTCAATGCCTCGGAAATCCGGCACTCTGCAGTCGAGAAGGAGGCACAAGCCATAGTGGAGGCCGTGCGACACTGGAAGCACTACCTAGCCGGTAGGAGGTTCACCCTCGTCACCGAACAACGGTCGGTCGCCTTTATGTTCGATAACGCACAACGGGGCAAAATAAAGAATGACAACATTTTGAGGTGGAGGATAGAGCTCTCCACCTACACATACGATATTAAATATCGCCCGGGAAAGCTCAACGAGCCCTCAGATGCCCTGTCCCGCGGCACATGCGCCAATTCGCACAAAGACCGCCTGAGAGCCATCCACAATGACCTCTGCCACCCGGGGGTCACCCGGCTTGCCCACTTCATCAAGTCCCGCAACCTACCCTACTCCACAGGAGAGGTCAAGGCCATGACTAAGGCGTGCCAGATCTGTGCGGAGTGCAAACCGCACTTCTATCGACCAGACAGGGCCCGCCTGATAAAGGCCTCTGGGCCCTTTGAGCGACTAAGTGTGGACTTCAAAGGGCCCCTCCCGTCCACCAACCGCAACATCTATTTCCTCACCGTCATCGATGAATTCTCCCGCTTCCCTTTTGCTGTCCTCTGCCCAGATATGACCTCGGCCTCCGTGATCAAGGCACTGCGCAGCATCTTCACACTGTTTGGATTCCCCGTTTATATCCACAGCGACCCGGGTACATCGTTCATGAGCGATGAGCTGCGTCGATACCTGCTCAGCAAGGGCATCGCCTCGAGCAGAACGACGAGCTATAACCCGCGTGGAAACGGGCAGGTGGAGAGGGAGAACGCGACAGTTTGGAAGGCTGTCCTCCTAGCCCTACGGTCAAGGAGTCTCCCTATCGCCCGCTGGCAGGAGGTCCTACCCTGATGCCCTGCACTCCATTAGGTTGCTCCTCTGTACGGCCACGAACGAGACCCCTCACAATCGTTTGTTTGTCTTCCCCAGGAAGTCCACCTCTGGGGTCTCGCTTCCACGTTGGCTGACGACTCCGGGACCAGTTCTACTCCGGAGGCACGTGAGGAGCCATAAATCCGACCCCTTAGTCGAGAGGGTCCACCTGCTGCACGCAAACCCTCAATATGCCTACGTCGAGCACCCCGACGGCAGGCAGGATACTGTCTCCCTGCGAGACCTGGCACCCGCTGGCTCTCCCACCGACCCCGATGCTATCCCCACCGACGCCTCCCCCTCCTACCAACGCTCGCCTCCCCGCACCGACCGCCGACAGTACCCCCCCCATAATGCCCCCTGCCCCCCAGCCGTCGCCGGCACCGATCACCTTAGTCATCCCGGATAACCCCCCCCCCCCCGCCCCTCTCCCCGCTCCAAGGCAGGCAAAGACTCAGTCAACCATGCTCCCGGATATACCATCATCAATACCGACCGTATCCATGGCACCACCACCGGAGCAGAGAAAGTCAGCACGGATGGTCAAACCACCCGCAAGACTGAACTTGTAACTCCACTTCACCCCCGACGGACTATGTGATTTTTATTAAACAGGGGGTAAATGTGATGAATGTTATCAGTAGCTGATATAATGGTACCTTACCGTTAATGCATTGGCCCTTTAAGACCGGGCTTGGAACCCTGAGGGACTCTGTCTCTGACTCCGCCCCCAGGAAATGGTATATAAGATAAGGCTCACTCAGGCAACATGTGATGAGCACACTTCTCGGCTGCTGTACAGTTCTCAGATGATTACAGTCTTTGAATCATCTATCTTCTCTCCTGTGTCGTGATTGAGGGTATCTCAGTTATATTAAACTGAAGACCTATGCCTATCCTGACCAGTCTAAACTGTTAGCACACGGTGAAGATCTGTGCTGTAAGCTGTGAGCTCTGTCCTTCTGAAAGGCTGCATCCCGAATGAGCGGGAAAACTGATGCCCTCTGTCTTTATAGTGAGTGTGCTCTAACTGGTGATTGGCTGCGGTGTTGTGTGTGTTGATTGGTCTTGCAGTGTGTCAATCAGTGTGTGTGTCTGCACCATGATATACTGGTGTATATTATGACAGTGGGGAGAGCAGCAGTGTTCTCCAGGATGTCAGCAATACATCAGTTGGTGGCACATTCGCACATTTGTTTCTGAATCACAAACATCAGTGTTGAGGACTTCGGCACAGAAATCAAGGTGGACGCTCCAATGGGCGGTTGAGGGAACATTGCACCTGAAGATTCTCTCTTTCAGAGGGACATGAAACCAGGGACCCATCTGACTGCTCAGATGGATGTAAAAGATCATATGGCACTTTCACTTTGATGAAAATCTATCCTTCAGTTAACGCCACAAAAAACAGTTATCTGGTCATCAACATGATGCTGTGTGTGGGAGCTTACTGAGTACAACTTAGCTGCTGAGTTTCCTGCAGTACAACATTGACTACACTTCAAATAGTACTTCATTGACTTTGAGATGTTCAGTAGTAATGAGAAGCACAATACAATTTGAAATCGTCCTTTAACCAAGCATAGGGATAGGAGTATGGAGCTGAGGAGTATAGGAGAATGGAGCATGGAGAGTTGAGAGCATGCTTCCAGACAGCACCTATTCACTTTGCCTAGTCTACGTAGCCCACCCGTAAAACCAATCCTTCATTTTGAGAACTACTGTATTGCATTCGAACCGTGACTCCATTTCAAAACTACTTAACTAGCTGCAAAGCACACAGGGGAGTCTTGAGGTTGTGAAATGTGCTCGGTAAAGGCTGGTTATTTTTATACCTCGTTCATTTAATTCGTTGTTCACAGACGAGTAGCTGGCTGGTACTGAGAAGGACATAGGGCTGTGGATTTGATGCAGGATATTAGTGATACCATACCCTGATAGGAATCGATACATTCGAAAGAGGAAGACAACCCACAAGTACTGTTAAATATAAATCAGAACCAATGTTGCAGATGGTTTGCCTTTTGCAAGAACAGTCAACCGTTTTACAGCATTGTTTATATGCCTGTTCTCCAATCAAATGCTTTTCTTTATTTTTTTTAAATATGTTTATTGTGGCATTTATATAAACAATAAATACAAAACGAAGAGCAAGAACAATTTAGGCAGCACGGTAGCCTTGTGGATAGCACAATGGCTTCACAGCTCCAGGTTCCCAGGTTCGATTCCGGCTTGGGTCACTGTCTGTGTGGAGTCTGAACATCCTCCCCGTGTGTGCGTGGGTTTCCTCCGGGTGCTCCGGTTTCCTCCCACAGTCCAAAGATGTGCAGGTTAGGTGGATTGGCCGTGATAAATTGCCCTTAGTATCCAAAATTGGCCTTCGTGTTGGGTGGGGTTACTGGGTTATGGGGATAAGGTGGAGGTGTTGACCTTGGGTAGGGTGCTCTTACCAAAGAGGCGGTGCAGACTCGATGGGCCGAATGGCCTCCTTCTGCACTGCAAATTCTATGAATAAACAGGAACATAATAAATAACGAGCTAATCAACACTGAAACCCACCTGTTCTTCCCCTCCTCCTGTCAAGCCTCCTCCGTTTTAACTCCTTATCCATCTCCGCTTCCCCCCTCCCGCCCCCTCTGCTGACACCTCAATCCTTCCACCTCTGGGCAAACCCATTGACCTACCCTCTTAAGACGAACTTGATTTTTCCAACCTGAGGAACTCCGCCAGTTTGCTCACATATACCCCCGGTTTTGGTGGCTCCGCGTATCTCCACCAAAGCAAAATCCGTCTCTGGGATATCATAGAATGTACATGTACAGTGCAGAAGGAGACCATTCGGCCCATCAAGTCTGCACCGGCCCGTGAAAAGCACAACCCACTTAAGCCCACACTTCGAACCTATCCCCGTAACCCAGTAACCCCACCTAACTTTTTTGGACACTAAGGGCAATTTAGCATGGCCAATCCATCTAACCTATTCATCTTTGGACTCTCAGGGAGGCAAAGACCAGGACATCGGCCTCTCTCACCCCCTAGCCTCCCGGGTCTTCCGACATTTCAAATATCGATAGTTCTAGGCTGGGGACCACCTTCACCCTCCATCCCTCAGATATTACGTCAGCGAAGCCCTGCCAGAACCCTTTTAGTTTCAGACATGCCCAGAATATATGAATATGGTTTCCGGGCCTTCCTGCACACAGCCCACACCTATCCACTACCCCCTCAAAAAACCTACTCATCCTTGCCACCATCATGTGTGCCCCATGAACTACCTTAAACTGAATAAGGCTAAGCCTCGCACATGACGGTACATTCGCCCTCCTCAGGGCCTCCTCTCACATCCCGGCCTCCATTTCCCTTCGCAGTTCCTCCTACCATTTCTGTTTGACTTCTCCTATCGGGGCTCCTTCCAAGTTCATTAGCTCCTCATAAATCTCAGACCCTTTCCCTCACCCTTCCTTCCCTCAATAACACCTTATCCTGCAATAACAAGGGTGGCAAACAGTGAAAGGACAGCACCTGCTTCCTCACAAAGTCCCGAACCTGAAAATATCTTTTTTTTTTAAAACACATTTTATTAAGGCATTTATGGTTTTATAACAATAAAAGGTACAAATACAAATGGAAACATAGTTCAGTGCGAGCACGTCCCTCCATCTCCCACTGTTCCTGCCTCACCTAAACAAAAAAATAGCCTAACTCCCCCCTACCCCTTTTATTCCCCTCCCCCCCACCCCCCGCCTTATTGAATTGAATCTGCTGACAATTTAGTTTTCTCCAAAGAAGTCAATAAACGGCTGCAACCTCTGGACGAACCCTAACGTTGATTCTCTCAGAACAAACTTAATTTTCTCGTGTCGAAGAAACCAAGCCATGTCGCTAACCGAAACCCCTGATTTGGGGGCTTTGATTCCCTCCACGCTAGAAATATCCATCTCCAGGCTACCAAAGAGGCAAAGGCCAAAACGTTAGCTGCTCTCATCACCCTGGACTCCACCGAACCTGAAAATATCTAAATCCATTCCCGCTGGGCATCGCATATTCCTCCTCCAGTGCTCTAAGCTCGCAAAGCCTCCCACTGTCATATTCTGTAGACTGACTGAAGTGAACGATGAACTACAGAACATCTAGTTTAAATTATTTATTATGGAACAATTGCATGATAAGATAACTAGGATAAATAAAATAATAAACTACTACCACTAATTAACTATTGTAGAGCTACTGCAATATAAGTCTATCCCCAGCACAACCTACTTCCAACTCCCTTGCCACAGGATCACATGATGGATTTGCACTGCCACCTAGTGGTCAGAGGTCGTGCATAACGTTATGTACAAACTTACTTTATGCATATCATCACATCCTTTTCCTTTGGAAAATGAAATTATTTTCATACATAAATTTACTTTTTTTATATGTCACCATAATATTCAGAACTATTTACACGTTCAGAATTTTTTTTATACAGTCTGTCGCAAGTTCAGTCTTTCTGACATGCACCTTATCCTTGTCGATCTTCTTAGTGCCTGCTAAACAGGCAAAGGTTCTTCATATTTTTTAGTGTTCGTTGCTTGAGTTTGATGTTCTTCGTGTTTGATGTGTCATCCTCTTGTTGTATTTGTTCCGTCTGTTCTTCAGATATTTTAGGGCTGTTGCATGCTTCTTCTTGTGGCTGCATCACAAACAGTTTGAGGCATTTCATAGACTCATCAGCAAACCTCTTTGTAGATTTGGCTTGAAATCTCTCCTTGCGGTTTCTGGATGAGCAGAGTTCCGCAACACTTGGAATGAAGCAATTTGCACCGTGTGCCTTTTGTTTGCCTCCTGCACTGTATGCAGACGTTCACTCTCCTGCACCGTGTGCAGTTTTGTACCATTGTGTCAACATCTCAGAGGATCTCTGGCTCTCTTTTTTGCACTTTTTTCCCCCACTGTGCTCTTCATGGGGTTTGCTCAGAACCACCGATCTTAAATATAGGAATTACTATTCGCTTTTTTCACTGGAAAACTCAATTTGCAGTGCTCAACTCTGCTCTCAAGTTGTAGAAACTGGAGCAGGAGTCTCTGGGCCATCCTTTGCAGAGATATCTTCTCAGCTTCTTTTTTCTTCTCTTAGTTTGACACCATCAATGCAGGTCATCCATTGTGGAGGTTCTTCATTGTGTTTCTTTACATAAACTATAGAATTAACCCAGTCAGTAGGGACATCAAACCCTTAATGACACCCAAGGCAGCCATTCTCTCCAGCTCTGCCTTTAGTTTATCCCTTAATGGCGGTGGCACATGTCTCGGTGCATGAATCACAGGCATCGCATCTTCCTTTAATTGAATCTTGTACGTGTATGGTAACGTATCAAAACCTTGGAAAATTTCAGGGAAATCATTCAGTGTGGAGTCTCATGAGGGCCTGTTGCAGCATTGTCTGCACGATAAACTTGTCCAACGAACTGTAGCTCCTCACATGCCTTAACTCCAATTAAAGACCACCGCCACCACAGAAAATTTCAACTTGTGAATTTTGTTTTTGACATCGACACCAGGCTAACATGCTCCAAACGTCAAGATTTTGTTTCCATTGTAATCTCTTAACAATACCGTTCTGGTAACTATTTTTGGTTCAATTTGAAGCTTTTCTATATCAGACAGGTTGATGAGGTTGGCCATCGCACCAGTGTCGAGTGATATCATGTGTCATTTATCTTTAATGGCACTGTCCATTTATCTTTTGATTATCTGACTTCAATTCACTATTGCTGCAGATTGGTGCAAATGCATCATTATTTGGTCCGACTTGAGTCTCCTTGTCTTCGCTGGAGATCATGTCGACAAAAAATGTGTCCTCTCGGCACACTTAATCAATAACTCTTTGTTTGTTCAGGCCATCTCCTTGAATAACATTGGGTTGCAAAATGATTGCTGCCACTACAGATGGCACATGTTTTTCCATAAGCAGCATTGCCGTGGCAAATGCTGTTTACCACATTGCAGGCATTAAATGGAGGATCGCGTCGGCCACTCACTAATGGCCGCCTGCACTGGGAGCACGTTTCTTATTCAGCTGCATCACCACACTGACGGCGTCGGCTGCCTCTTCTGCCTTTGTGCCAAAATGCCGGAGATTCAACGTGCTGAGTTGCTTTGCTGCCGACTCACGAGCGTGACTTATTTGAGTCGCGCTTTCAAGTTTCAGGTCTGTTTCCCGCAGAAGCCGCTCGCGCACTTTATCATTGGAGATCCCAAAAACTATCTGACCACATATCATTGACGGCTGGAGTGTGCTGAAGTTGCACAACTGCACCTTCAGTCGCAAGACAGTGAGGAAGCTATCGAATGCCTCTCCCGCATTCTGGGTGCGTGTATGGAATATATAGCGCTCGAAGATTTAATTTTGTTTAGGGGAGCAATGCCGATTGAATTGCCTAAGCACTTCGTCAAAGCTTTTGCTGTCAGCCTTGTCTTCAAAGACAAAAGGGTTGAAGATTTCAATTGATGGGGGACCTGCTACACCGGGCAGCAACGCGATATCCCTCTCATCGAGCTGTGTCTGCAGACCAAGGGCTGCAACATAGAATTTAAACTGTTGCTTAAACACCTTCCAATTCTCGTCTATGTTATTGGTAATCTAAAGCTGTTGTAGTGCCTTGATGCCCTCCATCCAAGGCTTCGAAGTTTTACCGCGCGTTGAGCACCAGGTGCCAGGCCATCCCAGGGACAATAGAATTACACTGTCGATCACAATTGTCTACCAGACACAATGGCACCTGTACTCCATATTTGGAAAACCTCCGTGCCCCCATCACCTGCAGGCATGGCCGTTGAGTGCACACCCGCAAATTGGTGTGGTGGCCCCTGATTGGACTCAATCGATCAGGGTGATTGAGCCCAAAAGAGCATGAAATCCAGGAAGGTTAAAAGGTGCCACACTACCTTAAAAACTCTCTCTGCAGCAGCCAGCAACAGGAACACAACAACGGTGATCTTCACCGGCCACCACAAGGAGAATCATCACGCCACCAGTAGGAGGAAGACCAGAGCCAGAGTATCAGACCAGACCGAGGACCAAACATCGAGGACGACAGAAACCAACTCACGGATAACGGCCAATATCTGTTTTCGTACTTGTCAGTCACTCAGAGTTAAGTCAAAGTTTAGTATTGCACTTTAGCATCTGTAGTATAACTTAGACTGATAGTGTGATAGATTAACGTTGATTATTGATTTAAAACAAAATCAACTTAAGGGTTAAACATCTCCATCACCTCCACCGGTCAAATGGGGCCGCCCAGCCCCTCTACCTGTTCCTCCTCCACCATGGGGAACTCTGACCCATCCAGGAACTGCCGCATACCCTCCCCCACTAGCCGGGGGCTCGATTCATAAAGCCCCCTGAAAAAACCCTCGATTACCCCATTCCCCCCACCAGGTCCAAATCCACTCCTCCCATCCCGTCCTTCGCCCTTCCAATCTCCCTCTCCGCCTCCTGCTTCCTAAGTTGATGGGCCAGCATCCTACTAACCTACTCCCTGTACTCATACACTGCCCCCTGGCCCTCCGCAACTGCCCTACTGCCTTCCCCATGGACACCAGCCCAAATTCCATCTGGTGCTTCTGCCCCTCCTTCCACAATCCTACTTCCGGTACATCTGAATACCTCCTATCCACTCGAAGAACCTCGTTCACTAGCCTTGCCATCTCTGCTCATTCCTCCTTTTCCTTATGCGCCCAAATAGGGATAAACTCCCCCCTAACCACTGCTGTGAGTATCTCCCATAGCATGGCGGCTGAGACCACCCCTGTATCATTCTGCTCCACATACCCAGGATGACAGCTCTCACCAGCTCACACACCTCCTCATCCACCAGTAACCCCACATCCAACCACCATTGCGGGCGCTGTTCCCCCCGCCCCCCCCCCCCCCAGGTCCACTCCCAAATCTACCCAGTGTAGCACATGGTTCGAAACCACGATCACCGAGTACCCTGGGTCGACGGTCCCCGCCAGCCACGTCTTGTCCACCACAAAGAAATAAATTCGAGAGTACATCTGGTGCACATGGGAGAATTACGGGAACTCCTTCGCCCTTGACTTCCCAAACCTCCGGGGCTCCACACACCACCCCCCCCCCCCCCCCCACCCCCCACGGCTCCCCGAGCGCTCATCCAACCCCTTCAGCTCCTTCGCCACCGCCGACCCTCCCTGACCTCGGGTTCAACCGGTCTAAACCTGGTCAATGACCGTGTTAAAGTGTCCCCTATGATCAACCGGTGCGAGTCCAAGTCCGGGATCTTCCCCAACACCCACCTCATAAACTCACATCATTCCAGTTTGGAGCATAAACATTAACCAAGTCCATCGGCATCCTCTCCAGCTTCTCACTCACCATCACAAATCTGCCACAATGCTCCCAACCTCAAACACCACCCTCTTCATGTCCACACCGAGTGAAAGACCTGCCCTACCCACACTTTCCTTAACCTTATGAACCTTGTCTGATCTCCGATCTTCAGATGTGTTTCTTGCAAAAAAGGCTCGTCCGCCTCCAAGCTCCTCAAGTGCGTGAGCACACGTGACTGTTTGCCTGGCCCATTCAGCCCTCTCACATTCCATGTGACCAGCCTAGTCAGGAGGGGTTCCCCTCCCCTGCTGATCAACCATATCCTTTCTTGGGCCAGCCCCCCAGCCCCCGGCCCGTGTCAAGCGACCCTCCAGGCCCACCCTCGGATGCCCACCATCATCGCTCCTTTTCTTGCTGTGCCACATCAGCCACACCTTTGTCAGCAGCCCCCTCTCTGCCCCTCCCATGAAACAAAACAACAACCCCATCCCCCTCTTCTATGCTCACCACCTGGCCACCCCCCACTGTGCTCCCATTAGCTAGCCCACCCAGCTAGCCTGGCAGCCCCTACCCAAGACTACTAAGCCTGCTATCCCCCATTGATTCCCCTCCCCTGCTCATGTTCGCATACCTCCATGGAACAAAGAAAAAAGATAAAAGGTGAACTCATCCTTGACACTCCCTAAGCATCCCACCACCAAATCCAACAAAACATCTCACAGGAGAAAAGCTCTACAACAATCATCAAACAAAAAGACAGAAAAAACAACTATCCCTCCTCCAAAGTTCAGTGTCTTCCTTCTCCTGCCAGTCCATTGTCCCTTAAAAATTCCATTGCCTCCTCTGGTGTACTGAAATTGTATTCCCGGCTGTTGAAAGTCACCCAAAGGCAGGCCAGCATCCCGAACTTCACCCCTTTCTTAAAGAGGGCAGCCTTCACCTCTGATTGAACCCAGCTCTCCTCTTCGTCAGGTCCGCGCCCAGGCCTGGTACACCCAAAGCTCATTCCTTTCCCAGGTGCACCTCCTCGCCTGCCTCGCCCATCTCAATACTTTTTCCTTATCCAGGAACCACCATTGCCCTCTGCTGCTGATACGCCTGTGTCTTCCTCATCAGTGCCCTGTGCGCTCAGTCGACCTCGAAGGGCCGGTCAAAGGTCCCCTCTCCTATCAACTACTCCAGCTACACACACGCTGGTGTCCTCTCCCTCGATGCCTTCAGGCATCCCCACGATTCATAAATACTGCTTCCAGTAGCGATGCTCCACGTCCTCCACCTTCTCCTTAAACCGCTTCTGAGTCTCCCGCATCACACCTATTTCGGCTGCCAACAAGGCAAGCTGGTCCTCGTGCTCCCCCACCATTTCCTCCACTTTCTGAATAGCCTGGCCCAGGGACTCCAGCCTCTGCTCCACGCCGTCAATTCCCACTTCTAGTCGCTCCACCACCTTGACTACGTCCTCCTGGGCTTCCCTCCTCTGCCAGCTGGACTTCTCATTTAAAAGTCCACCAGTTGCTCCTTCGACCACTGGGAGGGCAGGACAGACACTTGACCCTCCGCCATCTTGACCTGTGGCGCATGAAGATTGTCTTGCTCCAACAGCACCCTTCTTTCCGCCCCACCTCTGGTCCGTGGATCCATCCACCAGTCACACCAATGGAGTCTCGCTTTCTCCAGTCACACCTGCACTTTTTTTCAGCAAAACATCCACCCTATAAGTGGGGAAAAGGTCCAACAAAACCGCCTCGAGCGGGAGCTGCCAAATGTGTGACCAGTCACTCCATGGCCGTCACCGGGAGAAAATGATTTCCTTTGCAATGACATCCAGCATCCTGAGCTGGTTTGCTCTGGAATACCCGAAGAATTGCTTCCCCAAATGCAGCGGGTGTTGAACAGAGTTTAAATCACCCGTCGCTACTATGCTGGCCTCACATATTCTTTGTTCTTCTGGGGAGATCAGTTCAGCTTTGCACTCTGCAAGGGGTAGGTCCTGTTTTTATAATTGATCCTGGGAATGTAGGCATCACTGACAAAGCTGCTGCTTATTATCCATCGCCAGCTGCAGTTTTGAAAACAATTTTTGAACCGCTGTAGTCCCTGTGCTGAAGGTGCTCCCAAAGTGTTGTTAATTTTGGGCAAGCCCACTCAAAAATCCTGAATAACAAGGGTCCACGCGGAAAATGTAGGAACTGACAACGAGTGTTCATAATCAAAATCAGACCGATTCAAGAGTGGTCCTCTTCACATTCACCAGAATAGAGCGGACCGACTAAACAGACTTGAAAACAAACCCAATGGGATGAATGCCCTACTTGTGTGCCACAATGTCCCCAGGAATGCAGGGGTTGAATTTTCAGGGCCCGCTGAGGTCGGGATGAAGGTGATGGGGTTCCGAAAATACCAGCGTCGCCCATTGTTCTGGTTTTGAAATGCCAGGCATGTCCAGCAGGGTGGGCGTTGGAAGGGCAATGATCCCAATTAAGGCCAGTTAAGGTGGTTGCATAGCTCATTTTGTTTTAAATGAATGAATGGGTGGAAGGAGGAGCTGAGAGTTTCATAGGGGCTGACAGGTTCCATACACTTCCTGAGGCAGACGAGTTGAAAGAAGAGCAATGAGGCAAGACAGCAGTTGCCAATGAGGGCACAACTCTCAGATTTTGGGCCCAGTGGCAATGAGGCAGCGCCCTTTGCAGGAAGAGCAGAGCCGTGGGCATCAGGAAGGCAGGAGAGAGAAACAAGGAGCAGGAAGGACATGGAGACCAAAGCCCCCCTTCAGGGGATCTATGGCTGAATACAGAACTACTTAGAGATGACCGAGACTCAGTGCCGTAGCAGGCTACTGTGGTAGTTGGTATTAGGGCTATTACGGTACCTAGGTTGGAGGTACCTGATGCTGTAAGATCATTGGTGAAGCCTGCCTGCTGGTTCCGCCCAGTAAGGCGGAGTATAAGAGACTGTGTCTCCATAGCTGCTGCATTCTGTACCTGCGCTGCTGGGGGAAACATCTAGTTCAATAAAGCCTTCAATTGTCCTGCAATCTCGCTTCGTGCGTGCATCAATTTATTGAACTTCATTTGAAGAATGGAGCTCCGCATCAAGGTGGAGTGTCTGCAACTTAGCCCCCACGCGGCAAACTCAGTAGCGACCTTTAAACACTGGCTGGCGTGTTTCAACGGATACATCAGGACGGCCACAACTACACCCACGGAGGACCACAAACTGCAAGTTCTCCACTCAAGGGTGAGCCCAGAAATCTACATGCTCATCGAAGGCGCGGACGGTTTCGAGGCCGTGATGACCCTGTTGAAAGGACATCTTCCAGCTACTAGACGATAAATCCCAGGGGAATCGCTAGACAAATTCTACCGCGCACTGCTGGTACTAGGTAGGAACTGTGACTGTCCGCAAATTTCAGCCAACGACCACACCGAACTTTTAATCCGGGACACCTTCGTTGCAGGTATGCTGTCCACCCAGATCCACCAGCGGCTGCTGGAAAAAGAGACGCTAAGTCTCAAGGAGGCACGGGCCCTCGCAAGCTCCTTTGACGTAGCCTCCCGCAACGCCCGAGCGTTATGTCCCCGACTGCGCGGCAGCCCCATGGGCAGCGTGGCCCCCACCCGCAGCCGATTCCGACGCATCCCCCAACCCCCCACAAGCGTGTGCCGCGCAGCTGCCAGGCAACCCCAGGGTGCCCCGATGTTATTTTTGCGGGCAAGCCAAGAACCCCCGGCAACGCTGCCCGGCCCACTCTGCAACTTGCAAGGGCTGTGGAAAAAAGGGGCATTTTGTGGCGGTATGCCAGGCAAGGGCGGTCGCCTCTGTCTCCGGGGACGAACCGGGGCTGCCACCATTACTCTCATTGCAGGCCACGTGCGGCCCGTGGGCGCCGCCATCTTTGACCCCGCGAGACATGCGCGGACCCCGGGCACCGCCATCTTGTTCCCCAGGGGCCACATGCGATTCATTGGTGCCGCTATCTTGCCCACCCCTGGCCATGTGCGACCTGTGGGTGCCGCCATCTTGGCTGGAGTCTCAAGACCCCGATTCGGATGTCCGCACACCGTCCGAGGAATCCCACCAGTTTCTGCCACGACTCGCCTCGGTGACTCTGGACCAGTTTCGGCCCCGAACTCTTTCGACCGCTACAACAACGGTACTCATCAATGGACACGAGACATCCTGCCTGATCGCCTCCGGGAGCACAGAGAGCTTTATACACCTCAACACGGCAAGGCACTGCTCCCTCCCTGTACACCCAGTTAACCAGAGAATCTCCCTGGCCTCCGGGTCTCACTCTGTAGAGTTCAAGGGGTACTGCATAGCTAACCTCACAGTCCAGGGAAGAGAGTTTAAGAATTTCTGACTCTACGTCCTCCCTCACCTCTGCGGCTGCCAGACTCCTGGGATTGGACTTCCAATGTAACCTCCAGAGCTTAACCTTTAAATTGGGCGGCCCTATGCCCCCTCCTCACTGTCTGCAGCCTCGCGACACTCAAGGTCGACCCACCTTCCCTTTTTGCAAACCTCACCCCGGATTGCAAACCCATCGCCACCAGGAGCAGACGGTACAGTGCCCAGGACCGGACCTTCATTAGGTCGGAAGTCCAGCAGCTACTGAAAGAAGGTATTATCGAGGCTGGCAACAGTCCCTGGAGAGCTCAAGTAGTGGTTTTAAAGACTGGGGAGAAGCACAGTATAGTCATTGATTATAGTCAGACCATCAACAGGTATACGCAGCTCGACGCGTACCATCTCCCCCGCATAACTGATTTGGTCAATCAGATTGCACAATACAAGGGTCGCGATTCTCCGCTCCCCACGCCGGGGGGGAGAATCGCGGGAGGGCCGGGTGAATCACGCCACGCCGCCCTGGCACCTCCCGCGATTCTCCCACCCCCCCCCCCCCAAAATGGCGTGTCACGTTTTGCGACATGCCGCTCGGAGAATCGTTGCTCCCCGTTTTTCACGGCGACCGGCGATTCTCTGGCCTGGATGGGCCGAGTGGCCTGACGACCCCGACCGGTTCACGCCGGTGGCAACCACACCTGGTCGCTGCTGGCGGCAACCACACCTGGTCGCTGCTGGCGTAAACATCGCGCGACAGGTAAGTTTGGGGCCTGTGGGTGGCGGAGAGTGGATCGAGCACCACGGGAGTGCTCGTGAGGTGATTGGCCCGCGATTCGTGCCCACCGATCGTCGGGCCGCCGTCTCTAAGAGACGCACTCTTTTCCCTCTGCCGCCCCGCAAGATCAAGCCGCCATGTCTTGCGGGGCAGCGCAGGGGAAGACGGCAATCGCGCATGCGCGGGTTGGAGCCGGCCAACCTGTGCATGCGCGGCTGACATCACTTAGGCGCTGCTGGCCGCGTCATTCTCTACAGCATCTTTACCCTGTTCAGTTTCCCCGCCTACATCCACAGCGATAGGGGGTCCTCCTTCATGAACGATGAACTGCGTCAATTCCTGCTCAGCAAGGGCATTGCCTCAAGCAAGATGACCAGTTAAAACCCCCAGGGAAACGGGCAGGTGGAGAGGGAGAACGGAACTGTCTGGAAGATCATCCCACTGGCTCTACGGTCCAGGAATCTCCCAGTCTCCCACTGTCAACGGTACAATGATCCGATTGAAATTAGACACTGGTGCCAAAGACAATTTAATCAGCATGACTGATTTTAAAAATCAGAAAAATCAGCTGATTAGAAGAAATCACAAAATATCTCTGATAGGTTATAATGGTTCAAGCATTAAATATTATGGTGCTTGTGACTTGAGAGCGGTGGTGAAGAACCCAGTTTATTCCGTCCCATTCTGTAATGTATCAAAGGGCCTGGATTCATTATTAGGTGATCAGTCCTGTGAAGAATTAAGTCTGGGGCAGTTGATATAGCATCCACAAAGGATTGGATCAATACTTCAACGACTCTGAGAAGATTATCAGTAAATTTAGCAATGCGTTCACTGATTTTAGTGCACTACCATTCGCCAACGAGATACAATTTCAAGATGATGCATTATCTAAAGCACTGATACAAACTATTCACAGTGAAATTGCTGAAGTTGTAGATCTACATGCCAATCTCATTTCTACCCTACCACCTCTATCAGAAACAAAACCACAAGTTATCAAGAGAATAGAAGAACCTACAAATGGGGCAAATTCCATGGTATCTGTGAAACAACAAAATGGTGATGCTCCAATAGGCACGGATCCCAAAGATCTTAATGAAAAAGTGTACATATTGTAAAACAATCATTACAGAACGCAATGGACAGCCAATCCGATCCATGGCTTATTTGAGGAGGCAACAAGGAAGCTAGACAAAGGAGAACCAGTGGACGTGATTTATTTAGATTTCCAGAAGGCCTTTGACAAGGTGCTGCATAGAAGACTGTTAAATAAGTTAAAAGCCCATGGTGTTAAGGGTAAGATCCTGGCATGGATAGAGGATTGGGTGACTGGCAGAAGGCAGAGAGTGGGGATAAAGGGGTCTTTTTCAGGATGACAGCCGGTGACTAGTGGTGTGCCTCAGGGGTCTGTGCTGGGACCACACCTTTTCACAATATACATTAACGACCTGGAAGAAGGAACTGAAGGCACTGTTGCTAAGTTTGCAGATGATACAAAGATCTGTAGAGGGACAGGTAGTATGAGGAAGCAAAGGGGCTGTGGGAGGATTTGGAAAGGCTAGGAGAGTGGGCAATGAAGTGGCAAATGAAATACAATGTGGAAAAGTGTGAGGTTATGCATTTTGGAAGGAGGAATTTAGGCATAGACTATTTTCTAAATGGGTAAATGCTTAGGAAATCAGAGGCACAAAGGGACTTGAGGGTCCTTGTTCACGATTCTCTTAAGGTTAATGTGCAGATTCAGTTGGCAGTTAAGGAGGCAAATGCAATGTTAGCATTCATGTCAAGAGGGCTAGAATACAAGACCAGGGAGGTACTTATGAGGTTGTATAAGGCTCTGGTCAGACCCCATTTGGAGGTATTGTGAGCACTTTTGGCCCCGTATCTAAGGAAGGATGTGCTGACCTTGGAAAGGGTCCAGAGGAGGTTTACAAGAATGATCCCTGGAATGAAGAACTTGTCGTATGAGGAACGGTTGAGAACTCTGGGTCTGTACACATTGGAGTTTCAAAGGATGAGGGAGGATCTTATTGAAACTTACAGGATACTGCGAGGCCTGCATAGAGTGGATATGGAGGGGATGTTTCCACTTGTAGGAGAAACTAGAACCCGAGGACATCATCTCAGACTAACAGGACAATCCTTTAAAACAGAGATGAGGAGAAATGTCTTCAGCCAGAGGGTGGTGAATCTGTGGGACTCTTTGCCGCAGAAGGCTGTGGAGGCCAAATCATGAGTATATTTAAGACAGCGATAGATAGGTTCTTGATTAATAAGGGGATCAGGGGTTATGGGGAGAAGGCAGGAGAATGGGGATGAGAAAATATCAGCCATGATTGAATGGCAGGGCAGACTCAATGGACCAAGTGGCCTAATTCTGCTCCTATGTCTTATGATCTTATGGACGTTACAAAGCATTTCCATTGTCACATAGTAAATCACCAGCTGAGTTACTCATGAATAGAAGGTTGCATACCACACTTCCATACTTGGCAAAGAAGGAAGAAAATGCAGTGCTACTGCAGGAAATGCAAAACATTAAAGCAAAACAAAAGCAGTTCTATGATAAGAATGTCCAGAACTTTACCACCTCTGAGTAGTGATGACATTGTGAGAGTAGAAGATTCAGGCAACTTGTTGAGAAAAGCCATTATACTTGAAGAAGTAGCACCTCGTTCCTAAAATGGACAGGCAGAGGATGGGTTGATTTCAAGAAGAAATCATCGCGCTTTCTTGAAAACCAGAGAAGACTTTCGCAACAGCGTGATGGATAACGAATCTACATCACAGTCAACGTCAGCTGCAGTGTCAGATACTGAGCATGAGAATGTCACGGAGAACATTGAATCTACAAGTTCTGAACAGCAAGGCCAAATTTTGAGAAGATCAACCAGAGTCAGAGGAAAACCTGATCATCTCTCGGCAGCACGGTAGCATTGTGGATAGCACAAATGCTTCACAGCTCCAGGGTCCCAGGTTTGAATCCCGGCCTAGGTCACTGTCTGTGTGGCGTCTACATGTTCTCCCCGTGTGTGTGTGGGTTTCCTCTGGGTGCTCCGGTTTCCTCCCACAATCCAAAGATGTGCAGGTTAGGTGGATTGGCTTTGATAAATTGCCCTTAGGGTCCAAATTGCCCTTAGTGTTAGGTGGGGTTACTGGGTTATGGGGATAGGGTGGAGATATGGGTTTGGGTAGGGTGCTCTTTCCAAGAGCCGGTGCAGACTCGATGGGTCGAATGGCCTCCTTCTGCACTGTAAATTCTATGAAAATAATTCTTTGAAATCTCAATTTGTAGATTTGGACTATTTGTACACACGATGCTTGCTTTTCTTGTGTATATATATATATTATATTTGTTAAACCAGTTTTACATTTTTTTAAAGATACAAATTAATATTGTTAGACTCACAGGCTAATGATATCACATGTAAATATATTGATGATAATGTATTATTTTATTTCTTCAAAGGAAAGGGATGTAGTGATATCATGGTTGTGTTGTAATTCACCGACTGACCATTAGGAGTCTCATTAGTATATAAGCGAATATCATAGAATTTGCAGTGCTGAAGGAGGCCTTTCGGTCTATCGAGTCTGCACTGGCCCTTGGAAAGAGCACCCTACCCAAGCCCACACCTCCACCCTATCCCCGTAACCCTGTAACCCCACTTAACTTTTTTGGACACTAAGGGCAATTTAGCATGGCCAATCCATCTAACTCGCACATCATTGGACTGTGGGAGGAAACCAGAGCACCCGGAGGAAACCCACGTAGACACGGGAAGAATGTGCAGACTCCGCAGAGACAGTGACCCAAGCCGAGAATCGGCCCTGGGGCCCTGGAGCTGTGAAGCAATTGTGTTAGAATCAGGTGACCTCAGACTGACTAGGGAGCTGGAGAGAGAGGTTGCCTGTGCATGTTAATACTGTTATTCATCTGTTGTCTTGTATATATTTGACCCACAGTTAATGTTAACAAATCATTTATAGCTTTAGCTAGAAGTGTACTTGTAATATAAATCAGGCCATCCAACAAGAACATTACACCTCCTTGCCAAAGACATTGCACCTGGCAACGTCGTTCTGCCTGTCCTGCCAGTAGATATCAAATTATTGCAGCCTTGAAGCTCTTCGCTACTAGCAACATCTACTGATTGTCACTCATGTCGACATTTCCAGGCTTGGACAGTACATCCAGTTCATAAAGGCAAGGCCTCACAGACACAAGAACAGGCAATCTCATCCCAGCACTGAATCCCCAGATGAAGGGCATGATCGACTGCAGCTCTATGACCAGCCAGAGAGATTCATCAACAGGCGGGGCTGCCACTCCCTCAATGTGTAACTGGACTGTGACCACAAGAGCCTTCCCATGTGTGCACTTGCTTTTCTGGCAGCTGCAATGACTCCTTCATCCTGCACCAGTCCAAGCCGCTATAAACTCTTCATTTCAACATCTCAAACTTTATGGACACACTACGACAACCATTGAGATGGCCATTGGGCTCCTGAAGATGCGGTTCCGGTGTTTGTATCGGTTGGGTGACGCGCTGTAGAACATTCCTGCAAGTGTCTAAATCAGCGACTTCCGGTGACGGCGGGTGTGAGGCAGCCGCACACTGGAGGGCGTCTGCTCGGGAATAGAATTTTCGGGCTTTTAATGCCCGGTCCCAGGGGCAACCGATTCTTAAAAAGCTGTAAGAAGGCACAGTGGGGCAGCACGGTAGCATTGTGGATAGCACAATCGCTTCACAGCTCCAGGGTCCCAGGTTCGATTCCGGCTTGGGTCACTGTCTGTGCGGAGTCTGCACATCCTCCCCGTGTGTACGTGGGTTTCCTCCGGGTGCTCCGGTTTCCTCCCACAGTCCAAAGATGTGCAGGTTAGGTGGATTGGCCATGCTAAATTGCCCATAGTGTCCAAAATTGCCCTTAGTGTTGGGTGGGGTTGCTGGGTTATGGGGATAGGGTGGGGGTGTTAACCTTGGGTAGGGTGCTCTTTCCCGGAGCCGGTGCAGACTCGATGGGCCGAATGGCCTCCTTCTGCACTGTAAATTCCATGTAAAATGTCCAAGTTTGGGAAAAAAAACGGCCGTGAAAAAGGGGGTTAATGAAAGTCCACCGGTGAGTGGAAAAGTCAGTGCGGGAACTGTAAGGAAAACGGAGGCTGGTGCACCAGGGGAGGCCGCATTGCTCACGGCAGAAGAAATGACCAAGGTGATGGTCATGGAGCATGAAAAACAGTTCTCAAAGCACATGGAAGCGATGAAGAAGGAGATGGGGGCGGTATTGAAAGCGCTGGTGGAGCAGGTGATTGCCCTGGTGAGGGTGGCGGCATCGAGCGGAGCGTCGGAGGTGCGGGAGCAAGGTGAGACACTGAAGGAAGTGAAAGAAGCATTATTGCAGCACAGTGATCAAGTCACCTTGATGGGGAAGTAGCTGCGGAGGGTGATAGAGACCAACAAGGGTCTGCGAGCCAAAATGGAAGACCTGTGTGGCGCTAACAATTGTACACAAAGACTTGAGTGCAGTACAAGAGAGGCTTTATTACAGTGAGATGCTATTCCTCCGGCGGCAGCTGTAGAATGGCATCTCAGTGAAACTTACGAATATTTAATGCAGACGCCAAAATACTGGCCAAAATCCTAGCCAAAAGGCTAGAAGACTGTGTACCTGAGGTGGTCACAGAGGACCAGACGGGCTTTGTCAAAGGTAGACAGCTGACCGCGAACATCAGGCGCCTGCTGAACGTGATAATGACCCCCTCCGGGGAGAGAACACAAGAGGTGATCGTCTCCCTGGACGCAGAAAAGGCCTTCGACAGAGTCGAGTGGAAATACCTCATAGAGATACTGGAGCGGTTCGGGCTTGGAACAGGGTTCACCGCTTGGGTAAAGCTCCTGTACAACGCTCCCATGGCGAGTGTACAGACCAACAATACCAACTCCCAATACTTCCAGCTGCACAGGGGCACCAGACAAGGATGCCCACTGTCCCCGCTGCTGTTCGCACTAGCAATTGAACCGCTAGCAATCGCGCTCAGGGCAGCAAAAAATTGGAGGGGGATCCGAAGGGGAGGTAGAGAGCACAGAGTCTCACTCTATGCGGATGATCTGCTCCTCTATATCTCGGACCCACAAAGCAGCATGGACGGAATCATCGCGCTCCTGAAAGAGTTTGGAGCCTTCTCGGGCTACAAACTCAACATGAGCAAAAGTGAGATCTTCCCATTACACCCGCAAGGGGGGGGGGGGGGCAGCACTAAAGGGGCTGCCGTTCAAACAAGCCCGACATAAATTCCGCTACCTGGGGATCCAAATAGCCCATGACTGGAAAGGGATCCACAAATGGAACCTCACCAGCCTGACGGAGGAAGTTAAAAAGGACCTGCAAAGATGGAACACACTCCCGCTCTCCCTCGCGGGGAGAGTTCAGACGATCAAAATGAACGTACTGCCCAGGTTCCTCTTCCTGTTTAGATCCATTCCGATCTACATCCCCAAGGCCTTTTTCAAAGCGCTGGACAAACTCATCATGGCGTTCGTATGGGGGGGTAAAAATGCTAGGATCCCAAAGAAGGTCTTACAAAAAACAAAAACCAGGGGAGGGTTAGCCCTCCCGAATCTACAATTCTACCACTGGGCAGCAACAGCCGAGCGAGTAAGGGGATGGATCCAGGAGCCAGAAGCTGAGTGGGTGCGTGCGGAGGAGGCCTCCTGCATGGGAACCTCCCTCCGGGCCCTCGCCACGGCAGCACTCCCATCCCCACCCAAAAAAACACTCCAGCAGCCCAGTGGTGACAGCCACCCTCCAATCCTGGAACCAACTGCGGCAGCAACTTGGCCTGACCAAAATGTCGAACAGGGCTCCCATCTGCAACAACCATAGGTTCAAACCAGCACTGACCGACGCCACCTTCAAAAGGTGGAGGCAGGACGGGGGGACACTGACAGTCAGGGACCTATACACGGACGACAGGATCGCAACACTAGACGAACTGACAGAGAAATTTCAGCTAGCTGGGGGGAACGAGCTACGGTACCTGCAGCTCAAAAACTTCCTACGAAAGGAGACAAGGACGTACCCACAACCGCCACGACAGACACTACTGGAAGACCTACTGGACGCAAGTATCCTAGAGAAAGGGAACTGTAGTGACATGTATGACCGACTGGTAGATAGGGACGACACCGTACTGGACGCAACAAGGAGGAAATGGGAGGACGACCTGGGGATGGAGATAGGGTGGGGACTCTGGAGCGAAGCACTGCATAGGGTCAACTCCACCTCCACGTGCGCAAGGCTCAGCCTGACGCAACTAAAAGTGGTACATAGAGCCCACTTAACAAGAACCCGTATGAGTAGGTTCTTCCCGGAGGTGGAAGACAGATGTGAACGGTGCCAAAGAGGCCCGGCCAACCACGCCCACATGTTCTGGTCTTGCCCCAGACTCGTGGAGTACTGGACAGCCTTCTTCGAGGTTATGTCCAAAGTGGTGGGAGTGAGGGTGGAGCCATGCCCGATAGTGGCGGTCTTCGGGGTTTCAGAACAGCCAGATCTATTCCTGGGGAGGAGGGCGGACGCCCTTGCCTTTGCCTCCCTGATCGCCCGCCGTAGAATCCTGTTTGGCTGGCGGTCAGCAGCACCGCCCAGAGCTGCGGACTGGCTGTCCGACCTCTCGGAATCTCTCCAAATGGAGAAAATCAAATTTGCCATCCGAGGGTCGGACGACGGCTTCCACAGAACGTGGGAGCCATTCATGCAACTGTTCCGGGACCTATTTGTGGCCAATGTACAAGAGGAAGAATAGTCGGGGGAAGGTAGCGGGAGGGGGGGGGCTACAGGTTCGTTACGGGGGTTCGATGGCTAGCTAAGGCCCAAAACCAAACTAAATAAACATGTTGAGGGGGGGGGGGGGGGGGGGGCAGTTACTACTACGAAGATGCTTACCTGTAAATATGTATGTTAATTTTTGCGTGTTTGTTTTTTTTTCTCTCTCTCCTAACAATTTGTAATTTGTTCAATATAAAATATGAAAACTGAATAAAAACATTTATAAAAAAAAACTTACGAATATTTATACTGGTCCCTGTGGACGGAGCTAGCCGGCAGGGGCTTACCGGAGAAACCTGTAATACAGGTACGGCCATACATCCCCCTACTGCAAGCACACATATGTACAGTGGTTAGATCACCACATTCACCCCCTGTAAAAAATGAGTCTGGCGGGGGTGACGTGGAACTATCATACATAAAGTGATCTATTTACAAAAGGGCAAAACAAAAGAAAACCAAGAGTCCATCAGGCAATCCGGTCACAGGTTGAGTCGGATTGGCGGCAGAACGTTCCGTTGCGAGCGACGTAGCTGTGGTAGCGACGTCTGCACAGGCACCATTGATGACGACGATACAGGTGCTGGCGGTATTAGTGCTGGCCACTGGCGGGATGACTCCGGGAGCGAGCCGAAATCTTCCATGTCCTCCATCGTGGACAGGGGATCGAGGGATGGATCTGGTGGGGACGAATACGGGGGACCCGGGGAAAAGGAGGATGGCGGGGGGGGGGGGGGGAGGGCGGCGTGGGAATAGGATCGGCACCCGAGTGAGCCAGGTCCCGGAGCGAGACTGTGTCCTGGCGGCCGTCGGGGAACTTCACGTAGGCACACTGGGGGTTCGCGTGGAGTAGGCGTACATTGTCCACCAGGGGTTCCGCCTTGTGGTGCCTGACATGCCTACGAAGAAGGACTGGGCCTGGAGCCGTGAGCCAAGTCGGGAGCAACACCCCAGATGTAGACTTCCTAGGGAAGGCAAAAACACGTTCGTGGGGTGTGTGGTTAGTTGCGGTGCACAGCAGTGACCGAATGGAATGGAGCGCGTCAGAGAGGACCTGCTGCCAGCGAGCGGCTGGGAGGTTCCTGGACCGTAGGGCCAACTGGACTGCCCTCCATACCGTCCCATTCTCCCTCTCTACCTGGCCGTTTCCCTGGGGGTTGTAGCTGGTCGTCCTGCTGGAGGCGATACCCCTGCTGAGCAGGAACTGACGCAGCTCATCGCTCATGAATGAGGATCCCCTGTCACTGTGGATATAGTTGGGGAAACCAAACAGAGCGAATATGGAATCGAGGGCCTTGATGACGGTGGCAGACGTCATATCCGGGCATGGGATGGCGAAGGGGAACCTAGAGAATTTATCGACCACACTAAGAATGTAGGTGTTGCGGTCGGTGGAGGGGAGGGGCCCTTTGAAATCCACGCTGAGGCGTTCAAAGGGGCGGGACGCTTTCACCAGGTGCGTGCGATCTGGCCGGTAGAAGTGCGGCTTGCACTCCGCACAGACCTGGTAGTCTCTGGTGACTGTCCGTACTTCCTCAACGGAGTAGAGCAGATTGCGGGTTTTGACGAGGTGGTACAACCGAGTGACCCCCGGATGGCAAATGCTCTCATGCAAGGCACGGAGCTGGTTCACTTGTGCGCTGGCACATGTACCTCGGGAGAGGGCGTCTGGGGGCTCGTTGAGCTTGCCGGGGCGATACAAGATCTCATAATTGTAGGTGGAGGGCTCGATTCTCCACCGCAAGATTTTATCGTTTTTGATCTTGCCCCACTGCGTGTTGTTAAATATGAAGGCTACCGACCTTTGGTCAGTGAGGAGAGTGAATCTCCTGCCGGCCAGGAAATGCCTCCAGTGCCGCACAGCTTCAACGATTGCCTGGGCCTCCTTTTCAACAGAGGAGTGTCGGATTTCGGAGGCATGGAGGGTGCGGAATGAAGAATGCCACGGGTCTGCCGGCCTGGTTTAGAGTGACGGTAAGGGCGACATCTGAAGCGTCGCTCTCTACTTGGAAGGGCAGGGACTCATCTACTGCGTGCATCCCGGCCTTGGCTATGTCTGAGCGGATACGATCGAAGGCTTATCGTGCCTCAGCCGTGAGGGGAAATTGTGTGGACTGGATCAGTGGGCGGGCGTTCTCCGCGTATTGTGGGACCCACTGGGCATAGTGAGAAAAGAACCCCAGGCATCATCTGAGAGCCTGGGGGCAGTGGGGGAGGGGAAGCTCCATGAGGGGCGCATGCGGTCGGGATCGGGCCCCAGTAGTCCGTTTTGGACTATGTAGCCGAGGATGGCTAAGCGGTCTGTGCTAAAAACGCACTTCTCCTTGTTATAGGTGAGGTTGAGGAGAGATGCGGTGTGGAGAAATTTGGCAAGGTTGGCGTCATGGTCCTGCTGATCGTGGCCGCAGATGGTGACATTGTCTAAGTACGGAAACGTGGCCCGCAGTCCGTACCGGTCAACCATTCGGTCCATTTCCCGTTGAAATACCGAGACCCCGTTAGTGACGCCGAAGGGAACCCTAAGAAATTGATACAGGTGACCGTCCACCTCGAAGGCAGTGTAGGGACGGTCCGATTTATGAATGGGGAGCTGGTGGTAAGCGGATTTCAGGTCAATTGAGAAGACCCGGTACTGTGCGATCTGATTGACCATATCAGATATGCGAGGGAGGGGGTACGCGTCGAGCTACATGTACCGATTGATGATCTGACTGTAGTCCACGACCATCCTGTGTTTCTCCCCAGTTTTAACCACCACCATCTGGGCTCTCCAGGGACTGTTGCTGGCCTCGATGATACCCTCCCGAAGCAGCCGCTGGACTTCGGACCTGATGAAGGCCTTGTCCTGGGTGCTGCACTGTCTGCTCCTGGTGGCGATGGGCTTGCAATCTGCGGTTAGATTGGCAAAGAGGGAGGGAGGTTCAACCTTGAGGGTCGCGAAGCCGCAAATGGTGAGGGGAGGTAGGAGTCCGCTGAATATGAGGGTGAGGCTCTGGAGGTTGCATTGAAAATCCAGGCCCAGTAAGAGTGGCGCGCAGAGGTTGGGGAGAACGTACAGGCGGAAATGGTCGAATTCCGCGCCCTGTACAGTGAGTTTAACCAGGCAGGAGCCCCGGATCGGGACAGAGTGGGAACCAGAGGCTAGGGAGATCTGCTGGTTGGCGGGATGGACCGCAAGGGAATAGCGCCTTACCGTGTCTGGGTGAATGAAGCTCTCGGTGCTCCCGGAGTCGATGAGGCAGGAGGTCACGTGGCCGTTGACGAGCACCGTTGTGGAAGAGGGCGCCAGGTTGCAAGGACGGGACTGGTCGAGCGTCACGGAGGTGAGTAGCGGGCGATCGGCCGACGAGTCTGACGAGTCCGAAGAGTAGCGGCAGCGACCCGAGTCCCGTGGTCCCGTCCCGAGGGGAGGACAAAATGGCGGCGTCTGGAGTACCTGTGTGGAAGAAGATGGCGGTGGACAAGATGGCGGCGGACAAGATGGCGGCGGACAAGATGGCGGTGGGCAAGGTGGCGGTGCCCATGGAACGCACATGGAGGTGGAGGTTGAAGATGGCGGCGCCCATGGTGCGCACATGCCAGGGGCGGCGAAAGATGGTGGCGCCCACTGATCGCAGGTGGGGTCGGGGGCAGCGGACGGCAGGGCCCATTGTGCAATCGGCTGAGGTGAGGAGGGGGTTTCGGGCACGATAGCGGCAACCATTCGGGACTAGCACACCGCTGCAAAGTGGCCTTTCTTGCCACAAGCTTTGCAGGTCGCGGTGCGGGCCGGGCTGCGCTGGCGGGGGTGCTTCTGCTGACCGCAGAAGTAGCAGCGGGGACCCCCAGGGTACACAGTGCGGCGAGCAGCGCAGGCGTAGTGCGCACGGGCGGCTGTCGGGGGGGCCGGTTGCGGGGTCCACGAGGGTTAGGACGGGTGGACCGAGTGGCTACCGGGTTAGGATCGCGCATTACGGGAGGCGGCCGTCATTGATAATGCCAGAGTCTTTGTAGCCGTGGGATCGAGAGCGGCCCCTTCCAGCAGTCGTTGCCGGATGGGGTCCGATGCAATACCCGTAACAAATGCATCCCGCATGAGTAAATCGGAATGTTCTGTGGCCGTGACGGCCTGGCAGTCGCAGTCTCGTACTAGTCCTACTCTCCAAAAGTCCTCAATCGACTTACCCGGTTGTTGGACGTGAGTAGAGAGTAGATGTCTCGCAAACAGGGTGTTCGCCGACTGTGCATAGTTCTCTTTGACCAGTTCAATGGCCCGGGCGTAGTTAGGCGCGTCTTGAATGAGCGGAAACATGCTGGAGCTGAGACTTGAGTAAAGAAGCTGTCGTTTCTGAGCCTCCGAAGGTGGAGGGTCCGCTAAAGAGTTGTAGGCCTCGAAAACTGCAAGCCAGTGAATGAAGTCTTTCCTAGCGTAGGGCGACTGCGGATCCAGCTGCAGGCGGTCAGGTTTAATCCTGATGTGCATGGTGTAAGGAAAATCTCACTGTAATAAATTGTGGTGCTAACAATTGTACACAAAGACTTGAGTGCAGTACAAGAGAGGCTTTATTACAGTGAGATGCTATTCCTCCGGCGGCAGCTGTAGAATGGCATCTCAGTGTAACTTACGAATATTTATACTGCACCTGTGGGCGGAACTAGCCGGCAGGGGCTTACCGGAGAAACCTGTAATACAGGTACGGCCATACATCCCCCTACTGCAAGCACACATATGTACAGTGGTTAGATCACCACAACCTGGAAAACAGATCCAGACAGCAGAAACTGAGGATTGTGGCTCTGCCCGAAGGGGTAGGAGGCCCGAGGCCGATGGAGTATTTTGACACGATGTTGGCGGAGCTATTGGGAGAGGGGGGCGATCCCTCTCGATACAAACTGGATTGAACTCATATGTTCGTAGAGGCCTATTCCAAAGGCGAGTGAGCCGCCAAGAGTAGTAACTGTTTGTTTCCGTAGGTACAGCGTGAAGGAGAAGACCCTGTGCTGGGCAAAGCAGAAGTGGGTGGTGTAGTGGGCTGGTGCTGTTATACGCATATCCTAGGACTTTACGGTGGAGTTGGCGAGGAGATGGGCGGCCTTCAGCCAGGTGAAGAAGGCACTATATATCAGCAAGGTGCCATGTGGCATAGTGCATCCAGTTAAGTTGAGGGTGACCTATGAATCCAAGGACTTTTATTTTGGGACGGTGGAAGCAGCGGAGGGGTTTGCGAAGGTAGACGGACTGTGGCAGAATTGAGAGCGGGTCTTGTACTGATGTAGCCTCATGTAACTTTAGTTTTTCACTGCGTGTTGGTGTATGTACTAAATGAGTCGATGCTGTATATATTTGGAGAAGGGAAGAGTTGGGACTTTCATTTGCAACGATGGTTCTTTGGAGCTTGGGTGTGTATGCTGGGTTTGTGTGTTAAAGGGGAAGGACAAGGCAAGGGGGAAGGAGACCCGGGCGGGGGCCTCCACGCTGGCCAACTTAGCCGGCCAGTGAACGGGAGTGAGGTGGGGGAGGGGCTGTGGCCATCAGAGCCTGGTAGAACAGATTTTGGTGAGTCCAGCCGGGGTGAAAAGTTGGGGGAAAGAACCGAGGCTGGGGGGGAGGAGTTTGCGAAAGGAAGTGGAGGGGAGGAATCTGTGTGTGGTGGGGAGGGTCTAAAATTCATGGGTGTCATTCACAGTACACTTTGGGAATTGGATCGCTTTGAATATTGCGGGGGGGAGAGTGTTGGGGGGGGGGGGGGGGGAGGACTATATATGTCAATGGTGACCATAGGCGATTCCTGATTCCTTTTTCTTTTTTTCTTTTTTTTTTCTTGAGAGGTTTCGTTATATTTGATGCTTATATTGTCAGGTGGGCCGTTGTTTGGGGGGTGGTGGGAGGATGGGATCGTTGTTGTTGATGAGGGGATTGATATTGTATTCATTACCATTTACTGTTTGTTGGTGGGGTGTAAGTTTTGAAGAAAATGTGAAAATGGAGAGTAAAAATATATTTTTTTAAAGTGTCTAAATCAGCATGATGATTTCTTCCATGTTCCATAACATAGCCCTCCAGAGATGAGCTGGCTTTGAAGATGGAGCGTCTGTGCATCAAGATAGCTCATCAGGGAGTATAAGAAGTGGGAGGGGAGGAGAAAGTGGAGGCAGAGAGTGAAGAAAATAGGAGCTGATCCTCTATCTCAACACCATACTCCCAAGCTCTACCCATAACCCATGACAACTTTAGAATCTGGAAATCTATCTATTTCCTTCTAAAATACATTCAGTGACTTGGTCTCCACAGCTTTCTGTGGTAGAGAATTCCACAGTTTGGCCATCCTCTGAGTAAAGAAGCAAAAGATGCAGAACACCAAAGTGTCGATACTGCACACTGAGAGGGCCAGGCCGAGCTCGGAATGCAAAGGTCTCATCAAGATATTGTAAATCTCAGGGAGCTTCTATCTGAGGAACATTTGTATGGAATCGCTCTGGCCTAGGATGAAGGATATGAATGCAGTTCATCCTGAGGTGTCTGTGTTAATACGTCTGTTGAAGACGCAGCCTGGAACACATCTAAACTCTTATTGCTGATGAAGGAAGCACAACTCTCAGAGGCTCTTCCCTCATTGTGTAGGAACCCTTGATCTCCTTGACTGCCTCAGACCATATTTTTTGTCATGTCAACAAAATAATTTTCAGATGACCATAAGACAAAAATACCATAAAACATAGGAGCAGAATTAAGCCATTCGGCCCATCAAGTCTACTCTGCAACTCAGTCGTGGCTGATATGTTTCTCATCCACATTCTCCTGTCATCCCTCCATAAGCCCTGATCCATCTATCAATCAAGAACCTAACTATCTGTGCCTCAAAGACACTCAGTTACTTGGCCTCCAAAGTCTTCTGCGATAAAGAGTTCCACAGATTCACCACCGTCTGGCTGACAAAATTCGTCTCAGTTTAAAATGATCCTTCAATCTGAGGCTGTGGCCTCTGGTTCTAGTTTCTCCTACTAATGGAAACATCCTCTCCACGTCCACTCTATCCAGGCCTCAATACCCTGTATGTTTCAATAAGATCCTCCCCCATCCTCCTGAATCCAACGAGTACAGACCCAGAGTCCTCAATTGCTCCTCATATGATAAACTCTTCATTCCAAGGATCATTCTTGTGAACCTCCTCTGGACCCTTTCCAAGGTCAGCACATCCTTCCTTAGATACGGGGCCAAAACTGTTTACAATATTCCAAATGGGGCTGACCAGAGCCTTATACAGCCTCAGAAGTATATCCCTGCTCTTGTATTCTAGCTCTCTCGACATGAATGCTAACATAGCATTTGCCTTCCTAACTGCCGACTGAACTTGCACGTTAACCTGAAGAGAATATTGATCTAGGACTCCTAAGTCCCTTTGTGCTGCTGATTTCCTAAGTCTTTTCCCATTTAGAAAATAGTCTATGCTTCCATTCTTCCTACCAATGTGCATAATCTCATACTTTTACATCTACCACCTCTTTGCCCACTCTCTTAGCCTGTCCAAATCCCTCTGCAGTCCCCTGCTTCCTCAATACTACCTGTATCTCTGCATATCTTTGTGTCATCTGCAAACTTAGCAACAATGCCCTCAGTTTCTTCTTCCAGATCGTTAGTGTATATTGTGAAACGTTGTGGTCCCAACACCGACCCCTGAGGCACACCACTAGTCACTGGCTGCCATCCCAATAAAGACCCCTTAATCCCCACTCTCTGCCTTCTGCTAGACAGCCAATCCTCTATCAATGCCAGTATCTTACCCTTAACACCATGAGCTCTTAACTTATTTAACAGCCTCCTATACGGCACCTTGTCAAAGGCCTTCTGGAAATCTAAATAGATGACATCCACTGGTTGCCCTTTGTCTAACTTCCATGTTAGCTCCTCAACGAACTCTAACAGATTTGTCAGACATGACCTCCCCTTGACGAAGACGTGCTGACTCAATCCTGTTTTACCATGCACTTCCAAGTAATCCGTAAACTCATCTTTAGTAGTGGACTCTAAAATCTTACCAATGAAGTCAGCCTAACCGGCCTATAATTTTCCGTTTTCTGCATCCCTCCCTTCTTAAACAGCGGTGTTACATTAGCGACTTTCCAGTCTTCTGGGACCCTTCTGCCTCCAGTGATTCCTGAAAGATCACCACCAATGACTCCACAATCTCTTCAGCTATCTCTTTTAGAAACCTGGGGTGTAGTCCACCCAGTCCAGGTGATATATCCACCTTCAGACCTTTCAGTTTCACCAGAACCTTCTCTTTGGTGATGGGCATCACACTCACTTCTGCCCCTTGATCTCCTGAAGTCCTGGTATCCCACTGGTGTCTTCCATTGTGAAGACTGATGCAAAGTAACTATTCAGTTCCTCTGCCATTCATTTGTTTCGTATTAGTACTTCTCCAGCCTCATTTTCCAGTGGTACAATGTCTATTCTTGATTCTCTCTTACCTTTTATATATTGAAAATTACTCTTGCTATCTTCTTTTATATTACTAGCTAGCTTACAATTATATTTTGTCTTCTCCCCCCTTGTTGCTTTTTCAGTTGTCCTCTGCTCTCTTTTAAAAGCTTCCCAATCCTCTGGCTTCCCACTAATCCTCGCCACCTTGGCTGCTTTTTCTTTTGCCCTTATGCTGTCCTTGACCTACCTCGTCAGCCATGGCTGGCTCATCCTCCCCTTAGCATGTTTCGTCCTCCTTGGGATGAAATTCTCTTGTGGCTCCCGATTAGGGGCAGCACAGTACACAGTGGTTAGCACAGTTGCTTCACAGCTTCAGGGTCCCAGGTTCGATTCCCGGCTTGGGTCACTGTCTGTGCGGATTCTACACGTTCTCCCCGTGTCTGCATGGGTTTCGTCCGGGTGTTCCGGTTTCTTCCCACAGTCCAAAGATGTGCAAGTTAGTGGATTAACCATGCTAAATTGTCCTTAGTGTTCAAAAAGTTTAGGAGGGTTACGGGGATAGGGTGGAGGCATGGCCTTAAGTAGGGTGCTCTTTCCAAGGGCAGGTGCAGTTTCGATGTGCCAAATGGCCTTCTTCTGCACTGTAAAATCTATGCCTATGTCTAACCCAAAAAAACTCCTGCCATTGCTGTTCCACCATCTTCCCTGCTCGGCTCCCCTTCCAACCAATTCTGACCAGCTCCTCCCTCATGTCTTTGTAGTTACTCTTATATAATTGTAATACCGTTACATCTGACTCTAAGCTTCTCCCCCTCAAACTGCAGGGTAAATTTGATCATATTGTGGTCGCTGCTCCCAAAGGGTTCCTTCACCTTAAGTTTCCTAATCAGGTCTGCCTCATTAAACATCACTAAATCCAGAATTGTTCCCTAGTGGTCTGTACCACAAGCTGCTCCAAAAATCAATCTTGCAAACATTCCACAAAGTCCTTTTCTTGGGATCCATTACCAACCTAATTTTCCCAGTCCAGCTGCATATTGAAGTCCCCCATGATTATTGTAATATTGCCTTTCTTATATGCCTTTTCTATCTCCTGATTTATTCTCTGCTCCACATTCTGACTACTGATCGAAGGCTTGTACATAACTACCCTCGGGGACTTTTTTTCCTTTGCGATTTCTCAACGCTACCAACCCAGAGATTCTATGCTTTCCGATCCTATATTGCTTCTTGCTATCGATTTAATTTCCTTCCTTATTAACAATATAACCCTGCCCCCATTGTCCATCTGCCTGTCTTTTCGACAGGACACATATCCTTGGATATTTAGATCCCAGCCCTGATCCCCTTGCAGCAACATCTCTGTCATGCCCACACCATCATACCAGCCAATTTCAATGCGCGCAACAAGCGCATTTACCTTGTCTCATTTACTGCGCTCAACACCCTCAAAGTTCAACACCCTCAGTCCTGTATTTGTCCCCTTTTTTGCTCTTTCTGAAGTTAGATTCCTGCCATCTTCTATACTCTCTGATCTATTATATGTTCTGGAAACGTTACTAACCTCTCCTGCGCGCTGAGCCCCTTAAACTACTTTAAAGTCCTCATCATGAACCTGCACTTCTATCTTCTCGTTTAAATTGGATTTTATAATTCTCCATACAACTGAACCCACTGTTAATTTCAAGCCCTATCGATAGCCCCAGTTATGCGATTCGCCAGGACTCTGGTCCCAGCATAGTTCATTTGAAGACCGTCCCATCAGAACAGGTCCCCTCTTCCCCAGAACTGGTGTCAATGTCCTATTAATTTTGAACCCATTTCTCACACACCAATCTTTGAGCCACACATTTACCTACTTAATCTTATTGACCCTATGTCAATTAGTTCGTGGCTCAAGTAGTAATCCAGAAATTATTACCTTCTTGGATCTTCTTTTTAATTTCGCTCATAGCTGTTCATACACCATCAGCAGAAACTCTGTCCTTGTTCTACCTCTGTCGTTGGTACCTAAGTGGACCACGACAACTGGATCTTTATCCTCCCACTCCAAGTTCCTCTGCAGCTCAGATGAGATATCCCAAACCTGAGCACCAGGCAGGCAACACAACCATCGGGATTCTCGATCTTGGTCACAGAGAGCAATGCCAATGACCCTAACTAAACTATTCCCAATTACGACTATATTTCTTTTCTCTCCCCACACTTGACCGGTGCTGTGGTCAGTTTGCTCATCCTCCCTGCAATCCCCTCTCCTTTCCACACAGGGAGCTAGAATCTCAAACCTGTTGGATAGGGACAAGGGCTATTGCTTAACTAGTTTGTGAGACTTCTCTCCCAACTTTAGGACAAGCCCCCAAATGTTGGTAAGCAGGACTTTGGAGGGTCGACAGGGCTGGGTCTTGTAGCCATCTGGGATGGCCACTTCCAACTAGGTGCAGAGGAACTTGCACAGCCTGGCAGGTCAAATGGACAAGCCAAGACTCAGGCAGGCTCAGAGCCTGAAATACATATTTGCCAGCAAAAGTCCAGACGGTATCGAAACTCCGACCAATTAGCATGGTAATAGGGCCGATTAGCATTTGATGGCCCATCTCCACCAAAACAAAGGACTGGGACTTGAGCGACCGGGACAGTCCCAGACATTTCGGCGCCACTCCCTGTTCAAGGGAAACGCAAACAACGGGGTCAGTGACCGCTTGGGACACGCCCAGCCATCCAGATCCCTGCCCACTTATTGGCTAAGGAATTGAATGGAGTGATCAGGGATCACCCAATTAGTAAGACCCAAATCGAAGGACCGCCCAGAGCGCGAAAACCCCCCAAGTATAAGAAGAAGAGTTTGCCATATGTTCGCTCTCTTTTGGCCTTGGTGCCCTCGGTTGCTGCCAATCGCAGCAACACCAGAAGCGAGTCCAAGTTCAACGCTCGCTACCAGACGGATGGGCCCAGCTGAGCAGCAGTTACTCCTTCGAACCCGAGAGATCCAGAATTGAACAGCAGCCACTGTTTTCTGACCTAAGCTGGGTGCCCGAAGTTAAGTACAGGCTGTCTTAGTTGATAGGTGTAGTTAACTAGTAGTGTTTATGTTGTATGACTAGTTGTGTGTAAATAAAGTACCCTTGACTTGGAACTAACTAACTGGTGTTTGGCTCTTTGATCGATAGCGGTTGAAACTTGTGGTGGTATCATTCGATACCTGGCGACTCTAAGCATTCGGACATAGATAACATAGAAAGGAGGCAAACTCACTGAGTGCCATAATTGGAACAGAGCCACAGAAAAGACAGAGTAAAAGAAAGCACAACAGTCTGCCGTTGTCGATTCCAGTGCCTGGTTTGATGCTGTTTTTTGTGTTTTCATAGAGGTTGAATACAACCGAGTGGCTTGTGGCTATTTCAGAGGGCATTTAAGAGTCAACCACATTGCGGGTCTGGAGTCACATGTAGGCCAGACCAGGTAAGGCTGTCAGATCTCCTTTCCTAAAGGACATTCGTGAATCAGATGGATTTTTACGACAATTGACAATGGTTTCATGGTCCTCATTAGACTTTTAATTGCAGATATTTTATTGAATTTAAATTCTCTCACGTGCCGCGATGGAATTCGAACCTGGGTCCCCAGATTATTATCCTGCATCTCTGAAATACTAATCCAGCAATAATATTACGCCACCGCCTCCCCCTACTGGAGTTCTATTGGATTCTGGCTGGTTGTCTTGTGACAGGAGGAAAATCTGAATGGTGGGGAAGCATTAGATTGTCGACAGGTAATTAAATGATCTGGAATATTGAATAAACAGCATCCCAAATGCAGGCAATCCAGGATGTGGGACGAGCACCTCAGATATGGGATGGTCCCTGGATCGTTGGTCATCCTGGGTGCGGTTATGATTGGCGATGCACAAGAGGCCAGAATTCGACAAATACAAATATCTAGGAGGGTTGTGAGCTTGGTGGAGATGACAGAAATAGGCTGGGGTAAGGCCATGAAGAGATCCTATAACCAAGGTGACAATTTTGAAAACAAGCTGATGATTTGACTGAATGCTCCAGGTCAGCCAGCACAGGGCATGAAAGGGAGATGGAACTTGGTGTGAGTTGAGACAGGAACACCAGGGCAGTTCAGAGTCAAGCAGCAGAGAGATTTATGGTCGGCTGGTTACAAATCAGTGAGACCGCCCATCCCTTTAATCGTACCTGCCAGTAAGAATAATGCTGATTGGTGGAAGAGGGGTTACGTCACTAACATGGTAACCGTAGCGTCAAGGCAACGGGCGGAGTCGGGCCCGGGACAGACAAAGAGACACACAGAGTGACAGAGACCGTCGCACACACCCACACACAGAGTGACAGAGACCGTGACACACACCCACACACAGAGTGACAGAGACCGTAACTTACACCCACACAGACAGGGGGTCAGGATGTCGTTGCGGACGCTGCCGCTCCTCTTCATTAACCTGGGCGGGGAGATGCTCTACATCCTGGACCAGCGGCTCCGGGCCCAGAACATCCCCAGCGACAAGGCTAAGAAAGGTACAGAGAGAGGGAGCGGGCCATTCGGGCTCTGAGCGCAGTGGAGTGGAGTGGACTGCCCGCTGCCCCCCGCCGCGCTGTGCCTCCTGCCCCCCCCGCGCTGTGCCCCCTGCCACCCCCCCCGCGCTGTGCCCCCTGCCCCCCCCCCGCGCTGTGCCCCCTGCCCCCCCCCGCGCTGTGCCCCCTGCCCCCCCCGCGCTGTGCCCCCTGCCCCCCCCGTGCTGTGCCCCCTGCCCCCCCAGCGCTGTGCCCCCCCCGCGGTGCCCCCTGCCCCCCCGCGCTGTGCCCCCTGCCCCCCGCACTGTGCCCCCCCGATCTGCCCCCCCCGCTCTGCCCCCCCGCTCTGCCCCCCCTGCTCTGCCCCCCCCGCTCTGCCCCCCCCGCTCTGCCCCCCCCGCTCTGCCCCCCCCGCTCTGCCCCCCCCCCGCTCTGCCCCCCCACCGCTCTCCCCCCCCCCCCGCTCTGCCCCCCCCGTTCTACCCCCCCCCCCCCGCTCTGCCCCCCCCCCCCTCTGGCACTCCCCACTCTACCCCACCCCCCCTCTGCCCAAACCCACACCCTGCCCCCCTGCCCCCCTCTGCCACCCCTCTGCCACACTCTGCTCCCCCCTGCCCCGTTCCCCCTGCCCCCCCCTCTGCCACCCCTGCCCCCCCTCTGCCCCCTCTGCGCCCCCCCGCCCCCACTCTGCGCCCCCTCTGCCTCCCTTGCCCACCCTCTGCACCCCCCTGTCCCCCTCCCTCTGCCCCCCTCTGCCCCCTCCCTCTGCCACCCCTCTGCCCCCTCCCTCTGCCCCCCTCTGCCACACTCTGCCCCCCCATCCCCCTGCCCTGTCCCCTGCCGCCCCTGCCCCCCTCTGCCCCCCTCTGCTCCCCCCCTGCCCCCACTCTGCGCCCCCCCCGCCCCTCTTTGCCTCCCTTGCCCACTCTCTGCACCCCCCAGCACCCCCCTCTGCGCCCCCTGCCCCCCTCCCTCTGCCCCCCCTGCCCACGCCCTGCCCCACCCTCTGCCTCCCCTCTGCGCCCCCCTGGCGCCACTCTGCCCCCCCCCTTCCCCCCCCTCTGCCCCCTCTCCTCTGCCCCCCTCCTCTGCCCGCTCCTCTGCCCCCTCCTCTGCCCCTCCTCTGCCCCCCCTGTGCCCCCCACTCTGCCCCCCCGCTCTGCCCCCCCCGCTCTGCCCCCCCCGCTCTGCCCCCCCCGCTCTGCCCCCCCTCTGCCCCCCCCGCTCTGCCCCCCCGCTCTGCCCCCCCCGTTCTGCCCCCCCGCTCTGCCCCCCCGCTCTGCCCCCCGCTCTGCCCCCCGCTCTGCCCCCCGCTCTGGCCCCCGCTCTGCCCCCCGCTCTGCCCCCCCGCTCTGCCCCCCCCCTCTGCCCCCCCGCTCTGCCCCCCCCGCTCTGCCCCCCCCCGCTCTGCCCCCCCGCTCTGCCCCCCCCGCTCTGCCCCCCCCGCTCTGCCCCCCCCGCTCTGCCCCCCCCGCTCTGCCCCCCCGCTCTGCCCCCCCGCTCTGCCCCCCCCGCTCTGCCCCCCCCGCTCTGCCCCCCCCGCTCTGCCCCCCCCCGCTCTGCCCCCCCCCGCTCTGCCCCCCCCGCTCTGCCCCCCCCGCTCTGCCCCCCCCGCTCTGCCCCCCCCGCTCTGCCCCCCCCCGCTCTTCCCCCCCCCGCTCTTCCCCCCCCGCTCTTCCCCCCCCCCGCTCTTCCCCCCCCGCTCTTCCCCCCCCGCTCTTCCCCCCCCGCTCTTCCCCCCCGCTCTGCCCCCCCGCTCTGCCCCCCCGCTCTGCCCCCCCCGCTCTGCCCCCCCCGCTCTGCCCCCCCCGCTCTGCCCCCCCGCTCTGCCCCCCCCGCTCTGCCCCCCCCGCTCTACCCCCCACGCTCTGCCCCCCCCCGCTCTGCCCCCCCGCTCTGCCCCCCCCGCTCTGCCCCCCCCGCTCTGCCCCCCCCGCTCTGCCCCCCCGCTCTGCCCTCCCCAGCTCTGCCTCCCCCGCTCTGCCTCCCCCGCTCTGCCCCCCCGCTCTGCCCCCCCGCTCTGCCCCCCCCTGCACCCGTCCCCTGCCCCCTCTGCGCCCCCCTGCCGCCACTCTGCGCCCCCCCGCCCCCCCTCTGCCTCCCTTGCCCACCCTCTGCAACCCCCTGCACCCCTCTGCGCCCCCCCGCCCCCTCTGCCCCCCTGCCCCCGCCCTGCCCCCCTATGCCCTCCCTCTGCCCCCCCGGCGCCACTCTCCCCCCCGCTTCCCCCCCTCCTCTGCCCCCCCTCCTCTGCCCCCCTCCTCTGCCCCCTCCTCTGCCCCCTCCTCTGCCCCCCTCCTCTACCCCCCTCCTCTACCCCCCCTCCTCTGTCCCCCCTCCTCTGTCCCCCCTCCTCTGCCCCCCCTCCTCTTGCCGCCCCCTCCCTCTGCCCCCTCCCTCTGCCCCCCTCCTCTGCCCGCCCCCTATGCCCCCCAGCTCGGCCCCCCGCTCTGCCCCCCCTCCCCGGCTCTGCCCCCCCGCCCTGCCCCCCCCGCTCTGCCCCCCCGCTCTGCCCCCCCCGCTCTGCCCCCCCGCTCTGCCCCCCCCCGCTCTGCCCCCCCCGCTCTGCCCCCCCCCGCTCTGCCCCCCCCGCTCTGCCCCCCCCCGCTCTGCCCCCCCCCCGCTCTGCCCCCCCCCCGCTCTGCCCCCCCCCCCGCTCTGCCCCCCCCCCCCCCCGGCTCTGCCCCCCCAGCTCTGCCCTCCCCGGCTCTGCCCTCCCCGGCTCTGCCCTCCCCCGCTCTGCCCTCCCCCGCTCTGCCCTCCCCCGCTCTGCCCTCCCCCGCTCTGCCCTCCCCCGCTCTGCCCTCCCCCTGCTCTGCCCCCCGCTCTGCCCTCTGACCCCCTGCTCTGCCCCTCGGCACCGCTCTGCCACCCCCATAATAACCATTTGTAATATGCATCCAGTCTTTTCACCATCTCACTGAAATTGCCATTGGGCTACTTTATTGCTATTAATAGTTGTGGGAACCTTTGGGCTGATTCTGATCAGAATGAACTAAGCAAATTGTAACCTTTTTAAACAAATAGCCTTGTGTTTAACTGAGGGAAACATGCCACAGTTGGCTATGTGAATGGCAATTATTGTAAACAAGGTTATATTCCCAGAGCTATTTAACAGATTGCCACGGCTTTAATCTGGGTTTTCATTCTTTGGTTTGAACTGCTGTTGAAGTTTTGCTACAAAAGTGCTGATGTGAAATTAAAAGAAATTTAAAAAAAAAACAATATGTGGCGGTATTCCATTCACAGCATCTGTATTTATCATAAGTCCATCTGAAGAATATAAACCACCTCTTCACTCCCGTAGATTTACAATTTCCCATTTTAACATCTAACCTTGCTCTTTATTTCACTGGGGTTTCCATCACAATAGTGTCTCGGCTCTCATTCTGAGAGTTTGTGAAACTTTACCCAAAGCAATGAGCAGCTATGTTTCAGTGGATTTGCCCCTCCCTCATACACTTCACATTTCCTTAAAATATCTCCATTGTCAGCAATGTTGTGATTTTGGTAACTACTTGAGTTGATTTTGGAGATGAGTGGGAGCATGAGCCTTCTGTGTAAGGGGTAGTGTTGCTGTGTAAATTTTCACAGCTATGTACACTAATGTACCCGTGATTTCCATTGGTTTTTGCAGTGGAGAAAGATTCTGCAATGGTTCATGCTGTTTTATCTATATACTCTTCATTTAGCCAACATGGTGCCATTGAAAATAGATTTCCCTGCCTTTTCTGGTGTTTCATTTAGTGAATGAAGGCTGTGGATTGATCAGCCTGTGCTGAGTTAGTTGATGGTTGGTGGGACTGCACCAATTGGCTTTGGTGTTCATGAGCTTGGAAGAGGAATGCCATCCAGTTTTATTTCTGATTTGCTATCAGAATTTCTGGCAGAGAGTGCATCTTTGTGGGTCTTGAATGAGGAGAAGGACAGCCTCATAAATATTGCTAGCATTCCCTGTTTTAGTTTCTTGTGTATGCAGCCTCAGCATGCCCTACCTCAGAGTTAAAGCGTGATTGAGGATGCATTAAAATTGTAGCACATAACTGCGTAGGAACAAAAACAACAGAAACATCCAGCAGTGAGGGTGTGAGGGTTCAGGATGTTATTTTGGATCTGGGTGGACTATGGCACCTTTTGTTGGCTACTTTATGGCAGCAGTGGTAGAAACCTGGCAGCTCACTCTGTCTCAGCCCTTCTTGGCTGCATTTGTTAGCCTTAACTTCACTGAAGTCATCTTTATTTTCTATCATGCACATTTCTTGGTGAAAACTGTGAAGTGGTGAAGGATTTGCAGGTTGACATTTGACAATGTCAAAGCCACAACATGCAAATTCCTTTCAACTTCAAACTCTATGGTGGAAGGCTTGTATGGATTTGCACAGTCCATACGATAAGGATTGTAGGGTATCCACATCCACCAGGTGTGATTGCGATCTCTGGTCATTGTTGACCAGATGGGCTAAATGGCCTCTTCCTGTAGGGATTCTTTGATTCTAAAGGCATTTAGGTATGGGCACCAAATGCTGGCCTCGCCAGTGATACCAATGTCCCGTGGAAGAATAAAGTACACAAGTCAATGCTGATCATGCACTCGTTTATTGGGCAGCACGGTAGCATTGTGGATAGCACAATCGCTTCACAGCCCCAGGGTCCCAGGTTCGATTCCGGCTTGGGTCACTGTCTGTGCGGAGTCTACACATCCTCCCCGTGTGTGCGTGGGTTTCCTCCAGGTGCTCCGGTTTCCTCCCACAGTCCAAAGATGTGCGGGTTAGGTGGATTGGCCATGATAAATTGCCCTTAGTGTCCAAAATTGCCCTTAGTGTTGGGTGGGGTTACTGGGTTTTGGGGATAGGGTGGAGGTGTGAGCTTGGGTGGGGTGCTCTTTACAATAGCCGGTGCCGACTCGATGGGCCGAATGGCCTCCTTCTGCACTGTACATTTTATGACCTGGACTATCCACTGTTCATTCTGCATACTGTTCATACCACGGTTCATACTGCATCCAACTCAGGAGTGAATATTACTACAAAGCCAAGATAACCTCACCACGTTTAAGTTTACATTAACATTAATAGAAGTCTACCATTAAAAGAATGAATAGTAAGCAGGGGATGCAGTATTGTAACACTTGTGACTAAAGTACACCCATGACAATCACAAGCAAATGTGCGTCATTCCGTGGATGAAAGTAACCTCCGTTTACCACACCTTTTATGATGTCTTTTATCTTTGCATTTTATTTGCTTTATCAATCAAGATATAAAAACATCAAAAATTGGAGCCGCAGTTGGCTATTCAGCCCCCACCCCTTTAAGTAAGATGATGACTGGCCACCTACAGACTACACTTTCTCCAATTACCCCACATCCCTTGCTTCCCTTGGTATCAAAACATCTGTCACTCTCTGGTTTGTATATAATTGATGATTGAACATTCACAGCTCTCTGCAGTGAAGAATTCCAAAAGGTTCATAACTATTTGAATTAAGGAATTTCTCCTCATCTCAGTCCTAAATTACTTAATCTATACTGCCACTCCCTTAGCTCTATACTCTCCCAGCCAGAGAACATCCTCTTAAGCAGTGGTTGCTGAGTGAGTGCTTGCTGAGAAGGGGAGTACATTTTTAAAAAACTTACTGTTGGGAGTTTTCAGCTGAATCCAGTCGGAGTGAGGACAGAGTGACTGCTGGGTAAGTAGTAAACATTTAAATTGTTTGCGCAGGCCCATAACAGCTGATTGCTGTTCTTATGTGGGGCAAAGTGGTTGCTGGTTAAATGTTTTATTTTTTACCTGTATTTAAGTTGGGCAGTTCCTAAACCCTAGACACGACACTTGTAGTGTTCCCCACCCTTCCACCTCCTTTAACCTAAGGGGTAGAGTGAATAACGGGTAAGCTCTTTCTTTCTTTTTCTTTTTTTATCTAGAGAGGATGGCAGGGAAGGCAGTGCAATAATCCTCCTGCAGAATGTTTAAGGTGTCCCTGCTAATTTTACCTGTGGGAAGTGCACCCATCTCCAGCTCAGAAACCGCATTAGGGAACTGGAGCTGGAGCTGGATGAACTTCAGATCATCGGGAGGCAGAGGTGGTCATAGATAGTAGCTTCAGGGATGTAGTCACTCCGAAGAATCAAGATAGATGGGTGACGGTGAGAGGGGCTGGCAGGAAGCAGATAGTGCAGGGATCCTCTGTGGTCGTTCCCTCAGTAACAAGTATACCGTTTTGGATACTGTTGAGGGGGACGACCTACCAGGGGTAAGCCATGGTGAACGGATCTCCAGCACTGAGTCCATCCCTGTGGCTCAGAAGGGAAGGAGGGAGAGCAGGAGAGCAATAGTTATTGGGGACTCGATAGTTAGAGGGACAGATAGGCCAAGTGTTAGATTTGTTTGTGGGAGAGAACTTTGGAGATAGTGTCCACAATTCGGTGTATTTCACTATTGCGATGGAGAGGGATAGGGCCATATGGCAGGGCAAGGTTTATAATTGGGGGAGGGGTAATTATGATGCAATTAGGCAAGAATTAGGGAGCATAAGATGGGAACAGAAACTGTCAGGGAAAGGCACAAATGAAAAGTGGAGCTTGTTCAAGGAACAAATACTGCGTGTCCTTGATAGGTATGTCCCTGTCAGGCAGGGAGGAAATGGCCGTGTGAGGGAACCATGGTTCACGAAAGAGGTTGAATGTCTTGTCAAGAGGAAAAAGGAAGAGTATGTAAGGATGAGAAAACAAGGTTCAGTTGGGTCGCTTGAGGGTTACAAGGTAGCAAGGAATGAGCTTAAAAAAAAAAGGCCTTAGGAGGTGGCATGGGAAGTCTTTGGCAGGTCGGATCAAGGAAAACCCCAAGGATTTTTACTATTATGTGAGAAATAAAAGAATGACCAGGGTGAGAGTAAGGCCGGTCAAGGATAATAGTGGGAACTTGTGCATGGAGTCAGAAGAAATAGGAGAGGTGTTGAATTAATACCTTTCTTCGGTGTTCACCAAGGAGAGGGGCCATAGAACATAGAACAGTACAGCACAGAACAGGCCCTTTGGCCCTCGATGTTGTGCCGAACAATGATCACCCTACTTTAAACCCACGTAACCCGTATACCCGTAACCCAACAATCCCCCCATTAACCTTACACTACGGGCAATTTAGCATGGCCAATCCACCTAACCCGCACATCTTTGGACTGTGGGAGGAAACCGGAGCACCCGGAGGAAACCCACGCACACACGGGGAGGACGTGCAGACTCCACACAGACAGTGACCCTGCCGGGAATCGAACCTGGGACCCTGGAGCTGTGAAGCATTGATGCTAACCACCATGCTACCGTGAGGCCATGTTTTTGAGGATGAGTGTGTGATACAGGCGGGAAGGCTGGAAGAGGTAGATGTTCTGAGGAAGGATGTATTAGCAATTTTGAAAAACCTGAGGGTCGACAAGTCTCCTAGGCTAGATGGGATATATCCAAGGATTCTTTGGGAGGCAAGGGATGAGATTGCAGAGCCTTTGGCTTTGATCTTTGGGTCCTCACTGCCCACGGGGATAGTGCCAGAGGAATGGAGAGTGGTGAATGTTGTTCCTCTGTTCAAGAAAGGGAATAGGAATGACCCTGGTAATTATAGACCAGTTAGTCTTCCTTCGGGTGGTCGGTAAGTTAATGGAAAAGGTCCTGAAGGATAGGATTTATTACCATTCGGAAAGATGCAGCTTAATCCGGGATAGTCAACATGGATTCGTGAAGGGTAAGTTTTGGCTCACAAATTTGATTGAGTTCTTTGAGGAGGTAACTAAGTATGTAGATGAAGGTAGAGCAGTTGATGTTGTATACATGAATTTTAGTAAGGCGTTTGATCAGGTTCCCATGGTCGGCTCATGAAGAAAGTAAGGAGGTGTGGGATAGAGGCAAATTTGGCCAATTGGATAAGTAACTGGCTATCACATAGAAGACAGAGGATGGTAGTGGATGGAAAATGTTCAGACTGGAGACCAGTTACCAGCGCTGTACCACAGGGATCAGTGCTGGGTCCTCTGCTATTTGTGATTTTCATCAATGACTTGGAGGAGGGGGCTGAAGGGTGGGTCAGTAAATTTGCTGATGACACCAAGATTGGTGGAGTAGTGGATGAGGTGGAGGGCTGTTGTCAGCTGCAAAGAGACATTGATAGGATGCAGAGCTGGGCTGTAAAATGGCAGATGGAGTTTAACCCTGATAAGTGCGAGGTGATTCATTTTGGTAGAAAAAATTTGAATGCAGATTACAGGGTCAACGCAGGGTTCTGAGGAATGTGGAGGAACAGAGAGATCATGGGGTTCATGTCCACAGATCTCTGAAGGTTGCCACTCAAGTGGATAGAGCCGTGAAGAAGGCTTATAGTGTGTTAGCGTTTATTAACAGGGGGCTTGAGTTTAAGAGCCGCGGGGTTATGCTGCAACTATGCATGACCCTGGTGAGACCACATTTGGAGTATTGTGTGCAGTTCTGGTCACCTCATTGTAGGAAGGATGTGGAAGCATTGGAAAGGGTGCAAAGGAGATTTACCAGGATGCTGCCTGGTTTGCAGGATATGTCTTATGAGGAAAGGTTGAGGGAGCTAGGGCTTTTCTCTGTGATAGTGGAGTCGGACACTTTGGGAACTTTCAAGCGGTAATTGGACAGGCACATGGAGCACACCAGAATGACAGGGAGTGGGATAGCTTGATCTTGGTTTCGGACAATGCTCGGCACAACATCGAGGGCCGAAGGACCTGTTCTGTGCTGTACTGTTCTATGTTCTATTTAATTTGTCAAACCCTTGAAGGATTTTAAGGATTTTAACCCTGATTGATTGAGCAATTTTGCACACAGTATATTGTTCTCTCAGCGACAACGCGATTAATGGCTGGATAATCTATTTGGGTAGTGTCATTTTGAGGGGAAATCGTTGGCTGTGCAGGAGCATGGGGCTTTGGTTAAACTCATATGAAAGACAACACTCCTGACAATGTGGCACTCCCTCAGTATTGCAAGGTTAGGATGTGAGCACAATTTCTGTAGTCGGCTCCACAACCTTGCGACTCTTCAAGCGAGAGTGCAACTACCAAAGCCAGGCTGATGTGGAGAGACCCAAAGCTGAAACATAATGGGGAGTCATTTCAACCTAACCCGCCTGCCTAGAACAGATGGGATTGAATACAAACTGATTCTTTTGCCTTGCCTGGGTTGGGTAAAAATTGCCCCTGATAGGATTGGGGGCTTGCCATTAGAATGAGGGAGCTAGAATGAATGTTGTAGGTCAAGACAGCAGACTCCTGAAATCTGAGTTAAAACTGCACGTGTGTAAAGACAGCCAGAAAAGACTGGCTCAGATTTAACTGTTCAACCTTTTATTATGCTATAATGTGAATTTCAGCAACCAACTGTTAAATAAGATCATTCTGCCTGTGGTTTAAGTGCTTTAATTACATATTGCAGATAGAATGATTAACAGCAGTGCTGATGTGACAACTTCCTTATACTTGACCCAAACGACATCAATTAGAGACAATAGCCACCTACGTAAGGGAATGAGTCCTCGCTGATTACCCACAAAGCAAACAAGCTTCAGCTAAAATGTCTCAAATCACAATTCAGCCAATTACTTCATCAAGTTCACAGTTTAAAAAAAAATCCAAGATGACTAAATCAGATAAAGTGAACTTCAGCACGCATGAACCCCATTACTCCTCTCAGCAGCAGGAAGAGTAATCAAGATTCACACACAGAAACCCTCATGGAATTTGTCACAATGAACTGTGCTGCTTTACTTACTGTCGCACGGAAATATTTATTCAATCGACTTGCAAGTAAAAATCCTGCCACTGATGTGCATCACCTGCCCTTAAGAAGATGCCAAACTATCATAAAACAAAGACATTTTGAGAGAGAAAGGCAGTGATTTGTTTCTGATTGCTGCATATCTACAGTGAAACATTGGATGCAATTTAATGGCCTTGTTGTGCCCACTTGGTGTCACGATGAGGCCATTGAATCTCGTGAGAGGCTTCTCGTGAGATTCACGATGCTCAAGACGTCTTGTGAGATTCAACCAAACCTTGCGAGTCTGTGAGGAAGGATGGACAGTTGATAGGGCAAAGTTGCAATCAGTAGAATGGGTTAAAGTGTGTCTGTTTCAATGCAAGGCGTGGCAGGAATAAGTGATCTAGATCTCGCCCAGGCTGCATTCTCCTGATACCCAGGAACTAATGGCCTCCCAGCGAGATCTCACTAGAACTGGTTTCCACAAACATGGACCAGTCGTAATGACATCTGGGGCAATCTCCCAGGCCATTAGAGAACCCTCCGGACAGTCGTGGACAGGGCAAGGTGGCACCCTGGCACTCCATCTTAAGTGCCAAGGTGCCTGGATTGTCAGCCTGGCACCTGGCAGTGCCACCTGGGCACCAGAGTGGCACTGCCAGTGTGGCACTGCCAGGGTGTGCAAGTGCCAGGTTGACACTGTCACGGATCGGACCTGGCGGGGGCCTTACCAGATGGGGGACGGTGATAGAATGTTCTCAGGGACATCGCCAAGGTTGGTGGGGTAGGGATTTTGAAAATGGGGGATGGGGCTGAAAGGAAGGCAGGGGGTGGAGTGGGGGAGAGCAGGGCAACCAGACAAAACGGCTCCCTGATCTGCGAGGAATGTTTCCTGCTCGGCTCGCAGCAGGAAATGACGCCAAGTGCGCGATTTAACCGGAAGTAATGTCTGCCTGGCATTGGCTGCATTTAACGGAGTGATTCTTGGCGGCTGCAACACTGAGAAACACCCACCTATTCAACATTTTAGCAACAGAGATGGGGGAGATGGTGCTGCAAAATTATTGTCAGTGAATTAGTAATCCGGAGGCTCAGTCTACTGCTCTGGCTTCAAATCCCACCTTGGCAACTGGTGGAATTTAAATTCAGTTAATAAAATCCTGGGTGGGAGACTTGCTAGAGCTCTTCGGGAGGGTTTAAACTAGTTTGGCAGGGAGATGGGAACCAGAGGTATGGATCAGAGGATAGGGTAGCTGTTGACCAGGCAGAAATAGTATGCAGCGAGTCTGTGAGGAAGGATGGACAGTTGATAGGGCAAAGTTGCAATCAGTAGAATGGGTTAAAGTGTGTCTGTTTCAATGCAAGGAGTGGCAGGAATAAGGGAGATGAATTTAAAGCATGGATCAGTACTTGGAACTATAATGTTGTGCCCATTACGGAGACATGGATTTCACAGAGGCAGGAATGGTTGTTAGATATTCCGGGGTTTAGATGTTTTAAGAAGAATATGGAGGGAGGTAAAAGAGGAGGGAGAGTGGCACTGTTAATTAGGGAGTGCATCACAGCTGCAGAGAAAGAGGTAGTTGAGGAGGGTTTGTCCACTGAGTCAGTATGGGTGGAAATCAGAAACAAGAAAGGAGCAGTCACTTTATTGGGAGTTTTCTATAGACTCACTAATAGCAGCAGAGAGATGGAGGAACAGATTGGGCGGCAGATCTTGGAAAGGTGCAGAAGTAACAGAGTTGTTGTCATGGGTGACTTCAACTTCCCTAACATTGACTGGAACCTCCTTACTGCAAATGGTTTAGATGGTGCAGATTTTGTCAGGTGTGTCCAGGAAGGACTCCTGACTCAATATGTAGATAGGCTGGCTAGGGGGAGGCCATATTGGATTTGGTGCTCGGCCACGAACCAGGTCAGGTGTCTGATGTCTCGGTGAGAGAGCATTTAGGTGACAGTGACCTCAACTCCTTGACCTTTAGCATTGTCATGGAGAGGGATAGGAACGGACAGTATGGGAAGGTATTTAATTAGGGGAGGGAAAATTATAAGGCTATTAGACAGGAACTGAGGAGCATAAAGTGGGAACAGTTGTTCTAGGGGAAATGCAAAATAGTAATGTGGGGGTTGTTTAAGGAGCACTTGCTGTGGGTGCTGGATAGTTTTGCCCCACTGGGACGAGGAAGGAATGATAAGGTGAAGGAGCCTTGGATGACAAGAGAAGTGGAGCTTCTCGTCAAGAGGAAGAAGGAAGCTTACATGAGGTTGAGGAAGCAAGGATCTGGAATGGCTCTAGAGGGTTACCAGGTAGCCAGGAAGGAACTCAAAAATGGACTTCAGAAAGCTAGAAGGGGGCATGAAAAAGCCCTGGCGGGGAAGATTAGGGAAAACCCCAAGGCGTTCTACACTTATGTGTGAGAAATAAGAGGATGAACAGAGTGGGAATAGGGCTGATCAGGGATAGTGGAGGGAACTTGTGCCGAGAGTCTGAGGAGATTGGGGAGGCCCTAAATGAATATTTTGCTTCAGTATTCACAATAGAAAGGGATCTTGTTGCTTATGAGAACAGCGTGAACCAGGTTAATAGACTTGAACAGGTTGATATTAAGAAGGAGGACGTGCTGGAAACTTTGAAAAGCATCAGGATAGGTAAGTCCCCTGGGTCTGACAGGATATACCCAAGGTTACTACAGGAAGCGAGGGGTAGGTTTTTTTACACAGAGAGTGGTGGGTGCGTGGAATGTACTGCCAGCAGAGGTGGTGGAGTCTGAGTCATTGGGGACATTTAAGTGACTCTTGGACAGGCACATATATTGAAGGGGTGTAGCAGTATATTGAAGGGGTGTAGGTTAGGTTGATCTTAGATTAGGATAAATATTCGACACAACATTGTGGGATGAAGGGCCTGTACTGTGCTGTACTGTTCTATGTTCTATTCCTATATCCTAGCTATTCATAAGACTGAACTTCTGTTCCACTCCCGCTAAAATAAGTATATCCTTAGAGAAACAAACTTCTACTACAGTATCCCACATGTGTCCACTTAGGCCCTATACAGTTGTCGTAAGACTTTTCTTCTGTTTTATTCTTATTGCCTTTGTAATAAAAACTAACATGACATTTGATTTCCGAATTGTTTGCTGCATCTGCCTGTTAGCTTTCTGGAGACAAGGACACCCAAATCGCACTGAATATAAATATAACATTAATTATCCAGCTTTTTTTTTAACCTACCAAAGTTGCTAACTGCATTTCTCCGCATTATATTTCATCTGTCACTTTCTTGCCCTCTCACTTAACTGTCTATGACAGTGACATCAGAATAGTTCAATGTGGGAAAAATTGTGTATTGAGCCATCTGACTTTAAGTCTAACGCAGACCCTGAAACTGTTTGACTGTAATATTTATTTAGTTGGGAGTATTCTCTACCTTGTGTTGTGAACAGTAAGAAGTCTTACAACACCAGGTTAAAGTCCAACAGGTTTGTTTCGAACACTAGCTTTCGGAGCACTGCTCCTTCCTCAGGTGTTGTGGAAATATTTGTGCTGGTCATCAAATTCAGTTCATGGCGATATCGCAGCTCTGCTTATACCTGATCCAACTGGAAGTTTCTGGGTGTGAATATCTCAAGGGCAGGATAAAGCTGAGTTGTGCCCTCCACCCTCTCTTGGTCAAATACCTAACCACATCATAAATGCACACTTGCGTGGGGCATGAGAGAGCCACTGTCTTAAGGGCAGATACATCACCTGCTCCAGATTTGAGGGGTCAGACACTCGGGGCATTGGTGTAATGTCCGTGGGGCAAAATTTAGAGGAGATGTGCGAGGCAGGTTTTTAACACAGAAGGTGGTGAGTTCCTGGAACGCGCTGCCAGGTTGTGGAAGCAGATGCCTTAACAGCGTTCAAAAGACATCTCAACAAATACATGGGTAGGATGGGTATAGAGGAATACAGCACTTGGAAGTACTGAGGGTTTTGGCCATAGGGTGGTATCACAACTGGTATAGGCTTGGAGGGCCGAAGGGCCTGTGCCTGTGCTGTATTGTTCTTTGTATAAACTCCTGTCTTCAGAACAACAGACAGCAGGAAAAACTACAGAAACAGGACTGTGTCCTTTCTAAAGCTCTCCACTTCTCGACCTATCTCTCCTTTTTTAAGATGTTCACTGCAGCTCATCTCTTTGACCAAGCACTTGTTTTGACATCTCCTTAATGTACCTCAATGTCAAATTTGTCTGCTGATGCATCTATAAAGCCCATGGGGTGCTTTACAATGTCAAAGATCCTTTATGAGTGCAAGTTATTGTTCTTCACAGTGAATTAAATGGGATGAATATCACAGTGATTGGCCATTTGGCCCAACCCCTTTGTGCTAGTGTTTATACTTTTGCGCATACATAGGATGTATGAATTAGGAGCAGGAGTACACCATTTGTCCCTTGAGCCTGCTCCACCATTCAATAAGATCATGGCTGATCAGCTTGTGGCCTCAACTCCACTTTCCTGCCTACTCCTGTTAACCGTATACTCCCTTGTTAGTCAAGAATCTATCTACCTTAAAATATTCAAAGATCCTGCTTCCCCGCTCTCTGGCGACAAAAGCACCAAAGACTCTTGACCCTCTGAGAAAAAAGATTTCTCCTCTTCTCTAACTTAAATGGGAGACAACTTATTTTTGAACCATGCCCCCTTATTCTAGTCTCCCACAAGGGAAATATTCTTACAGCATTCAGTCTGTCAAATCCCCTCATGATCTCATGAGGTCATCTCTCAATCTTCTAAACTTGAATGGATACAGGCCCAGCCTGCTCAACCTTTTCTTATAAGATGTCCCCCTTCACAGTTATCAAAGTGTGGCAGTGGAGCAGTGATATTGTAGCTGGTCTAGTAATCCAGAGACGTAGGGTAATGTTCTGGGGACTTTGTTTGGAATCCCACCATGGAAATAAAACATCTGGAATTAAAAGTCTAATGATGACCACGGTCGATTGTCAGAAAAGCCTATCTGGTTGATGAATGTCCTTACCTTGTCTGGCCTACATGTGCCTCTAGACCCACAACCATGTGATTGACTCTTAAATGTCTTATGAAATGGCCTAGCCAACCACTACAAAGAAATCAAAAAGGAATGAAACCAGGCAGGCCACCCAGCTTTGACTTGGGCACTGAAAGCAACAACAGCAAACCCAGCCCTGTCGAGTTCTCCATACTAATGTTTTTTTTAAAATAAATCTAGATTACCCAATTATTTTTTCCAATTAAGGGACAATTTAGTGTGGCCAATCCACCTACTCTGCACATTTTTGGGTTGTGGGGGCGAAACTCACGCAGACACGGAGAGAATATGCAAACTCCACACGGACAGTGACCCAGAGTCGGGATCGAACCTGGGACCTCAGCGCTGTGAGGCAGCTGTGCTAACCACTAGGCCACCATGCTGCCCTCTCCATACTAATGTTTGGGAGCTTGTTCAGAAATTCTCACAGAAACAGCTGACATAGTCATATTCATGGAATCATACCTTACAGATAATGTCCCAGTCATCACCATCCCTGGGTATGCCCTGTTCCCCCAGCAGGGCAGACATAGCAGAGGTGGCGGCACAGTGATATACAGTCAGGAGGGAGTTTCCCAGGAGTCATCAATATTGACACTGGATCCCACAAAGTCTCTTAGCACCAAGTTAAACATGGTCAAGCAAACTTCCTGCTGCTTGCCACGGATAGTCCCCCCTCAGCTGATGAATTAGTATTCCTCCATGTTGAACACTATTTGGAGGAAGTACTGAGGGTGGTGAGGGTGCAGAATGTACTCTGGGTGGGGGGGGGGGGCTTCACTGTCCATCACCAAGAATGACTCCATGGTACACCACAGACCGAGCTGGCCGGATCCTAAAGGACATAGCTGCGAGATTGGGACTTCGGCAGGCAGTGAGAGATCCAACAAGATCCAACAGTAGTGAACTCGCCAACATTGAGGGCATTAAAAAATTTATTGGATAAGCATATGGATGATAAGGGCATAGTGTAGGTTAGATGGCCTTTAGGTTTTTTTTTTCCATGTCGGTGCAACATCGAGGGCCGAAGGGCCTGTACTGCGCTGTATCGTTCTATGTTCTATGTTCTAAGATGGAAAAACATACGTAACCTCATTCTCACCGACTTGCCTGCTGCAGATGCATCTGGCTATGACAGCATCAGTAGGAGTGACCACCGCACAGTCCTTGTGGAGACAAAGTCACGTCTTCACATTGAGGATACACTCCATTGTGTGGGTCATCAGCAGTAGCAGAATTGTACTCGGCTACAATCTGGAACCTCGTGGCCCAATATATCCCCACTCTACCATTACCACATAGCCAGGGGATCAACCGTGGTTCAATGAAGAGTGCAGGTGGGTATGCCAGGAACTACACCAGGCCTACCTAAAAATGGTCAACCTACTGAAGACATACATATTTATGTGCGAAACATTTGTGCCAGATCCGGCTGTGAATGGTGCTGGACAATTAGACAACTCTCTGGAGGAGGAAGCTCCACAAATATCCCCATCCTCAATGATGGAGGAGCCCAGTACATCAGTGCAAAAGATGAGGCTGAAGCATTTGCAACAATCTTTAGCAGAATGCCGAGTGGATGATCCATGTCGGCCTCCACCGGATGTCCCCAGCATCACCGATGTCCGTCTTCATCCAATTCAATTCATTCCACATGATATCAAGAACGTCACCGGATGATCCGAAAATTGGTGGGGTGGTAAATAGTGAGGAAGATAACTAGCCTTCGATTACAGGAGGATGTAGATGGACTGGTCAGATGGACTGATCAGTGGCAAATGCAATTCAATCTATATACATGTGAGGTGATGTACTTGGGCAGGAAAAATAAGGCAAGGGAATACATGATAAATGGCAGAGCCCTGGGAAGCACCATTGATCAGAGGGATCTTGGTGTGGATGTAAACCGGTCCCTTAAGGTAGCAGAGCAGGTGCATACACTGGTTAAGAAAGCATATGGTATATTGTAGTATCTTTATTAGCCGAGGCATAGAGTTTAAGGCTATGCTGGAACTGTAAAAAACTTTGGTTAGGCCACAGCTAGAGTATTATGTGCAGTTCTGGAATCCACATTGTCGGAGGGATGTGATAGCACTGGAAAGGGTGCAGTGGAGATTTACCAAGATGTTGCCTGGGTTGGAGAGTTTTAGTTATGAAGAGAGATTGGAAAGACTTGGATTGTTTTCCTTGGGAGCAGGTGGGCAGACATGTTTGAGATGTATAAAATTATGAGGGGCGCAGGCAGAGTAGACAGGAAGAAACTTTTCCCCTTGGTGGAGGGATCAGTGGCCAGGGGACATGGGTTTAAGGTAAGGGGCAGGAGGTTTAGACCCTTTTTACCTAAAGGGTGGTGGGAGTTTGGAATTTGCTGCCTCAAAGTGTGGTGGAGGCAGAGACCCTCATAACATTTAAGAAGTATTTAGATGTGCACTTGCAATCCCAGGACATAAAGGTCTACGAGTCAAGTGCTGGAAAATGGGATTAGAATGATTAGGTGGTTGTTTTTGACCAGTGCAGTTGTGATAGGCCAAAGGGCCTTTTCTGTGCTGTATGATTCTATGACTCATTGACTATACAGTTGGTCCCTTCAGCCAAGTCATTGATATAAATTGTGAACAGCTGAGACCCCAGCAATTATCCTTATGGCACTCCCCTCATCGCATCTTGCAAACCCAGAAATGACCCATTTCTGCCTACCCTGTTTCTAGTTAGCTGACCAATCGTTTACCCATACTAGTACAAGCTCTTATTTTGTGTGGCACTTTGCCAAGTGCCTTTAGCACATTTCACAGGTTTGCCTTTTTTCTACACTTCCTCAAAAAACTTCAATAAGTTAGTCAAACAAGATTTCTGTTTCACAAGCCATATTGACACCATGCTTGCATTGCGATTTTCTAATATTTCCAGCACAAATGTTAAGCTCACTAGCCTGGAGTTTCCTGTTTTCTGACTCCCTCCTTTCCTGAATTACTATTTTCCAATCTGTTGGGATCTTTCCAGAATGTAGAGAATTTTGGAAAGTTAAAACTAATTTATCTACTATCCCAGCAGACACTTAATTTAAAAGTCATGGATAAAGTCTATCAGGACCTGGGGACTTGTCAGCTTTTAATTCGACTAATTTTCTCAGTACAGTTGGCCTAGTGGTGGCAATTGTTTTAAGTTCCTCCTTATGTTTCACAATTATTTCTGGAGTGTTATTTTTATCCCTACAGTGAAGACAGACACACAATCTGTTCAATTGACCCACCATTTCCTTATTTCCCTTGATCAATTCCCCAGATTCACTTGCTAAAGGACCAATATTAACTTCACTCTTTTTCTTTTTAAACACCTGTAGAAACTCTTATCTGTTTTTATATTTCTAGATAGCTTTCCCTTAGTCTCTAAGTTCTCCCGACTTAATCTTTTATTCATTCATTGCTATTCTTTATATTCTGTGCAATCTTCTGACCTGCCACTCAATTTAGCAGAATTATACGCTTTTTTTTCGAATTGATACTTTCTTTAACTTCCTTAGTTAGCCATTCCACACAAGTCTTCTATTCTATCTTCCTCATTTCAACCTTTCTGTATATATTTTTATTCCTTTTTCTTTAATTGTCCACCTTTCTGTTGAAAGCACCTAAGCTATTGGCACCAATCACTTTCTGTGATAGTGAATTACACTCTTGAACTGCACTCTGAAGAAATAAATATAAGAACATAAGAACTCGGAGCAGGAGTACGCCATCTGGCCCCTCGAGTCTGCTCCGCCATTCAATGAGATCATGACTGATCTTTTGTGGATTCAGCTCCAGTTTCCGGCCCGAACACCATAACCCTTAATCCCTTTATTCTTCAAAAAAACTATCTATCTTTATCATAAAAACAGTTAATGAAGAAGCCTCTACTGCTTCACTGGGCAAGGAATTCCATAGATTCACAACCCTTTGGGTGAAGAAGTTCCTCCTAAACTCAGTCCTAAATCTACTTCCCCTTATTTTGAGGCTATGCCCCCTAGTTCTGCTTTCACCTGCCAGTGGAAACAACCTGCCCGCATCTATCCTATCTATTCCCTTCATAATTTGATATGTTTCTATAAGATCCCCCTTCATCCTTCTAAATTCCAACAAGTACAGTCCCAGTCTACTCAACCTCGCCTCGTAATCCAACCCCTTCAGATCTGGGATTAACCTAGTGAATCCCCTCTGCACACCCTCCAGCACCAGTACGTCCTTTCTCAAGTAAGGAGACCAAAACTGAACACAATACTCTAAGTGTGGCCTCAATAACACCTTATACACTTGCAGCATAACCTCCCTAGTCTTCAACTCCATCCCTCTAGCAATGAAGGACAAAACTCCATTTGCTTTCTTAATTGTTGTACCTGTAAACCAACTTTTTGTGACTCATGCACAAGCACACCCAGGTCTCTCTGCACAGCGGCATGTTTTAATATTTCATCATTTAAATAATAATATTTTTGCTGTTATTCCTACCAAAATGGATAACCTCACATTTGTCAACATTGTATTCCATCTGCCAGACCCTAGCCCATTCACTTAACCTGTCCAAATCCCTCTGCAGACTTCCGGTATCCTCTGCACTTTTTGCTTTACCACTCATCTTAGTGTTGTCTGCAAACTTGGACACATTGCACTTGGTCCCCAGCTCCAAATCATCTATGTAAATTGTGAACAATTGTGGGCCCAACACTGATCCCTGAGGGACACCATTAGCTACTGATTGCCAACCAGAGAAACGCCCATTAATCCCCACTCTTTGCTTTCTATTAATTAACCAATCATGTATCCATGCTACTACTTTACCCTTAATGCCATGCATCTTTATCTTATGCAGCAGCCTTTTGTGTGGAACCTTGTCAAAAGTTTTCTGGACATCCAGATATACCACTTCCACTGGCTCCCCATTATCTACCGCACTGGTAATGTCCTCAAAAAATTCCACTAAATTAGTTAGGCACGACCTGCCCTTTATGAACCCATGCTGTGTCTGTCCAATGGGACAATTTCCATCCAGATGCCTAGCTATTTCTTCCTTGATAGATTCCAGTAACTTCCCTACTACCGAAGTTAAGCTAACTGGCCTGCTTTCTGCCTACCTCCTTTTATAAACAGTGGTGTCACGTTTACTAATTTCCAATCTTCCGGGACCACCCAGAGTCTAGTGAATTTTGGTAAATTATCATTAGTGCATTTGCAATTTCCCTAGCCATCTCTTTTAGCACTCTGGGATGCATTCCATCAGGGCCAGGAGACTTGTCTACCATTAGTCCCATTAGCTTGCCCATCACTACCTCTTTCGTGATAACAATCATCTCAAGGTCCTCACCTGTCATAGCCTCATTTCCATCAGTCACTGGCATGTTATTTATGTCTTCCACTGTGAAGACCGACTCAAAAAACCTGATCAGTTCCTCAGCCATTTCCTCATCTCCCATTATTGAATGGATCAATATTTACCTTAGCCACTCTTTTGTTTTATATATTTGTAGAAACTTTTACTATCTTTTATATTCTGAGCATGTTTACTCTCATAATCTATCTTACTCTTCTTTGTAGCTTTTTTAGTAGCTTTCTGTTGCCCCCTAAAGATTTCCCAGTCCTCTAGTCTCCCACTAATCTTTGCCACTTTGTATGCTTTTTTCTTCAATTTGATACTCTCCCTTATTTCCTTTGATAACCACGGTCGATTTTCCCTCTTTCTACCGTCCTTCCTTTTTGTTGGTATAAACCTTTGCTGAGCCCTGTGAAAAATCACTTGGAAGATTCTCCACTGTTCCTCAACTGTTTCACCACTGTCTTTGCTCCCAGTATATCTTAGCTAGCTCTTCTCTCATCCCATTGTAATCTCCTTTGTTTAAGCACAAAACACTAGTATTTGATTTTACCTTCTCACCCTCCATCTGTATTTTAAATTCCACCATATTGTGATCGCTCCTTCCGAGAGGATCCCTAACTATGAGATCATTAATCAATCCTGTCTCATTACACAGGACAAGATCTATGACTGCTTGTTCCCTCGTAGGTTCCATTACATACTGTTCTAGGAAACTATCGCGGATACATTCTATAAACTCCTCAAGGCTGCCTTGGCCGACCTGGTTAAACCAATCGACATGTAAATTAAAATCCCACATAACTGCTGTACCATTTCTACATGCATCAGTTATTTCTTTGTTTATATCCTTGCTTAACTATTGGATTTATTGGTAGACACCTTCTATTTACAGCCCCTAGATTTGGATCCTCTCCTGACCTGTCAGTTATTTCTGACAGGCAAGGGCTTATTAGGGAAAGTCAGCATGGCTTTGTAAGGGGAAAGTCATGTCTGACGAAGTTGATTGAGTTTTTTGAAGGAGTAACCAAGAAAGTAGTTGAAGGCAGTGTGGTCGATGTTGTCTACATGGACTTTAGCAAGGCCTTTGACAAGGTACCGCATGGTAGGTTGTTGCAAAATGTTAAATCTCACGGAATCCAGGGCTAGGTAGCCAATTGGATACAAAATTGGCTTGGCGACCGAAGCCAAAGGGTGGTTGTGGAAGGTTGTTTTTCAAAATGGAGGCCTGTGACCAGCGGTGTGCCTCCGGGATCGGTGCTGGGTGCACTGTTATTTGTAATATATATATAAATGTTTGGATGAGAATGTAGGAGGCACGGTTAGTAAGTTTGCAGATGACATCAAGATTGGTGGCATAGCGGATAGTGAAGAAGGTTATATAAGATTGCAACAGGATCTTGATCAATGGGCCAATGAATGGCAGATGGAGTTTAATTTCGATAAATGTGAGGTGATGCATTTTGGTAGATCAAATCAGGGCAGGACCTACTCCGTTAATGGTGTGGTGTTGGGGAGAGTTACAGATTAAAGAGATCTAGGGGTACAGGTTCATAGTTCCTTGAAGGTGGAGTCGCAGGTGGACAAGGTGGTGAAGAAGGCATTCAGCATGCTAGGTTTTATTGGTCAGAATATTGAATACAGGAGTTGGGACGTCTTGTTGAAGTTGTACAAGACATTGGTAAGACCACACATGGAATACTATGTTCAGTTCTGGTCACCCTATTGTAAGAAGGATATTGTTGAACTAGAAAGAGTGCAGAAGAGATTTACGAGGATGCTCCCAGGACTTGATGGTCTGAGTTATAAGAGGCTGGATAGGCTGGGACTTTTCCCCTGGAGCGTAGGAGGCTTGGGGATGAACTTATAGAGGTCTATAAAATAATGAGAAGAATAGATAAGGTAGATAGTCAACATCTTTTCCCAAAGGTTTTAGGTTTAAGGGGAGAGATACAAAAGAGACCAGAGGGGAAATTTCTTCACACACAGGGTGGTGAGCATCTGGAATGGGCTGTCAGAGGCAGTGGTAGAGGCGGGTATGATTTTGTCTTTTAAAAAGCAGTTAGACAGTGGGCCTGTTTCCATGCTGTAAACATCTATGACTCTATGACTCTATGACTCTGTGCAGACTCGATGGGCTGAATAGCCTCCTTCTGTACTGTAAGGATTCCCTGATTCTATGATAAAAAGCGTACTTTAACACATGTCATAAACAGAAAATAGTTTTGCCTGCTTTTACACAGCGTAGCTTCTTTGTTCCTGTGTCTCAAACAGCAGCTGTCCTTTTTTTGCATGATATACTGCGAATGGTGTTAGATTTCTTCACACAGAGGGTGGTGAGCATCTGGAATGAGCTGCCAGAGGCATTGGTAGAGGCGGGTATGATTTTGTCTTTTAAAAAGCAGTTGGACAGTTACATGGCCAGGGTGGGTATAAAGGGATACAAGCCAAATGCAGGCAACTGGGACTAGCTTAGTGATGGAAACTGGGTGGCATGGATAAGCTGGGCTGAAGGACCTGTTTCCATGCTGTAAACATGTGTGATACTATGATTTGGTCACCCGTATTTTTCGATCGCTTTGGTCTTCTGCCCCATTCAGTTCCTTATTCTCTAAGGTGTAGCTGATGGGTCTGTCTGACCAAAGTGCATCGCTTGCAGTTTCTCTATTATTCTGAGTATCCAACCATTTGGTTTAGTTTATTCCTTAAAGCATATTCATTTAACTCGAGCACACTCTTTAAACATTGATCACCCAAAAACTGCAATTCTTTCTTTGTTTTTCAAGTAATGGTATCACTGGATGTAACTGTACCAATACCTATGAGTAGCACCTCGGCTTGTACAGTTTAATGTTGCAATAGTCTATAACCCATCCCCATAAATTGCCCCCAGTATGACACCAACATTGCGGCATCTCTCACCAACAACTGGTACTTATTTCGCAGATTTAAGGAATAAACATACCTAAGAACTTTGCATAGCAGAATTGCTGGGTATTAGAAAGGGATTGGAGACCTAGTGGAAGGCAAAGTTGAAGAGACAGCCTTGGGCGGCACGGTAGCACAGTGGTTAGCACTGTTGCTTCACAGCGCCAGGGACCCTGTTTGGGTCACTGTCTACATGGAGTCCGCACATTCTTCCTGTGTCTGCGTGGGTTTCCTCCGGTGCTCCGGTTTCCTCCCACAGGTCCCAAAAGACGTGCTGTAGGCGCTGGAATGTGGTGACTAGGGGTTTTTCACAGTAACTTCATTGCAGTGTTGATGTAAACCTACTTGCAACAATAAAGATTATTAATTAAATTAAGGTGAATTGGTCATTCTGAATTCTCCCTCAATGTACCCGAACAGGCGCCGGAGTGTGGCGACCAGGGGATTTTGACAGTAGCTTCATTGCAGTGCTAATGTAAACCTACTTGTGACACTAATAATAATTATTATTATTGAAGGAGACTTTTGAATGTGACAGCTAATGAAGTGAGGGTTTAAGGTCAAGATAGCTGTAGGGTGAAATTGAGTGGTGTCTAGAGTGGTCAGAATTGGAAGATAGGATGCAATTTAAGACAATGAAGATGGGGAGGGATGTGGAAACCAAAATTAAGATTTTGAATTCAATGCAATGAGGGTGGGGAGGGGGTCGTTGGGATGTTGGGTCGTTGGTGACGATTGGAGTATTGGACAGTTGCGCCATAGAGTGAGAGAGGACTTGAACAACAATTCTTCACCATAATATTACGCAGCTCAAATGGCTCTCTCTAGGCTCTTGCCAATCTGAAAGGACAAAACATATAATTATGCTGCTGGTATTTTTCACAGTTCAATTGACGTACGTACCTACAAATGTGTTGCAAAAAGGTTTATTTGCACATAGCTTCCTGCGTTAGTAATCTGTGAGATGTAAACCACCAGGCTACTGTAGCTTGTAAATAATCATAATTACTCCAAAAAAATCATTGTCATTCTTCTCCTCTGCATTTGTAGATGATTGGCCAGAGAGAGACCGACAACGAGGTATTGTACTTTGTTACATTTAGCTGCATAGTTGCACACTGTGCTGCCCCACCTCACCTCTCCTTCTAGCATCGCAGAAAACCATCACCTCCCTCAGCCCTGCACTTTATCCTTTTTTTCTCAATGGAGCTGATGATCTTGAATAAGCATCATGTTTTCTGTTCAGCTTTGAAAGTAGAATAGAACTAATGTACCAATCATGCTAGCGAGTTACTGCACAAGGACGTCCATGGCCATTTGTCTTTCCACCATCAGGTGTGAGATGCATGTAGTCATTGGCGAGGTCACGCTTGACTCTAAGAGGCAACGCTGGGTCTCACAGTGATTTTATGTCATAATACCACAATATCATCTAGAAATGGACTCATGAAACAAAACATCAGCCCCTCCCAATTGATGAGGTTGCATCTTTAGAGGCAAAACAGGCTTCTTGATGCATGAGCCTATTGAAAACCAAAAATGTGTTACGTTAGCCCAATGTACAATGTGCATTAGATTTTTTGGGAGTTATTGATGAGGGGCAAGGCTGACTGTGTGGGTCTGTATACTGAAGCTATAGATCGGAAAATAAAGCGTTGGGACTTCTGACCCATCTAGTCTACCGGAGAATTAGAGGGAAATATTACTTTTTGTTTCAAACCGTTTCAATCTCCTATACCTCTGTGCCTAAGCCTCAAACCTAAATATCCAGAATGGAGATAGCAGTTCTGAAGCACCATAGCTAGCTGCTCCTCATATGCTTATCTACAAAGCATGTTTGAAGACTGGTTTAATTTTGGTACTTTCAGATCATGCTCCTATTTGTTCTGTCCCCATATGATCCTGCTAGCCTTCTTCAAGTAGGATAGTGAATTATGTAATTGAAACTTTCATAGTGGTTGTCTTTATTCCCAGGAGGACAAAAGGGAATCTTCCTTTCTTCTGCCTCCCAAGAGTGTGATGTACAAATATTGTCAAATTTGACGTGTCATAATTTATGGACAAGTAGTGAAAGAACTCATTTTAATTATGGTCAAGTGATATATTATATCTAGTGCAGCACTGTCCAAATGTGACGAGTTCATGTCAAGATCATTTCACGTTCAGATATTGTTATAACAATGCTGGGCCGCAATCCACATCTCTTCAAGAGATTCTGACCACTTTGTAGAATGTGTCCTGGATTCTCTGCCAGGACACATTGCCCAGTATAAATACTGTCAAAATGTAACTTGTTTCTTCAATAATTCTATTTGACACCATTTGGTCCTTCGAGCCTTCTCTGCCGTTCATTATGATCGTGGCTGATCATCCAACTCAGTAGCATAATCCCAACCCCCCATACCCTTTGATCCCCATCGCCCCAAGTGCAATACCTAACTCCTTCTTGAATACATACAATGTTTTGGCCTCAACTACTTTCTGTGATAATAAATCCCACAGGCTAGCCACTTACTGGGTGAAGAAAGTTCGCCTCAACTCTGTCCTAAATGATCTATCCCGCATCCTCACACTATGACCTCTGGTACTGGACACTTCCACCATCGAGAACATTCTTCTTCCATTTACCCTGTCTAGCCCTGTTGATAGGTTTCTGTGAGATTCCCCCTCATTCTTCTTAACTCCAGCAAATACTATCCTAATGGATTCAATCTCTCCTCGTATGTCAGTCCTTCCATCCCAGGAATCACGAACATAACATAAGAAACCGGTATGGGCCATTCAGTCTCTTCCAGCCTGCTCTGTCATTTAATAAGATCATGGCTGATTCTCAGTCTCAACTCCACTTTTATAATCTATATGTCCTATGATTGCCTTAAGTACAAAAATCTCTCAATCTTAATATTGAATATACTCAATGAGTATCCACAGACCCCAATTCCAAAGATTCAAATTCCACTGAGTGAAAATGAATTCTGTGAAATGACCAACCCCTTCTTCTAAGACTAGTTCCTAACTTTCCTGCCAAGATAATCCTTTCAACATCTGCATTGTTAATCTCTCTCATAATCTTATATGTTTCAATGAAATCTACTTCTAAACTCCAGAGATTGTGGGCTGGATTCTCTGTTTTTGAGACTATGTCCCACACCATCGTAAAAACTGTGGACTTCCATGCCAGACAAACTGGCGTGAACGGGCCACATTTTCCTAGCCCTGCAGGGGGCTCACAGGGACCCAGCATAAATCTCGCAGCTTTTGTTGCAGATACAGGCCCCCACATGGGTCAGAGGCCATGCATGTGCATGGCAGCAGCTTGCGCCATGCTCCATGGCGGATTCAGACAGCGGAGCTAGACACTAAAAATAGACCACCTGATCGACCGCGCGCCCGAACCCGACCGCCCGTCCGAACATTGCACGGCTGAGTATAAGGCCTCCGTTGCCCTCCGATCGGCCCACCCCCGACCAGGGCGGCAGTGGACTGAGTCTGCAGCCGCCATGCTAGTATCCCGACCGCCAGGACCATATTAGATCCACGCCATCGGGACTTCGGCCGGTCAGGGGCGGAGAATAGCAGGGCGGGCCTCCAGCAATGGGCACAGGCAGGTGCTTTGCAGCGCGCCGTACTCTCTGAGTACACGCTTTTCAGGGCCCGGGGAATTGGGGAACCGCTGCCGGTTTCAATTTCAAGATGGATTCTCTGCCCCGGTGCCAGCTGCAATTTCGGCGTCGAGGTGCGGAGAACCCAGCCCTGTATATCTTTTACATGCATATAAGACAAATAGCAGTGGATTGATTTGTCAGATGTAGGAATATCTTTTGATCTGTCTCTATCAGTACAGGAAGAACAACTATTACAGTTTTCAGAGTCGACCATGGCTTAGATGTTAGCTCACTTGTCCCTGAGCCAGAGGAACACGAGAAATAGGAGTAGACCATTTGGCTCATTGAACCTGCGTTCAATATGATCCTGGCTGATCTTGGGCTTCAATTTCATATTCTCACCTGCACCTTGTATCCCTGTGAGACCAAAAATCTGTCTCTCCCAGCTTTAAATGGTAGGTTCTGGGTTCAGGCCAGTCCTGGATGTGAGCACACAGGTCAACGCTGATGCTAGGTGAGTACTGAGGGAATGTTGTATTGTCAGAAGTGCAGTCTTTAGGATGAGATGTTAAGCCAAGGCTTCATCTGCACTCTTAATGTGGATGGAGAAGATTCATTGGCACTATTTCAATGAAGTACAGAGGAGGTATCCCTGGTGCCTGACCAATTTTTACCTCTCAACCAACATCACTTTAAAAAAAAAAAATCTGGTCTTACATTGCAGTTTGTGGGATCTTGCTGTGTGAAAAGTACTTCAAAAGTACTTCAGATGCTTTAGATGGCCTAGATGGCTTTAGGTGGTTATGAAAGTTGAGGGCAGCATGGTGGCAAAGTGGTTAGCATTGCTGTCTCCGACGCCGAGGTCCCAGGTTTCATCCCAGCTCTGGGTCACTGTCCGTGTGGAGTTTACATTCTCCCCGTGTTTGCGTGGATTTCGCCCCCACAACCTAAAAATGTGCAGGGTAGGTGGATTGGCCATACTAAATTGCCACTTAATTGGAAAAAAATAATTGGGTACTTTAAATTTACAGAAAAAAAGTATTAAAAAAAATGAAAGTTGCTAAATAAATATATAACTAGGAGAAAAGTCCTTTTAGAAATGGAAAACTAATATTTCCTGTTAAAAGTATTTTATTCTAAATACGATTAATATCGTGTCACAATGGAGTTGCCCCCATTAACGAAGTTGGTGTGCATGTTGCCTAGTCTCAGGTTTGTGCTGAGTTAGTTGATCTTAGCCAAGGTGCTTTGAGTGCTCCAATCAACCCCAATGTCAGTGAGATTGGAGGGAAAATATCAGGCTGGGTACCTGACACTGGCTGTTCTGGAGAGCATATAGAAATGCATGTGTGTGTGAGCTTTTGGTGAGGACAAGATCACCCTTTGTTCACAGTGGTCAAATACCTTGTTGACAATCATGTTCTGGGTCAGCACCAATGCCACAACCACCTTTAATGTGGTTAATGTTATCAATGCCATCAATTTCTATTACTGGGCACATGCCACAATCATCAAACTTTTGCATCTGATGTTTGTTGCTACTCATGATTCAGCTAGTCTTAGTCCCAGGAATAGTGCTGTGTAAGTTCCTCACAGTAGTGTCTTAGGCCCAAATATCTTCGACTGCCTCATCAGTGGCCTTCCGTGCATCGTAGGATCAGAATTAGGGATGTTCAGGGCAGCATATGGGGCAGTGGTTAGCACTGGGACTGTGGCGCTGAGGACCCGGGTTTGACCCGGCCCTGGGTCACTGTCCGTGTGGAATTTGCACATTCTCCCACGACCCAAAGATGTGCAGGTTAGGTGGATTGACCACGCTAATTGGAAACAAAATAAATAATTGGTACTCTAAATTTTTTTTTTTTTAAAGAAGTGGGGATGTTCACTGATGTTTGCAGAGTGTTCAGTACCAATTGCAACTCCTTGGTTACTGACCCAGTCCGTAGTCCAAGATTCAGGCTTGGGCTGATAAGTGGCAAATAATATTTGCACCACACAAGTGCCAGACAATGATCATCTCCAACAAGGGAGAATCTAACCATCTCAAAGCATTACCATTGCTGAAATCCCCATTTTCAACAATCTGGGAGTTACCATTGACCAGAAACTAGCATCGAGTTAGCAATGTGGAAAATTGTCCAGGTGTATCCTGTGCGCAAGAAACAGAACAAGCCCAAACAGGCCAATTACCGCCCCATCAGTTTACTCAACCATCAGTAAAATGATGGAAGGGGTCAGCAATAGCACTATCAAGTGGCACTTACTCAAAATAACCTGCTCCTGGATGCTCAGTTTGGGTTCTGATCTCCTTCGTTCAAACAGGGACAGCAGAACTGAATGCCAGAGGTGAGGTGAGAGTGACCGCCCTTGATGTCAAGGCAGCTTTTGACCAAGTATGTGGCATTAAGGAACCCTAGCAAAACTGGAGTCAATGAGAATCAAGGGAAAACCCTCCGCTGGCTGGATTCATAACTGGCACAAAGGAAGATGGTTGTGGTGGTTGGAGCGACATCATCTCAGCTCCAGGACCTGGCTTCCATCATAAGGTCAGAAGTGGGGATGTTCGCTGATGACTCCAAAATGATCATTGCCATTCGCAACTCCTCAGTTACTGAAACAGTCCAAATGCAGCAAGACCTGGACAATATCCAGGCTTGGGCTGACAAGTGGCAAGTAACATTTGCGCTGTACAAGTGCGAGACAATGACCATCTCCTACAAGAGAGGATCTAACAATCTCCCCTTGATATTCAACAGCATTACCATCACTGAATCCTCCATTATCAACATCTTGGGCGTGACCATTGACTAAAAACTCAACTAGGCTACCCATATAAATACTGTGGATACCAGAACAGGGTGTAATGGAATACTCTCCACTTGCCTGGCTAAGTGCAACTCCAACAACACTGAAGAAGCTCAATACCATCCAGGACAAAGCAGCCTGATTGATTGCCACCCCTTCCACAAACATTCAATCCCTCCACCACTGATGAACAGTAGCAGCCGTGAGTACCATCTACAAGATGCACTGCAGGAACTCACCGAGGTTCCTTAAGCAGCACTGTCCAAACCCATGACTACTACAAGTGATGGACCCTGGGATGATAACTCTCTGAGTTTCATTCTTCAGTCTGCTGCCATTTTCACTCAGAGCCATTGCATCCCTTCTGGCTTACAAAGCCTGAAGGAAAGCACTGATAGGGGCTTTGAGAGCCTCCCAGCATGTCTCGCACAGAACATTTAGAGTGTTGCTTCACTGGCCCCTGAGAGTGACAATTCAATAGTGGAGACATCTGCTGTCCTCTTTCAGGGTAACAGCATGACTGCTCCCCTATTAATCCATGTTGTCTTTGGTATGAGACTGAAGCCCAGTCCCGGCAGGCTGCAATCAGCTCCAGTGAGTGGTTGCTCAATGTGGACATTTTGGGTGCCCACAACAAAACTGCAGCAGACTTCTACTTGCCAAGCTGCAGCTACTAGGAAAACATCTCATAGGAAAAATGGAATAGCTAAGCAAGCAAACAAAGTAGACGCTAGAACTTTGTATGAGGATGATTTATAGGTGAGTATTAGTCATGTAACCATTGTCAAGTATTAGAGCAATGAAGTTAAATTAGCTGTTAGTTCTGGTCTTCATAACTTTAGTGATGTAATAGAAACACATTGAGTTGGAGTGTTCAAGGACATTGGCATGGTGGTGTCAGGAATGGATCAAATGAAAAGAGAGATTGTATTGGTACTCCAGGAAAGAGAGAAATAGTTCAGGAGGATATCTCTTCACCAACATCCTGCATTATAGCCCAAGCAACTCATACCACTGCTGTATGACTCTCTTCATCTGCATCCTTCAGATCTCATCCCCTTCTTCTTCTTTCTGCTCTATATCTTCATCCTTGGGCAGCTCAAAGATAACACTTTGAATGTAGAGCACGCTATGAATGATTATGAATCTTGACATTCAGTTTGGAAGGAATCTTTAAAAACAACCCAATTAGTCCTTTTAGCAGAATCATTGTTTCAAGAGGTCAATTCAGTCCTCAATCAGAATCCTTAATGCTGTGTGTCTTTTGTTATATTGGCATGCTCCATCTTTAATACATAATAGAGTCAGCGACATTAACTTAGTTAGTTCAAACAACGCAATTCAAAAGATACAATCTATATCTAAGCAATATATCTTGCCTGCAAGGATAGCTAGCTACTCAGTGCATTGACAGGTGAGCAATGATAGGCATGAATCTGGGTTGTATCTCACAGCGCTCCAAGATTCATAGCCATCATGCTGCACTTCTTCACCTTCTTCTTCTGGGTTCATATTCATGCAGTTTATTCCTTGGTTGGATGTGGTGACTCTCAAGCCGATAGAAAGTTCCCTTCCAGTGGACACTCTTTAGATTGAGATTTGGCGTTTTGGCAGGGATTTTGATTACATGAGCATCATAGCTGTACTTGACTCGATAGCATTCACATGTCCTATCAAGTCAAATATTGTAATCAGGCTAATTATAATTGATCTTCTCCCAGTTGTCACTTCCAGCCCAGCCCAATTAACACGGGACAGTTTTGGGATTGAATCTGCGATGTTAGTGCTAGGTCTGTGTTGTTGAGTTCGATCCTGGGCAGTGGGTCTATCCACCTGTCAATATAAGGAATACGTACAAATTATTTTTAAATAATTATATAATTCTTTCTGCTTTTTTTCAGTAATGAATGACATTATCAGTACTATGTTTAATAAGAAGTTCATGGAAGAATTGTTCAAATCTCAGGAACTGTATTCCAAGAAAGCCCTAAGAACCGTGTTTGATCGACTGGCTCATGCCTCCATTATGAGACTTAATCAGGCTAGCATGGACAAGGTGAATGGATCAGTGTAATTGCAGTGCTTAATCCTCTCAGAAATATTGGGTAAATGCAGGGTCAATTTTATTCAAAAAATATGGATACAAAAACGGTTTGTGTTCACCTTTAACAGCCATCGTTTGAGCCAAACTGTTGGACGCAGGCATTCTTCACAGCTCTGCCCTTTTGGTTACTTGAGTGGTAGACAGAACCATGGGGGAAAGAACAGCAGTGACCTGTAAACCTCTCAACTGTCCAATAAATGAAAATTTACACTCTTAGCTCAAGCACTAGCTTCACATCTTAGAGATAAAATATATAAGAGAAGCCATTGATAATCAAAGCCAAGGGTCATAACCTGAGAGGAAGAAAGGTGATTCTTGGTTGCAGAAAAGAATATTGTTTATTTTAACCTGTCTGCATTAGGTATCCATGATTTGTTTCCCTATAATCCCCAGCTCTATGACCTGATGACAATGGCATTCAAGTACCAAGTGCTGCTCTGCCCACGGCCAAAAGATATCCTCTTGGTCACGTTCAATCATATGGATGCAGTTAAGGAATTTATACGTGACTCTCCAAGCATTCTCAACCAGGTAGATGAGACATTCCGACAGTTGATCGAGGTGGGTGTTATCTTCACTTGATGCTAAGTTGATGTAACTAAGGCAACTGTTGGACCAGGCATGTGAATAAGAATGCCATGTAATACTAGTCTGCAGGCATCATTATGTGCACCATTTAGCATGTGTGATTGAGATAGATGGTGGAATGCACTGTTGTTTCTGGGATAGGTTTGTTTGACAACATGAGAGATTTTGGGAAGAGTAGCCAGGGTGGGACTTTTGAGCAGGTGGGTAATGATGGCAGAAAGGAAGAGGGGCAGTATCCGAGACAGGGGAACGGCTAACAATAACAGCTGTTTACAATATGAGCTAGCAGGGGACCAGGAAGGCAAACTGGCTGGTCAGTCGTTTGTGGGGATAGGTTCAATATGCGATCCTGATGCTGTACAGAAAATTACAATGAGAGTAATCAGAGACAGATTCAAGTTCAGAATTAGGGCAAGGAGGGAACCTTAGCTTGGCTTGGTAGGCAAAGCAAAAGATGGATTGGGCAGAGTGGTAAGAGAACCAAAGGGAAGAATCTACTTGACCTCATTCTGACTAATCTGCCTGTCACAGTTTATGTAGGATTAACCACTGCACGGTCCTTCTGGAGACAAAGTCCTGTCTTCACATTAAGGATATCCAGCATCATATTGTGTGGCACCATGCAAAATGGGATATATTTCAAACAGATATAGCAGCTCAAAACCGGTGCTATGGGCTGTCCGAAGCAGCAGAACTGTACTCGACTACAATCTGTAATCACATGACCTGGCATATCCCTCACTATCATTTTCATCAAGCCAGTGGATTAACTCTGGTTCACTGAAGAGTCCAACACCTTGGCATAACTAAAAATATGATGCTAACTTGGTGAAGCTACAGCACAGGATTACATGCATGTTAAACAACAGAAGCAGCATGCTATAGACCAGGAGTTCTCAACCTTTTTTAACCCATGGACCCCTTTTCCTCTTAATTTTTTTTTGTGGACCCCCATAGCCATTCCACAGAAAAAAAAGCTTCTTATATGCGTGGTAAACTAATCCTAAAGTCCATGTACCTTACCGTGAGGGTTGGAAACGGATTAGCGGTATTTTCGTACGTTGCCAAACTTATTCTAATATGAAAAGTAATGAAAAAAACTTTTTACTGACTAAATTGAATTAAATTACTCTAAAAATAACCAATTCATATCAAATATACACAGTTTCTAGTGATTACTGTGTTAAATCATTCATTAAACTTGTCAAGGAGAAACGTGGCATAAGTGTCAGGTCAACCGTGGGTATTTAATAAGCTGCTTCTGTCATTAAAGGTCCTCCGGGCTGTTCCTAGGGGACAATAGCCCGGGCAATCTTCAACAACAACTGTCATTAAAGCACAATAAACCCATTTGTCATCAACCGGTATGGATTTTTTTTTCTCAGAATACAGTACCACAAAAATAAACACAGCAAATGCACCTTTTTGGTTCTGAGCCCCTTCAGCCCTCAAGGTAAATTAGATAGATTATAATCTCTCTTTGACCTTTGTCAGTGCGAGAGAGAGAAAGGTGAATATTCATCATGAAAACAAACATTTTTTTCTTCTACTTGATTCTCAGTAATAACAATTGTTCTGAAGTAGAATTGCTCTATGGACCACTAAAATATCACCGTGGACCCCCAATTCGGTATTTTTTTTGTGTGGACCCCCAGTAATGTTACATGGACCCCCAGGGTCCATGTGGACCCCGGTTGAGAACCACTGCTATAGACAGAGCTAAGAGACCCCTCAACATTAGATCAGATCAAAGATCTGCAATCCTGCTGCACCAAGTTGTGACTGGTGGTGGGCAATTAAACAACTAACTGGATCATTCCTATCCTCAATGATGGGGGAACCCAGCGCAGCAGTGCAAAAGACAAACTGAAGCATTTGTAACCATCTTCAGCCAGAAATGCCAAGGAGGTAATCCATCCTGCCTTTTTCTGAAGTCTGCAGTATCACAGATTTGGACCTTAGTCTGGCTGGGGCATAGAGTTAACAGTGTTTAATACTGAAACAGATTATATGTTTCTGCTTTGCTAGTTTGGAACATAATGCTTGTCTTTTTTCCTTTCTCTGATTGACAGACATACAGCTGCCTACCAGCAGGAGAGTTTCAGCTCATCAGGCAAACACTGTTGGTTTTCTTTCAGGACCTCCATATCCGAGTAAGTGCACTGAGTTCCAGATTGCCCTGTGATACACCATGTGCACAAGTGGGTGGAACCTACTAAGTCTGCAACATAACAGGTGTATTGCAGAATCGCTTATTGTGTAGTCAATGAATAGGTGAAAATTCTATGCTTGTTTTTTGGACCTTCACACCTGTAGGAGCATGATGCCAGTATAGAGAAAGTAAAATGGGCAGTATTGGTTTGACCTGCATTTAAACACATCGCCTGATTTTTCCTTTTGATTGGCGTGGAAGAGATTAATGAAAGGATACAGAAAGGATTCACTCGAATGATTCCAGGTTTGCGGAAGTTCAGTTATGAAGATTGATTGGTGAAGTTGGAGCTGTTTTCCTTGGAGGAGAGAAGGCTGAGAGGATATTTGATGGAGATATTCAAAATCATGAGGGCTCTGGACAGAATAGATAGGGAGAAACTGTTCCCACTAGTGAAAGGATCAAAGACAAGAAGGAACAGATTTCAACTAATTGGTAAAGGAAGCAAAAGAGACCTGAAGGAAAACGTTTTCACACACCGAGTGGTTAGGATTTGGAATGCAAACCAATGTGGTGGAAGCAAGTTCAATTGAAGCATTCAAAAGGGAATTAGACTATTATCTGAAAAGAATGTGCAGGGTAACGAGGAGAAGGGGGAAGAATGCAATAAGATGAATTGCTCATTCGGTGAGCTGGCGCGATGGCCGAATGGCCTCCTACTGTGCTATGACAATTCTGTGAAGTTTGGAAGAGGCATAAATACAGCCAAGTATAATTTAAAAACATAAACAGGAGTGTCAAAGCCGCCCTGAAGAAGAGTCATGTTCAACACAAAGCATCGACTCCGTTTCTCTCATTTATTTCAGGAAAATATTGCAATTAACTTTGGGAAATTCTGTGAAATTGCTCTGCCACCCCTTTCATGCCCACCCCGCCCAAGTCAATCAAGCAAACGTTCCTCCGGGTGCTCCGGTTTCCTCCCACTGGTCCCAAGAGATGTTCTGTTAGGTCATTTGGACATTCTGAATTCTCCCTCTGTACCCGAACAGGCGCCGGAATGTGGCGACGAGGGGCTTTTCACAGTAACGTCATTGCAATGTAAGCCTACTTGTGACAATAAAGATTATTACTATTACTATGCATCTATATTGATAAGTCAGAGACTCCATGAACAGTGGTGATGGAGACGGACACTGAGTTAATGACCAGCAATTGTGGATTTTACGTTGATATGATATGTTATATGTTGATCTATACTACATGAACTGTAATAACTGTAATTATGTATTATATATTATGTACTAATTATAATTAATAACACATGCATTTATGGGGAGGCTAGACAGATAAATGGGGGAGATAGGAATAGATGACTACAATAATAGATTTAGACAAAGAAAGATGGAAAAATGTTCAACATAAACACGGAATGATGTGGTAGGGCCGAATGGCCTGTTCCTGTGCCATACATCTTTATGTAATTATATGCAGTGTATGCCTGCTGATCTGATTTTATCACTCTTTAATGTTTCACAATCATCGTCATTTATCGGGTCTTAATTTATCTCCACAGGTGTCCATCTTCCTGAAGGATAAAGTTCAGAATTCTAATGGCCGATTCGTGCTGCCAATTTCTGGTCCTGTTCCTTGGGGAACAGAGATCCCGGGATTGATTAAGTAAGTTGGATGGTCTCAATCCCACAACTGTCCCTAATTATGTGATGGATGTAGAAATTCTGATATATTGTATTTTATATTTGATGTGTTCAAATAATTACAGTATATCTGCTAAAGCTGAGATTAAGGGGTCGTAAAGGTGGGGAAATAATTGATTTTAACCATTTACTTATTTAGAGAGAGATGGTTAACGGAAAATAGTTTTGATTTTGGAGTTTCCCTGGGTGTAGATAATTTATGAGGGATTGTTTTTAATCCTAGCTAAGTAGGTCATGGGACATCTTAGTGGGAGGAGACTGGAGAATACTTTGTGCTTGGGATGCAGATTATGTCATTAATGGTAGGAGTAAGAACTGTCTGACATTTTGCAGTTTCGTCATACGATTTTAAATTGTATAGAAGTATCTGACAAGACAGCAGGTTTTTCAGGTTGTTCCTGGAAGGGTCTCTCTCCACAGGTCTGCACAAAGAAGCAAGTAACCCTGATTGTTAACATTATTTATAAGTGGCATTTGAACTGTATTGGGTTGCTTAATTGGAATAGGCAATGGAAGGCGTAGATAGTGAGTTAAAAGTTTTTTTTCCCCTTTTATATAAGAACTGTTTTAACTGTTAATTGTAAATCTATTTCTTTGTCATTAACATGGTTGATGCTTTGTTTAAGTTAACGTTTGTTTTCCATAAAAGATACCTATTGTTCAACAGTTATCACTCCTGTGGTTTAGTAGTCTTCCCTCAAAGTCTAACAAATTGCAAATTGTTCGGATTCTCATATGGGATCCTAATAATTATAACTTTTCTCATTCATGATTTCCTATACACATTCTCATCAGATTGGCTTTGATCTTCATTGTGGTAGAAGGAAAACTAATTGCTTTAACTGCTTATGATCGCTTATTCCTTACTTCTCTCCAAATTCCACACATCTGTCCATGGCAAGTAGGTGATTTGTTCAGTTTTATGGCAATTTTTCACCGTAGGTCCTTGTTGAATGTTGTTTAGTCACCTTTCAGTAGAATTCTCAATTCTATCGTTCAAGTTGTCCTTTAAATTACTCCAAGACTTTTGTTTGCACTACCCTACCCCAAAGACCATTTCCAAATATTTATCACTCTTTGTTTGAAATTCTTTCTAATAGCTGCGCAAAATAATATGATCTTCACCACACGGCAACGACAGGAGAAATGTAGGGAACAGCACCAACCCTTGTACCTGGCCTTCTCTGAACTCACAAAGGCCTTCAACGCTGTCAACCACAAGGGATTCTCGAGCATCCTTCTCAGTTTCAGCTTCCCCCAAAAGTTTGTCACCATCCTTCATCTGCTCCATGATAACCATGTTCCTAACCAACAAATCCAATAGAGACCCAATTCGCAATCAGACTGTGGTCAAGGAAGGCTGTCATCGCACCAATACTCTTCTCGATCTTCCTTGCTACAATGCTGCATCTCACTCTTAGCAAGCTCCCTGCTGGAGTGGAGCTAAACTACAGAACAAACAAGAATATGTTCAACCCCCGCTGCCTGCAGGCCAAATCCAAGGGAGTCCCACACTTTGTCGTTGAACTACAGTACTTAACCAATGCTTGTGATTGTGCACACACTCGGAGGCTGAGCTCCAAGCCATCGTCAACACCTTCACCGAGGCATACAAGAGCATGGACCTTACACTAAACACATGTGAGGCAAATATCCTCTACCAACCTGCCTCCGCCAAGCAGCATTGCCCTCCAGTTATCCAAATCCACAATCAGGCGTTGGACAATGTGGCCACTTTCCATACCTTGGCAGCCTACTATCAACAAGGGCAGACATGATGACAAAGTTCAACACTGCCTTCAGTTTGCTAGTGCATCAGTCGCCTGTTGAAGAGAGTGAAGACTAGGATCTCGGGACTATATCCCACTCTCCTATATCACTCAAAAACATGGCTTATAATTAGAAGGCACCTAAGAACCCTGGAGAAGTACCACCAGCACTCCCTTCGCAAGATCCCCAGCATTGAACACGAACAGTCAGCTCCACTGGATGGATCACATTGTCCGCATGCCTGACACGAGACTCCAGAAGCAAGCACTCTATCCGGAGCCTCACGTGGCAAACAAGTCCCAGTAGGGAAGAAGAAAGGCTTCAAGGACACCCTCAAAGTTTTCTTGAAAATGTGCAATGTTCCCACTGACACCTGGGATTTCTTGACTCAAGACCGCCTAAAGTAAAGGAAAAGCATTCTGGAAGGAGTGAACACCTTTGAGTTTCATTGCTGAGAGCAAGCCGAAGCCAAGCGGTAGCAGCGAAAGGCGCATTTGGAAATCTGGGCACCTCATCCACCCGCTCCTTCAATGACCATCTGCCCCACCTCTGACAGAGTCTGTCGGTCACACATTGGACTCCTCAGTCATTTTAGTGTGGAAGCAAATCACCCTTGACTCTGAGGGACTGCCCAAGAAAAGGAAAATAATAAATGCATTTCAATGTTGGGAACATAGTACATTTGCATCTCATTATCAGTTCCATACACCAGAATCATAAACCACCGCCGCGGAGCACAGAGGTGAGTGCAAAGCTCACGGAGCGGCTCCGCATATTAAGGGGGTTGACTCAGGGTCTGCCAACCTTTTGGCTTGGGAGGTAATCAGCATTTGACTTGTGGGGCGACCGGGGTCTCACTTAGGGGATGACTGGGGTATAATTTGAGGGAGACTGGGGCAAGTATCGGGTGTTGACTCCAGGGTACCGGAGGGTGGCGACTTCAGGATACTGAGTGGAAGACTCCAGGGAACAGAGCAGAAGACTCCAGGGAACTAGGACAGAAAACTGTCATGTGTGAAAAGCACCATTCCTGAGGATGCTTTCTGCTGCCGGGTATCTGAGAAGGATCTCAAAGAGAGAAGGTAAGCCTAGGTGAGCATGTTGGAAGAGCCTCACAGAACGAAGGGAAGCCTGGGAAAGTGCGATGGATTCTGGGTGGGTGGGTAGTCATCATGAACTGATGGTTCCACTCAAATCTGGGGAGAGGGGCATTCTGGCAGCAGGATGTTGACAAGGGCAATACTAATGAAGAGACATGTGAGTGATCAGTATCCCATTGCAGCTGAGACAGTTCAGCTGCAACTCAATAGCCATGCCTGGAATTAAACCAGTCCACATTTATGCCGACTCAAGCACCACTGACGCGTGTAAGTGTTAATGCACTCAACCTGGGCAGGTAGATGCCAGAATGGAACCCTGGCTCAAAAAAGAGTAACTTTTACTTTCCTTTTAAACGTGGAGGAGCAGAGTCACAGAACCACGAATTAGCTTCAACACCAAGAAAAAAAATTTAACAGAAGGGAACAATTGAATTAGGATACTCCCCTTTTTACTCCTCCCTGAGCATCATAAATGTACACAGATTTTACCTTTAACACAGATTACAAAGGATATCTTAAGCTACAGTAACAATAAGTCCATTTAAACACATAGGTTTATTGTGGTCAAATACACTCCCCATTCGGAACCCAAGTGAATATCTGTGGCATTTCTCCTCAAAATCCCCCCAGATGTTTGTCACATGAGAGTCTCCAACTCCACTCCCCAAAAAATCGCATTTTAAAATCTTCTTTCACAACAATGCTTTTTCCATCAGCGGTTTGTTTGCATTCTGAAATCCAGTCTAGGTTTTCAAAATGACTCTCCCAAACAAAACTTCCCCTCCACTTTTAATAAAGAAGCCAGCATCCATATTTTACAACTTCCTGTTCAGGATTTCTTTGTCTTGACTGTTGAACAAACTGTTTACGGTAGCTTTAACTATCAAATCCCACACTCTATTGAGCCCTCTCTCTTTGATACTGCAATGAGGAGAATGTATAAAACATGGACATGGTGATTTCACTGTTATTATTCCTGCTCATAGGCAGGAGAAAAGAAGACTTGCCAAAGAGAGGAGCAGAAGCGTGAATAGGAGAGCATGGCAGTGCTTGCTCCACATGCGGTGGATGAACTCTGGAGAGCCATCACTAGTAGGCACCTCGCTAGATCCAGGATTTACAGACTGTGCATAATATACCAGTAGATGGCCGAGAATCAATGTTGCTAGAGACTACACATGTCCAGGGAACTGGTTGGTCACTTTTGCCACCTGCAGGATTTGGCGCCATGGGTCTTGGAGGACATCCACTGCCAGTGTCGCTGTAAGTAACTGCAGCGCTCATTGTTTGCATCAGTGGTTCCTTCCAGAGCTCCACAGGTGATCTCCACAGGATTTCACAAGCCTTCACATTCAAGTTTATCCAGAAGTTGACGGATGCAACCTTCACAAGGGCACACAACTTTGTCTTTTATGACTGGGATCAGGCAAGCCAGGGTCCAATAGTGATGGGTTTTACACAAATCTCTGGCTTTCCACAGGTGCAGGGTGCCATCGACTGCACCGCCATAGCACTCAGATCTCCAGATCAAACAGTGAACTGTATGGGCTTCCACTCTTTGAATGTTCATCTGGAATGCAAATGCATCAAATGATCCTCCAGGTGTGTGCTCAATTCCCAGGGAGCGTGCATGACGCCTACATTCTGAGCTGCTCTCGGTTCACTGACATGTTTCAGGAACCACAGAGGTTGCAGGGTGGGCTCCTCAGGGACGAAGGATACCCACTGAAGACGTGGCTGATGACGCCTGTGCAGAGGCCATAAAGTGCAATTGAAATAAGGTACAACGAGGCTCATGCTGCAACTCGCATTTTGGTGGAGCAGACCTTGGGGACGCTGAAGATGAGGTTCTGGTGTCTGGACCAGTCTGGTGGAACACTGCGATACAATCCGCAGACGGAGTCACGCATTGTGGTCACTTGCTGTGCCCTGCACAACCTGCCGTTGCAACATGAGAAGAATCGGCCTGAGGAGGAGATGGAGGAGTGGCGCATTTTCTGGGAAGAGGAGAATATTGAAGAGAAAGAGGTTGAGGAGGTCCTCGAGGGAAAGCATGTCATCCATGAGCAAATGGTGATGTCCAGATGAGGCAGGCGAGCACGGCATGTGTTCATTGCTGCTAGTTTAATCGAAGGTGACGAGGACATCCAGTGAAGATATCCCTTTACCTTCACGTGGCCTCTGTGAGCATTGCTGTCCGATATGAGTGATGGTGTACATCTTGTACTGCAGTTGCCCATAATTCTAGAAGGGTGATGATGATTTGCAGTGGGGCAGTGTATTGATACTCACAAAGCTTCTGTGAATGTCTGGCTGGCTGATGGCAGCTTGCTTGCTGTCAATGACTAAGGTTATATCATGACGATGCAGTGCAAAACCTTTTCACTTCTGATTTTATGGTATTGTTTGTGAGCTATACCCTTGACCTTCAGTGTCACCGGGTAATGGAATGGGAGAATCAACCGTACCTCAAAAGGTGAAGAGAGCACATAAGAGCAATGACTGGATTGAGAGACACTAGTCCTGTACATTGTGGGCAACATCTTAATTTCCTATGAGACATAGGCGTTACAGATGTGTTAAGTCCCTGTGAAGGAACACCAGCAACTGGAAACCTTGTTCAAAGCAAATGCAGGAGCCATTGAACTGAGCCTTTTCTGGTGCAGGAATCCCATTTTTAGGTTGGGACTACAGGAACACAGCTCAGAACAAGGAGCCACAGAAAGGGTGCAATTCGTGAGTTTCGTTACACAGGTGAATATTATGTACAAATGCTTAACACCTGTACACACGCTGTGCAACTAGAGCCTCGTGACCTTTCTAACCCTGCAGCTTGTCTTGGGGCATCCCCAACATCCACAGCGGAGTTGGATGCAGCCTGCTCTCTGCCATACCCTGTTGTCTGTGATGACATATGTGGGCATCCTCTGGAGGGCCCCCACCGCTTTCCGGGTGCTACTGTGTGGCAGTGTCACCATCCGCGGCCTGTGGAGCTGGAACTGAAGCAATCAAAGGAAGAGGGGATTCAGATGGGTGGGACACTGCTAGAGTTACCTGAGTTAAAGGCCATAGGGTGTGCACCAGCTGATCCTCCCACCTAAGGGTGTCTAAGGACCCTAGTTTCCTCCTTGGGAAAGAGGGGCAGATGGAGTGAGCTCAGGAACACTGTCCTCTGGCATTGACACCGATGGACCTGAGCGAGTGCAAGATTCAAGTCTTTACCAAGATCCCCATGGCAGCTTTCACTCTAGCTATGTTGACCTCATTGCATTGCTGTTTCAGCACGATTGCCTCAGACCTGCACCCTTTAAATCTGAGGAATGTTGCTGACATCCCTTCCTGATGTTCCTGGCTTTGCCTTTGGAGCTCCAGCAACTGAGGAATGACTGGGTCCGGAGTCACGTCATCTGACTGAGGCTAAACAGATTCCTGGCCTTTGCACCCTGGGACATCCCTGCCTCTGCCTGTTGTGGCTCTGTGTGATGTGCTCACCCAAGGTTGTGATCCCAAGGCTACTCTAGAACTAGGTCCTGTCAAGGTGCATGTCTTTGTGCTGATTGAGGGTGTGTGTGAGCACTGTGACAGTTCCTCCATTTTGGGTTTGTAAATCCCTCCTCTGTGCTGCTGGGGTCAAGGACCTGGATGGTGGACTACCTTGGCTGTTTCCCAGATGTGTCTGCGAAAGAAATGAGATGACAGTGCATGGGGGGGATCTTAAGAAACAGAAGACATGATTCACAGCTTTGTTGTCTGATGGATGATGCAGTGCTAGATCTTCACTTGGTTCATTATTGCCGATCCCACCATCAGCACAGGTGCAGTCAACATCTCCCCAGCCAGCTGGATGGCTATCGTTGAAACTAATTTGGACCTTGAGTTTTGGCATTCCTCCACCCATCTGGGATCTCTCCCTCTTGATGTGCACCAGTTTTGCCTGCATGTAAACAGATGGAGAGAGTGTTAGCAGGATGCATGTCAGGGCACACGATACTGATACCTAGTATGTGTGGGTGGAGAGTGGGACCAGCGAGGTGATTAGGACCTGACCCGTAGAAGAGATGAAGATGTGTGTGGGAGAGCAAGTGGTGATGCCCCTTGAGCTCACAGTGAATGAGATCCCTGTGGATGTGTAATGGGTGTATGAGTTGTGAGTGATGAGAAGAGTGACTTACCCTGGCAGAACAGGAAAGATCATTATCCTCTTGTGTAACAGTCGAGGAGTATTCTACCTAAGATCTTCCCGATTAGTTGAGGTTGTAAGCTACCAGACAAAGTCTTGTCAATATCTAAGATAAAACTCGCTGTTTGGGATGTCTAATTATAGTATCAACAATGTTCCTTGCTTTCACTACCTTCGGTATATGAGAAATATTATCACTTAGAGGGCTATCTTATCCTGAACTGCAGCTAAATCTTTCTTATTCTGAGAGCCGGGTATGGGTAAGTCATCCTCCAGTAGCCTCAGAGGTGAGAATATTTCATAGAATTTACAGTGCAGAAGGAGGCCATTCGGCCCATCGAGTCTGCACTGGCTCTTGGATAGAGCACCCTACCCAAGGTCAACACCTCCACCCCATCCCCATAACCCAGCAACCCCACCCAACACTAAGGGCAATTTTGAACACTAAGGGCAATTTATGATGGCCAATCCACCTAACCTGCACATCTTTGGACTGTGGGAGGAAACCGGAGCGCCCGGAGGAAACCCACGCACACACTGGGAGGATGTGCAGACTCCGCACAGACAGTGACCCAAGCCGGAATCTAACCTGGGACCCTGGAGCTGTGAAGCAATTGTGCTATCCACAATGCTACCGTGCTGCCCAGAATATGATGAGCCTTAGTTAAATGTCACCCTTATTTATGGAAATAGACACAGATCTGTATGGTAAAATATATACGCAATTTATTTAAAGAATAAGGGTAATACAAGTTGTTAGTAAATGATACAGTTCGGCAAATACAGGATATGTGATGAGTTAGCCTTTGAACTCCCTAACTACATAATTGCTTAAGCTATAAACAATTCATACTTACAATGGCTAGTAGCCTCGGAGTTCAATACTCAATCAAGAGCAGAACTCTACGAGTCGAGATAAAGGCAGCGGCTTGGTCAGGTAAACACTCAGCAATCTCCTATACAGCTCTCAAAGAGAATCCTTTTTTCGCAGCCTTAGCTTAAACGTTTATAAGGTTTTCTTACTTCGGGAGTCGAAGGGAGTTTTAGCAGAGCACCTGCTTCTGAAGATACTAGATCAGCTCCCAACAGTTATTTCGAGACCAACAGTAGCCTCCCTTAGTTGGCAAGGCCACTAGACAAGCAGTAGTCTCCCTTAGTTGGTAAGACTTATTTCTAGACAAGGCCGCTAGACTTAATGTGCTCACTGCAGCTGGGCTTTTACAAAGGTAATGTCTGTAGTACTTGTTAAAAAACATTATTGCGATAAGTAATGGTTTACAAGAGAGATATGACTTCATCAGTCATCAGTTTTTAATATAGAGTTAATACATGATTTAATATAAAGTCAGTTCTGATCAGTTTTTAATATAGAGTGGATGCCGCCATGCTTGTGCCACTGGATGGCTGCAGGGTGTTGGTACTCATGACCGCTGCCTCTGCCTCCCATGCTGTGTTTGTAACCTTGCTGCCCTGAGTGTGGGTAGATTATGTCACAGTGGAACTCGACAGCATCAAGAAGTCTTTCCAAAGGGTGTCGGAGAATTTCAGAGCATATTTCCTGGTAGTCATCACTCCCCGTGACTTGCGAAGTATGGCTAGTGTGTGCTGAGGTGGTCTTTAAGTGTGGCACTCCGATAATTGCAGTGCTGAGGTGATGGCAGGGCAGGCGAATCAGAGGCCATCCCACCAGTGATATCGCATGGATCCCGTGGCCGCCATGTGCCCACAACACAGCAAGGAAAGCCGTCAGCCATCAGCAGGCTCAATGCCGCTTTTCCTGCCCGCCAACGGCCTTTGCTAATTGTGAGGAAATGGTACAAAGCCAAAGAGAGTGATAATGGGACAATAAAATAAATAAAAACTGTCAAGAGGAGGTGTGAATAGCAGAATTTTGAAACATTTATTTTCTGCCTTTTGCTTTGGCTTTTGTCATTTAATCTCAACAAATTTCCAACCTTTTAGACTATTTCAGCGTTCCAGCATCCACGGTGTTTCATTTTTGTTTTGAAGTTTATCGAATTTGTTCATTCAAATAAATTTATTGAACACAAAATAGGGGTTATGCTTCACAGGGCATTTGGTGAGGCGACATCTGGAGTGCTGCCTACAATATTGGTCTCCTTATTTAAGGAAGGATGCAAGTGCATTGGAAGCAGTTCACAGAGGATTTTCTCGGCTAATACCTGGAATGGGTGGGTTGTCTTATAAGAAAAGATTGGGAAAGCTAGGCTTATATCATGTAAGATACTGACAGGGTGGATGTGGAAAGGATGTTTCCTCTGTGGGAAAATCACTGGTTAAAAATAAAGGGTTGCCCATTTAAGACAGAAATTAGGAGGCATTTTTCTCAGAGGAGTCTTTGGAACTCTGTTCCTCAAAAGCAATGGAAACCTTGTCTTGTGAATAAACTGACTATCAAGGAAAATAACTTTATTTTGGCTTGGATTAATTTAACATTAATGATGACTGTTCCGCCAAAATATTAGATTCTGGCTGTCCTATGTCTCCAACATTTGCAGCTTTTTTCTTTTCTTATCTCCACAGTGCTTAAAAAGTCTTGTACCCCAGATAAATCTGTACCCGAGATAGATTTATTGTTGCAATACATGTACGGAAATATATGAACTGTACATGTTACGAATTTTAAAGCCAGCTTTTACAGAACCTCCAACTACATAAAACCCCTCCTCCATAATGCAAAAAGATGAAAGTAACTTTCAGAGCACAGTAATAAAAATGAATAGGAGTTTAATGTTCGGAAGTAATGTGCTGTTTGATTGTGATTTTTTACACAAGGGAAATACTGACTTCTGGTCTTCTCTTTTTACAGAATGTTTAATAATGATGGAGAAGAGGTGAAGCGAGCAACCTTTGCAGCCAGCGGCTGTTACACCAGTGTACTGACAGAAGGATCCTTTGACCTCTTTGGCGACAGAGTCATTAAGCTTGGCACTAATATGTAAGTATCCCATGTTACGACATCCAGCGATAGTGCGCGGTCAATTCCACCCCCACGTGACCCAGAGTCGCAACACAATTGACCTAACCAATAATTCTTTGAAAATGCCCTAAGTCTTTGGCCCTTGGCTGTTCAATAATCACCAGTTTGTAAGTTTAAACACAACTACTGTTTATTTATAGCACAAGCTATAATGAAATATGCAGCAAATACAACTGGTTAACTATTATATAATTCCTAATCTCCCACTTTAAATTGCTCCTACCTCTATGTACGCACACATGAGACAGACAAACACAGAGGGGAGGAGAGAGATTAAAATAATAGTTAAAAGGAAAAAGAGCCTTTGTTTCAGATGGTTGTCTTTAAGCACATCTTTCTTTAAAGTTAGCTTTATGATCCAGGCGTTTTTGCACATAATTTATTCAGGTTCTTTGTAGGTTTAGAAATATAACAACTCATAGACTTCCTGGAGAGAGAAAGAGAGAAGAAGGAAGGAGAAAAGAGAGAGTGAGGGAGCAGGTCCTTGTTCCTGTACTTCCAGGAATCAAACTCTGCTTTCTTTAGGTCTCTTGAAATCATCCCACTCAGGCAGGTCCAACCTGTTACTGGGTGGAATATGGCATTTTGGCCAAATCATAGCTACCAGCCAATCAATCGAACCAAATTCCACCCCATCTCTTTCTCTGGTGCTTAAACATCTGAGGTCTCCTGTACAAACTAACAGAGTGTTCTCTCCTGTAACTTCTGAATTCCTCACTCCTCTCTGCTGCTTGACCTAAAGACACAGGTCCATTAACCATCCAGGAACCAAAAATTATGACAGCAAAATAAAAGAAAGGGGAAATAAGGGAATAAACACTTAAGTATCACTTGGGTATCAGTCCCAGAGGGTTTAATAATAATCTGTATTAGCGCCAATTACATTAACATTGCAGTAAAGATACTGTGAAAATACCCTAGTCACCACACTACGGTGGCTGTTCAGGTACACTGACGGGGAATTCAGAATGTCCAATTCACCTGACAAGCACATTGAACTAGCACATCTTTCGGGACTTGTGGGAGCACCCGAGGGAAACCCACGCAGACACGGGGCGAACGTGCAGACTCCACACAGACAGTGACCCAAGCCGGGAATTAAACCCGGGTACGTGGCGCTGTGAAGCAACAGTGCTAACCACCCTGCTACCTTTTAAATTCAACCAACTCTCTCCATCTGCCTTACAATAGACCAGTCTGGAATGAACTAAGAACCAAGAAGGCTCATTTAAAAATGATTCACTTGGCATTCTTGCTTGGTGGGTGTCATAACTTGCACAAAATCCCATCATGCATGTGTTGCTTGACCTATATTGACTGCCACTTAGGCAAACGTCGATTTTAAAATTCTTATCCTTGTTTTTCAATCCCTCATGACCTGACCGTCCTGACCTCTGAAATTTCCTGCAGCCCCATAACCTTGCAAAATAATGGCATTCCGCTAGTTTCAAATTCCTAGGGGTGCACATCACCAAAAATCTATCCTGGTCCACTCAAGTCGACGCTACCACCAAGAAAGCACAACAGCGCCTATACTTCCTCAGGAAACTAAGGAAATTCGGCATGTCCACATTAACCCTTACCAACTTTTACAGATGCACTATAGAAAGCATCCTATCGGGCTGCATCACAGCCTGGTATGGCAACTGCTCGGCCCAGGACCGCAAGGAACTTCAGAGAGTCGTGAATACCGCCCAGTCCATCACACGAACCTGCCTCCCATCCATTGATTCCATCTACACCTCCCGCTGCCGGGGGAAAGCGGGCAGCATAATCAAGGATCCCTCCCACCCGGCTTACTCACTTTTCCAACTTCTTCCATCGGGCAGGAGATTCAGAAGTCTGAGAACACGCACGAACAGACTCAAAAACAGCTTCTTTCCCACTGTCACCAGACTCCTAAATGACCCTCTTATTAACTGACCTCATTAACACTACACCCTGTATGCTTCAACCGATGCCAATGCTTATGTAGTTACATTGTATATCTTGTGTTTCCCTATTATGTATTCTCATGTATTTTCTTGAATTTTGTTTAATTCCTTTTTCTAATGATCTGTTGAGCTGCTTGCAGAAAAATACTTTTCACTGTACCTCGGTACACGTGACAATAAACAAATCCAATCCAATCTAATTCCTGTTTCTTGAGCATCCCAGCTTGAGCATCGCAGATTTCAGTCCCTCCACCATTGGTGGCTGTGTCTTCTGTTGTTGGGCTCTGGAATTCCCTCCATAACCTCCCTGCTTCTCCACCTTATTTCCCTCCTTAAGGATAATCCTTAAAGCCTACTTCTTTGACCAAGGGCGCGATTCTCCATTCCCCACGCCGGGTGGGAGAATCGCGGGAGGACCGGGCGACTCACGACACGCTGCCCTGGCACCCCCCGCGATTCTCCCACCCCCCCCGCTCGGAGAATCACCGCTCACGTTTTTCACGGCGACCGCCGATTCTCCGCAGCAGCCTGCCGTTCCCGACCTGTTCTCGCCGGTGGCAACCACACCTGGTCGCTGCCGTCGTGAACATGGCGCCAAAGGCTCGTTTGTGGCTTGTGGGGGGTGGAGAGTTCACGACGGCCTTCCCAATGCCGCGCGGGAGCGGAGAATTCCGCCCCAAGCTTTTGGTCATCTGCCCTTAGACCATTTTATGTGGCTTGGAAATATTTTATTCTCTAATACCTCTGAAACACCTTAGGAACAAAGAACAAAGAAAATTACAGCACAGGAACAGGCCCTTCGGCCCTCCCAGCCTGCGCTGATCCAGATCCTTTATCTAAACCTGTCTCCTATTTTCCAAGGTCTACTTCCCTCTGTTCCCGCCCATTCATATACCTGTCTAGATGCGTCTTAAATGATGCTATCGTGCCCGCCTCTACCACCTCCGCTGGTAAAGCGTTCCAAGCACCCACCACCCTCTGTGTAAAAAACTTTACACGCACGTCTCCCTTAAACTTTCCCCCTCTCACCTTGAAATCGTGATCCCTTGTAACTGACACCCCCACTCTTGGGAAAAGCTTGTTGCTATCCACCCTGTCCATACCTCTCATAATTTTGTAAACCTCAATCAGGTCCCCCCTCAACCTCCGTCTTTCCAATGAAAACAATCCTAATCTACTCAACCTTTCTACATAGCTAGCACCCTTCATACCAGGCAACATCCTGGTGAACTTCCTCTGCACCCTCTCCAAGGCATCCACATCCTTCTGGTAATGTGGCGACCAGAACTGCACGCAGTATTCCAAATGTGGCCGAACCAAAGTCCTATACAACTGTAACATGACCTGCCAACTCTTGTACTCAATACCCCGTCCGATGAAGGCAAGCATGCTGTATGCCTTCTTGACCACTCTATCAACCTGCCTTGCCACCTTCAGAGTACAATGGACCTGAACTCCCAGATCTCTCTGCACATCAATTTTCCCCAAGACCCTTCCATTGACCATATAGTCCGCTCTTGAATTTGATCTTCCAAAATGCATCACCTCGCATTTGCCTGGATTGAACTCCATCTGCGATTTCTCTGCCCAATTCTCCAATCTATCTATATTTTGTTGTATTCTCTGACAGTCCTCCTCACTATCTGCAACTTCACCTATCTTAGTATCATCTGCAAACCTGCTAATCTGACCACCTATACCTTCCTCCAGGTCATTTATGTAGATCACAAACATCAGTGGTCCGAGCACGGATCCCTGTGGAACACCACTAGTCACCCTTCTCCATTTTAAGCCACTCCCTTCCACCACTACTCTCTGTCTCCTGTTGCCCAGCCAGTTCTTTATCCATCTAGCTAGTACACGCTGAACCCCATACGACTTCACTTTTTCCATCAACCTGTCATGGGAAACCTTATCAAATGCCTTACTAAAGTCCATGTATACGACATCTACAGCCCTTCCCTCATCAATTAACTTTGTCACTTCCTCAAAGAATTCTATTAGGTTTGTAAGACATGACCTTCCCTGCACAAAACCATGTTGCCTATCACTGATAAGTCTATTTTCTTCCAGATGTGAACAGATCCTATCCCTCAGTATCTTCTCCAACAGTTTGCCTACCACTGACGTCAAGCTTGACCGAGAGTATTTAAACATCCATCCCTAGTCTCAACATCCATCTTGTCCCTCTCCTTTGTGAATACCGATGCAAAGTACTCATTAAGAATCTCACCCATTTCCTTTGAGTCCACGCATAAATTCCCTCTTTTGTCTTTAAGTAGGCCAATCCTTTCTCTAGTTACCCTCTTGCTCCTTGCATACGAATAAAATGCTTTGGGATTTTCCTTAACCCTGTTAGCCAAAGATATTTCATGACCCCTTTTAGCCCTCTTTATTGCGCGTTTGAGATTCGAATACTTTCCCGATATTCCTCCAAAGCTTCATCAGTTTTGAGTTGCCTCGATCCTATGTATGCTTCCTTTTTCATCTTAGCTAGTCTCACAATTTCACCCGTCATCCATGGTTCCCTAATCTTGCCATTTTTATCTTTCATTTTCACAGGAACATGTCTGTCCTGCACTCTAATCAACCTTTCCTTAAAAGACTTCCACATTTCAAATGTGGATTTACCCTTAAACAGCTGCTTCCAATCCACATTCCCTAGCTCCTGCCGAATTTTGTTATACTCTGCCTTTCCCCAATTTAGTACTCTTCCTTTCGGACCCCTCTTGTCCTTGTCCATGAGTATTCTAAAACTTACGGAATTGTGATCGCTATTCCCAAAGTAATCACCGACTGAAACATCAACCACCTGGCCGGGATCATTCCCCAATACCAGGTCCAGTATAGCCCCCTTCCCGAGTTGGACTATTTACATACAGCTCTAAAAAACTCTCCTCGATGCTCCTTACAAACTCTGCTCCATCTACGTCTCCAACACTACATGAATCCCATTCAATGTTGGGGAAGTTAAAATCTCCCATCACAACCACCCTATTGTTCCTACATTTTTCTATAATCTGTCTGCATATTTGTACCTCTACTTCATGCTCGCTTTTGGGAGGCCTGTAGTAAAGTCCCAACAATGTTATTGCACCCTTCCTATTTCTCTGCTCCACCCATATTGCCTCAGTGCTCGAATCCTCCATCGTGCCCTCCTTAATCACAGCTGTGATATCATCTCTGATGAGTAATGCAACTCCTCCACCCCTTCTACCTCCCTCTCTATCCCTCCTGAAGCATCTACACCCTGGGATATTCAGTTGCCAGTCCTGCCCTTCCCTCAACCAAGTCTCAGTAATACCAATAGCATCATATTCCCAGGTACTGATCCAAGCCCTAAGTTCATCTGCCTTACCTGCTACACTTCTTGCATTAAAACAAATGCACCTCAGACCACCTTTGCGTTCATCATCTCTTCCCTGTCTACTCTTCCCCTTAGTCACATTGAGTTTATTGTCTCGTACCTTACTGGCTTTAGTTGCTGCTTCTTTACTGACCTCTAACTTCCTAATCTGGTTCCCATCCTCCTGCCACATTAGTTTAATACCTCCCCAACCGTATTAGCAAAAGCACCCCCTAGGACATTGGTTCCAGTCCTGCCCAGGTGTAGACCATCCGGTTTGTAATGGTCCCACCGCCCCCAGAACCGGTTCCAATGTCCCAAAAATCTGAACCACTCCCTCCTGCACCATCTCTCAAGCCACGTATTCATTCTGACTATTCTTGAATTACTACTCTGACTGTCCCGTGGCACTGGTAGCAATCCTGAGATTACTACCTTTGAGGTCCTACTTTTTAACTTATCTCCTAACTCCCTAAATTCTGATTGTAGGACCTCATTTTAGGAGGATAGTTTAATGTTAAAGACGCTATATAAATGCAGGTTGTTGCTGGTTTAGCACTCGGTAATGCACATCAAAAGGTGCAAAGTTGATTCCTGGGCTGTATGCCTTACTGATACAATAGGTGATTTTCTTACGCACCAATTAATTAATCTCAACACTACAGTTGATCTTAGCATGCAGGGACTAGGGAATGTGTTGTCTGGATGTTTATGTGTATGTCTGTTGAGTGAGGATATGCTTAACTGTGATACCCTTCAACTGGTGAATATCCTGATAACACTTTCACTGTTGAATTTATACAAGAAGAGAGGACTCTTTGTTGAACAATAACCAGTGATGGCAATGCTATTGAGTGTTATGGGGAGATGGAAAGATTCTCTGTTTTGGAGATGGTGTTTGCCTGGCACTGGTGCAAAATTTACTTGCCACCAATCAGCAAAAGTCTCAATGCTGTTGCTACTTGTGGACACAGACTGTATCTGAGGGATTGTGAATGGTATTGAAGATTGTGCAATCCATCTGCCAAAATCCCCCTTCTGATCTTTTGTTGTAGGGACCACAACTGGTTTGTCTGTCACCTTTGTAGGCATGGCAGCCACTTGCATTACACCTCTTACCCAAATGCCTACAGTTCTTAATTGAGCCACAGTGTGGGGTTCAGGTAACAGGCTATTATCTGATGTATAATTGAGCCATACGGACCCGACCCTGACCTCATCTATATGTAAGCTGAGTCAGGTCATATTTAAACTGGGATGTTACAGTTGACCCTAGCTAGAGAGGAGATAACCTAGCCAGAGGAGAGAATCTAACCAGGTTCTGCCTCCTGATTGCCATCCATTAACCCCCACAGGAAAGTGTGTTTTGGCTGAGACAGCTGTGATGCCTCTCATGACCTGCCGAAACCTTGCTGCTGCCCAGATATTCAGATGAAGAGTGACCACTTAATTATTTCTGTAGGACATCTAGAATATTGTGGAAGAGTCATACCATAATCCCAAGCATGAATTTGTAAACGAAAAGGAGAAAGTATGAAACGTAGCTTGTTTAGCGAGGCCACTGATGCCTGGTCTTTACAAGCAGTGAGAGTGAGAGAAATGCCTAATGTCGTCACTGTTCTATTTACTAATATGAATCAGTTCATGGCTTCGTAAGTGTTCATTCTTCAAACCAGCAGATGCAAAAATTACATCTCTAAAAGTGTCATGCATGCATTAATGGAATAAATGGATTGAAATTGATGGGAGGCTCCCACACCAGTTACTATTAGTATAGTTAATAATAGGACCTATTTGGTGCTACTAACAGAACAATTATTTCATACTATTTGTTACTGATTCCTGCATGTTTAAGAAAATAAAGACCGAATGAGCATTGCCCTACCTGCACTTCAGTGAATTGGCGCGGATGTGGGTGATCATTGTTCCGGGGAGCTGCCAGTGATGCCCACTCATTAAATATGTTTTCCTTCTGAAGATTTGAGCCAAAGGTACCAGACTTTTTATAATTGTTGACATTGCACTTTCTGCCTTTTTACTAAAACTCGCGCATTGTCTCAATGGTCACAGGTACAGTGTTTCACGACCCGTGGAAACACACATGTCAGGGACGTTGAAGAGCTCGGCTGCACGCACAAAGGTCAGTGCTCTTTCCAACGCGCAGCAGTCATATTATTATTTCTGGATTCCTCTAGCTTTTGTTGGTAATTCACATTTTCTTTTAATTTCTCTACCACATTTCAGACCCCCTACCATCCTCTGGGTGAAAAAGTTTTTCCTCAAATCCCCCCTAAATCTCCTGCTGCTTACCTTAAATCTATGCCCTCTGGTCATTGGTCCCTCCACCAAGGGGAAAAGTTTCTTCATATCTATCTATATACCTCATAATTTTATACATCTCAATCATATCTCCCCTCAGTCTCCTCTGCTCCACATCCAAACTACTTTATATTTTATGTTAGTCTATCATGGGTAAATGTGATCTTATCCACTTTGGCTGGAAGGAAAGAAAAGCAGTAAACTAGTTAAATGGGGAGAGATTGCATAACTCTGTGGTACAGAGGGATCTGGGTGTCCTGGACATAAATCATAAAATGTTAGGCTGCAGGCATAGCAAGTTAAAGACGGAGGCAAATAGAGTCATAGAGGTCTACAACACAGAAAAGGCCCTTTGGCCCATCGTGTCTGTGCCGGTCAAAAACACTACCTAACAATTCTAATTCCATTTTCCAGAATTTGGCCCACAGCCTTGTATGACTTGACATTGATGTGCACATCTACATACTTCTTAAATGTTATGCCTCCACCACCCTTTCAAGCAGCGAGTATCAAAAGCCTTGCTGAAGTTCAAGTAGACTATGTCAAATGTATTTCACCATTCTACACACCTCTTTGAAAAATTTATTCAAGTTGGTCACACATAAAGTCCCCTTAACAAAACCATGCTGACTGTTCTCGATTAATCCCTGCCTCTCCAAGTGCAGATTATTTGTCTCTCAGGATTGCTTCCAATAGTTTCCACACCACTGAGGTTAAACTGACTGGCCTGCAGTTTCCTGATTCATCCCTTCCTCCCTTCTTAAATAATGATACCACATTAGCTATCCCCCAGTCCTCTGACACCTTTGCACCTTCACTGTGGCCAGAGAGGAATTGAAAATGATTGCCAACGCCCCTGCTGTTTGCTCTCTTGCCTCACTTAACAGCTTGGGATATATTTCATCTGGCCCTGGATATTGTCTACTTTTCAGCCTAACAGACCACATCTCTGCCTGTGTTAATCTCCTTAACCTTATTACAGTCCGTCTCCCTGATTTCTATACCCATGCCATCCCTCTCTCTAGTGAACACCGACACAAAGTATTCATTTGTAACCCTATTTACGTCCTTCGGCTCCACACACAAATTATCACTGTGGTCCTTAATGGGCCCGACTGTTTCCCTAGTTGGTCTCATTATTTGATAAAATATGTAATTACTTTAGAATTCATAAATTCTTATTCCTTGGATGAAAACCTTGGGGGCAGCACAGTAGTTAGTGCTGTGGTTCACAGCGCCAGGGTCCCAGGTTCAATTCCTGGCTTGGGTCACTGTCTGTGCGGAGTCTGCACGTTCTCCCCATGTCTGCGTGGGTTTCCTCCGGGTTCTCTGGTTTCTTTCCGCAAGTCCCGAAAGATGTGCTGTTAGGTGAATTGGACATTCTGAATTCTCCCTCCGTGTACCCGAACAGGTGCCGGAAGGTGTGGCGACTGGGGGCTTTTCACAGTAACTTCATTGCAGGGTTAATGTACGCCTACTTGTGACAAGAAAGATTATTATTATTGTCTTATGAAGAAACTCACATATCCATTGGAGTTTAGAAAATTAGAGGTGATCTTATTGAAACATAAACGATCTTTAGAGGATTGGATAGAGCGGATACTGGGAGGATGTTTCCTCTTTCGAGGGAGACTGCAAACTCATGGACATAATTTAAGAATTGGAGGCCTCCCTTTTAAGATGGAGATGAGGGGAAAACCCTTCTCTCATATGGGGCGCGATTCTCCGCTCCCCACGCCGGGTGGGAGAATCGCGGGAGGGCCGGGCGAATCACGCCACGCCGCCCTGGCATCCCCCCCCCCCCCCCAAATGGCGTGTTGTGTTTTGCGACACACCGTTCGGAGAATCGGCGATCGCTGTTTTTCCTGGCGACCAGCGATTCTCCGGCCCGGATGGGCCGAGCGGCCTGACGACCCCGACAGGTTCACGCCGGCGGCAACCGCACCTGCTCGCTGCCGGCATGAACATCGCGCGACAGGTAAGTGTGGGGCCTGTGGGGGGCGGAGAGTGGATCGAGCACCACGGACGTGCTCGTGAGGTGACTGGCCCGCGATCGGTGCCCACCGATCGTCGGGCCGGCGTCTCCAAGAGACGGACTCTTTCCCCTCCGCCGCCCCACAAGATCAAGCCACCACATCTTGCGGGGCAGCGGAGGGGAAGATGGCAACCGCACATGAGCGGGTTGGAGCCGGCCAACCTGTGCATGTGCGGCTGACGTCACTTAGGCGCCGCCGCCCGCGTCATTCTCGGCGTGCCACTTTGACGCAAGCGTCAAGGCCCGGCAGCCGAGTTTCTCACAACGCCGCTCCTAGCCCCCCAGTGGCTGGGGGAGAATAGGGGGCGATGTGCGGCCTCCGACGCCGGAGTGAAACACTCTGGGTTTCACTCCAGCGTCGGCACTCAGTCTCCCTTTGGGAGAATAGCGCCCTAGGTCCTTGGAGTGTTGAATTCTCTTCTCAAGGAGATAATGGAGACTGGGTCTTTAAATTTATTCAAGGCTGAGTTGGAAATGTTTTTGTTAGACAAAGGAATCCAGGGTTATGGGGGGAAAGGAAGATGGAGTTGAGACCATACAACCAGATTAGCCATAGATTTATGGAATGGGGACACAGGCTGGAGGGTCTAAAAGGCTTACTCCTGCCCCTATGTCCAATATATTTTATGTAAAATACATAGCAGCCAGTCTGCAATTTAAAGGTGAAGGTAAGTTAAACAACAACAATGATCACTTGAATTTAACAAATAAAACATCTCGAGATGCTTCACAGGAGGACCACCAGACAATAGTTGACACCAAGCCAGCGAGAGAGCGCATGATGGGATGTTTAAAGGATGAGAGGTACCAGGGGAGCAAAATGGGAGTTGGTGGTACGAGAAAGAGGGTAAGAGACAGGAAGAGAACCACAGATGGGGAGTTACTAACATAAAGAAAGGGAAATACAGCCGTGAAAGGTGAGAGTGACAAGCTTGCTGGGAAATAATATAGCGTGTAGCAATCTGGGATGTAGGAGAGAATGCAAGGGTTAGGGTTCAAATTATATGCTCTCAAGGTGCCTGGGGCCTGCCCAAGTCGGAGAGGAATGTCGCCCTGTGAAAATAGAAAGGTATAAATCAGAGATTAGTGAGGATGTGGAGAGACAAATTATTAGTTGTGGATACTGGGAGAGGAGAAAAAAGGAGGGAGAGCAAAAGACACAGAATAGAAATAGAAGTGGAAAAATAAAGAGAATGAGCAAAACAGAAACAGGGAGTTAGCAGAGGCAGAGAAATAAGTGCAGACCAGGAGGGAGAAAAAGATTGGGAGAGTGTAACAAAAATACAGAAATAGGAAAAATTAATATGGCATACAGAAAGAAGGAAAGCAATAGAGGGAGAGTAACAGAGAGAGAAAGAGAGACTAATAGGTAAAATCACCTTGTGAAATGAAATGAAAATCGCTTATTGTCACGAGTAGGCTTCAATGAAGTTACTGTGAAAAGCCCCTAGTCGCCACATTCCGGCGCCTGTCTGGGGAGGCTGGTACGGGAATTGAACCATGCTGCTGGCCTGCTTCAGAAGCCAGCGATTTAGCCCAGTGAGCTAAACCAGCCCCACTCAGTAACCATGGTGAGAGGGAGCAATGGTTAGATAATTGGCAGTAGAGTGTTGCTACTCTGTTCAACCCATGCTCGCTTTCCAAGTGTGACTTCTCTTGGAACTGTCGGACCAGTGGATTTACACTCAATAGAAATGCTACTGTTTATTTCAAAGGGTGATGTTCTATTCAGATTATAGAAACGTGTTAATGCAGCATTAGTTAATATAATTTGAACCCTTAACCTTGTGCTATGTGGTGCCCTTGAACAAAAATAAATTAACCATGTACAAGCTTCATCAGGATGGAAGGCACAGTAGCACAGTGGTTAACACTGCTGCCTCACAGCGGCAGGAACCCAAGTTCGATTCTGGCCTTGGGTGACTGTGTGGAGTTTGAATGCACTCCCCTGTCTGCGTGGGTATTCTCCAGGTGCTCCGGTTTAAGAACATAAGAACTAGGAGCAGGAGTAGGCCATCTGGCCCCTCGAGCCTGCTCCGCCATTCAATGAGATCATGGCTGATCTTTTGTGGACTCAGCTCCACTTTCCGACCCAAACACCATAACCCTTATTCCCTTTATTCTTCAAAAAACTATCTATCTTTACCTTAAAAACATGTAATGAAAGAGCCTCAACTGCTTCACTGGGCAAGGAATTCCATAGATTCCGAACCCTTTGGGTGAAGAAGTTCCTCCTAAACTCAGTCCTAAATGCACTTCACCTTATTTTGAGGCTATGTCCCCTAGTTCTGCTTTCACCCGCCAGTGGAAACAACCTGCCCGCATCTATCCTATCTATTCCCTTCATAATTTTAAATGTTTCTATAAGATCCCCCCCTCATCCTTCTAAATTGCAACGAGTACAGTCCCAGTCTACTCAACCTCTCCTCATAATCCAACCCCTTCAGCTCTGGGATTAACCTAGTGAATCTCCTCTGCACACCCTCCAGTGCCAGTATGTCCTTTCTCAAGTAAGGAGACCAAAACTGAACACAATACTCCAGGTGTGGCCTCACTAACACCTTATACAATTGCAACATAACCTCCCTAGTCTTAAACTCCATCCCTCTAGCAATGAAGGACAAAATTCCATTTGCCTTCTTAATCACCTGTTGCACCTGTAACCCAACTTTCTGTGACTCATGCACTAGCACACCCAGGTCTCTCTGCACAGCGGCATGCTTTAATATTTTATCGTTTAAATAATAATCCCGTTGGCTGTTATTCCTACCAAAATGGATAACCTCATATTTGTCAACATTGTATTCCATCTGCCAGACCCTAGCCCATTCACTTAACCTATCCAAATCCCTCTGCAGACTTCCAGTATCCTCTGCACTTTTCGCTTTACCACTCATCTTAGTGTCATCTGCAAACTTGGACACATTGCCCTTGGTCCCCAACTCCAAATCATCTATGTAAATTGTGAACAATTGTGAGCCTAACACGGATCCCTGAGGGACACCACTAGCTACTAATTGCCAACCAGAGAAACACCCATTAATCCCCACTCTTTGCTTTCTATTAATTAACCAATCCTCTATCCATGCTACTACTTTACCCTTAATGCCATGCATCTTTATCTTATGCAGCAACCTTTTGTGTGGCACCTTGTCAAAGGCTTTCTGGAAATCCAGATATACCACATCCACTGGTTCCTCGTTATCTACTGCACTGGTAATGTCCTCAGAAAATTCCACTAAATTAGTTAGGCACGACCTGCCCTTTATGAACCATGCTGTGTCTGCCCAATGGGACAATTTCTATCCAGATGCCTCGCTATTTCTTCCTTGACGATAGATTCCAGCATCTTCCCTACTACCAAAGTTAAGCTCACTGGCCTATAATTTCCTGCTCTCTGCCTACCTCCTTTTTTAAACAGTGGTGTCACGTTTGCTAATTTCCAATCCACCGGGACCACCCCAGAGTCTAGTGAATTTTGCTAAATTATCATTAGTGCATCTGCAATTTCCCTAGCCATCTCTTTTAGCACTCTGGGATGCATTCCATCAGGGCCAGGAGACTTGTCTGCCTTTAGCCCCATTAGCTTGCCCATCACTACCTCTTTCGTGATAACAATCCTCTCAAGGTCCTCACCTGTCATAGCCTCATTTCTATCAGTCGCTGGCATGTTATTTGTGTCTTCCACTGTGAAGACCGACCCAAAAAACCTGTTCAGTTCCTCAACCATTTCCTCATCTCCCATTATTAAAACTCCCTTCTCATCCTCTAAAGGACCAATATTTACCTTAGCCACTCTTTTTTGTTTTATATATTTGTAAAAACTTTTACTGTCTGTTTTTATATTCTGAGCAAGTTTACTCTCATACTCTATCTTACTCTTCTTTATAGCTTTTTTAGTAGCTTTCTGTTGCCCCCTAAAGATTTCCCAGTCTTCTAGTCTCCCACCAATCTTTGCCACTTTATATTCTTTTTCCTTCAATTTGATACTCTCCCTTATTTCCTTAGATATCCACGGTCGATTTTCCCTCTTTCTACCGTCCTTCCTTTTTGTTGGTATAAACCTTTGCTGAGCACTGTGAAAAATCGCTTGGAAGGTTCTCCACTGTTCCTCAACTGTCCCACCATAAAGTCTTTGCTCCCAGTCTACCTTAGCTAGTTCTGCTCTCGTCCTATTGTAATCTCCTTTGTTTAAACACAAAACACTAGTATTTGATTTTACTTTCTCACCCTCCATCAGTATTTTAAATTCCACCATATTGTGATCGCTCCTTCCGAGAGGATCCCTAACTATGAGATCATGAATCAATCCTGTCTCATTACACAGGACAAGATCTAGGACCGCTTGTTCCCTCGTAGGTTCCATTACATACTGTTCTAGGAAACTATCGCGGATACATTCTATAAACTCCTCCTCAAGGTTGCCTTGACCGACCTGGTTAAACCAATCGACATGTAGATTAAAATCCCCCATGATAACTGCTGTACCATTTCTACATGCATCAGTTATTTCTTTGTTTATTGCCTGCCCTACCATAACGTTACTATTTGGCGGCCAATAGACTACTCCTATCAGTGACTTTTTCGCCTTACTATTCCTGATTTCCACCCAAATGGATTCAACCTTATCCTCCATAGCACCGATGTCATCCCTTACTATTGCCCGGATGTCATCCTTAAATAACAGAGCAACACCACCTCCCTTACCATCCACTCTGTCCTTCCGAATAGTTTGATACCCTCAGATATTTAACTCCCAGTCGTGACCATCCTTTAACCATGTTTCAGTATTGGCCACTAAATCATAGTCATTCACGATGATTTGTGCCATCAACTCATTTACTTTAATCCGAATACCTCGAGCATTCAGGTAAAGTACACTTACCGTATATACTCGCGTATCATTCGATCTCGCGTATCATGCGACCCCTAAATTTTCGTCCCCAAAACATGATTTTATGGTATACCTCATGTATCATGCGAGTCACTTTTTTGGAAATTAATTTTGGAAACTAAAACTTCCAAATGGTATCATCGTGTGTGGTTTCTGCAGAGTGGATTCTGCTGTGAAAGCTGTTCGCGATTCGAACAGCTTTCCAGCTGGCTTTACTAGCGTCGTTCAGCCACTTGCCGTTTCCATTCATAAAAACATAAATGGAAACGTCAAGTGGCTGAACATCTTCCCATCAGAACGCTGTGGTCACAATCGGTAGTATTCTGATGGGAAGAGTGGATTCTGCTGTGAAAGCTGTTCGCGATTCGAACAGCTTTCCAGCTGGCTTTACTAGCGTCGTTCAGCCACTTGCCGTTTCCATTCATAAAAACATGAATGGAAACGTCAAGTGGCTGAACATCTTCCCATTAGAATGCTGTGGTCAAAATCTGAAGAGTAGTATTCTGATGGGACGATGTTCAGCCACTTGACGTTTCCATTCATGTTTTTATGAATGAAAACGGCAAGTGGCTGAACATCTTCCCATCAGAAAAAACAGCAAGTAAAACACCCGCGAATTTTGTATCTCGCGCATCATGCGACCCCCCCAAATTTAGGCTACAATTTAGGTGCTCAAAAGTCGCATGTTACGCGAGTATATATGGTGTGTTAGTTTTTTTTACCTCGGTTTTGAGTCTTAACATCTCCAGTTTTATTCCTTTTAGTATTACTGGGCCTGTTCACTGAGCTTCCCTCAGTCACTGTACCTTGTAATGTCGCCCTTTTTGATTTTTGACTATGTCTTTTCTGCCTTGCACTTTTCCCCTTACTTCCTTTTGCTTCTGTCCCTGTTTTACTACCTTCCAACTTCCTGCATCGGTTCCCATCCCCCTGCCACATTAGTTTAAATCCTCCCCAACAGCTCTAGCAAACACCCCCCATAGGACTTCGGTTCCAGTCCTGCCCAGGTGCAGACCGTCCGGTCTGTACTGGTCCCACCTCCCCCAGAACCGGTCCCAATGCCCCAGGAATTTGAATCCCTCCCTCTTGCACCATCTCTCGAGCCACTCATTCATCCTATCTATCCTGAAATTCCTACTCTAACTAGCTCGTGGCACTGGTAGCAATCCTGAGATTACTACCTTTGAGGTCCTACTTTTTGGTTTAACTCCTAACTCCCTGAATTCCGCTTGTAGGACCTCATCCCGTTTTTTACCTATATCGTTGGTGCCTATGTGCACCACGACAGCTGGCTGTTCAACCCCCCCTCCCCCAGAATGTCCTGCAGCCGCTCCGAGACATCCTTGACCCTTGCACCAGGGAGGCAACATACCATCCTGGAGTCTCGAGTGCGTCCACAGAACAGCCTGTCTATTCCCCTTACGATCGAGTCCCCTATCACTATAGCCCTCCCATTTTTCTTCCTGCCCTGCTGTGCAGCAGAGCCAGCCACGGTGCCATGAACCTTGCTGCTGCCTTCCCCTGGTGAGCCATCTCCCCTAACAGTATCCAAAGCGGTATATCTGTTTTGCAGGGAGATGACCGCAGGGAACACCTGCTCTGCCTTCCTACTCTTGCTCTGTCTTTTGGTCACCCATTTTCCATCTCCCTCAGTAATTTTCACCTGCGGTGTGACCAACTCGCTAAACGTGCTATCCACGACCTCCTCAGCATCGCGGATGCTCCAAAGTGAGTCCATCCGCAGCTCCAGAGCTGTCAAGCAGTCTAACAGGAGCTGCAACTGAACACACTTCTTGTGTGAAAGAGCCAGGGACAGTGGACGTGTCCCTGAGCTCCCACATCGCACACGAGGAGCATGACACTGGTCTGGGATCTCCTGCCATGTCTTAAACCTTAGGTAAACGTATACAACTACAATTTCAAAATAAAAATAAATAAATTAGACAATGAAAAGAAAAACTACTTACCAGTCACTTACCAGGGTTAAAAAGCACCTCCGAAAAAGCACCTTCTCCCACTCTGCACTGAATTACCTCACTGCACCACATTTCCCTCCCACTGTCCAAAGATGTGCAGGTTAGGTGGATTGGCCATGATATATTACCCATTGGTGTCCAAAGATGTTCAGGTTAGGTGGGGTTACGGGTTTATGGGGATAGTGTGGGGGAGTGGGCCTAAGTGGGGTGCTTTTTCCAAGGGTCAGTAGAGACTTGATGGGCTGAATGGTCTCCTTCTACACTGTAGGGATTCTATGGTTCAATTTAATATCTCATCTAAAGAACAACATACCTAACAATGCAGCCCCTCCCTCTGTGCTGAATTGCGGTGTCAATCTCATATTTTTGTCTCCATGAAGAAGAGGACCTTGACAGACTTCTGGACTTTTGGATCTGTTTATCAAGGAGGTATATTTTATTCAATGGACAAGCATCATGGTGGCGCAGTGATTAGCACTGCTGCTTCACGGTGCTGAGGACCTGGGTTCGATCCTGGCCCCAGGTCGCTGTCTGTGTGTTGTTTGTACATTCTCCCCGTGCCTGCGTGGGCCTCACCCCCACAACCCAAAGATGTGCAGAGTAGGTGGACTGGCCACGCTGAATTGCCCCTTAATTAGAAAAAAATATGAATTGGGTACTTTAAATTTATGAATTAAAAAAAAATATTCAATGGAGAGATTGTAAAGGGGGCACGGCTCCACTGGACAATTTGCCTCTCGACTGTGTTTGTCCATGCATCCCTGCTGGAGCCGGCATCCAAAAGTGCAAAAGCTCCAGCATAAATAGTAAGAGTTCAGTTTAAATCACAATCAGCGTTGGACGGACCACTGCGACACTAATGAATGATTTGGGCCGTTCTGAAACCAGCTGCGCCTGAATAGCTATCAGGAAGGAATATACATTATGCATTGTTAAAAATTATTAGTTTTGTCATGTGAGAGTACTTTTAAGAAATGGATGTTTAAGCAATGTACCTTTAAGAAATAGTGCAGCTCATATTACTGAAGTGATGTCAGAGGGCGAGGGTAGCTGAGTTGAGCTCACTTCTGCATTTTGGGAGTTTTAGTTTCAGTTTTGAGAAAAAGAGCTTGGGTGTGTCTGTGTTTGCAGTGAGCTGGAGCTGCTGTGATCTCTGCCAGAAAAGAATATCTCTGAATCATTTGGGTGATTTAAACTCATAATAGTAATGTCTTTAACCTGATGTGTTTCTGTTTAAAGGTGTTAAGTCTTTTGGAGGTTTGAAGGAACATTTTGAGGGATTATTTAGTGTTGTATTTTTTTCGGGGTTATCTTTGAAGTAAGGGGTGTTAAGGGATCCAATGTTTATTTAAAAAGGTTAAGTTGAATTCATGGAATAAACATTGTTTTGTGTTTAAAACCCCACGTGTCCATAATTGTAATACACACCTGGAGACCAAGCCGTGTGCTTCAAAAGCAACAATACATTAAAGGGAGAGGTTGGTTGAACTCCATGATACATTTTGGGGTTCTGAAAACGCCACTCCCATAACAGTTTCACATTCTTTGGATCAACTGATACACAAACCTAAGTATGCACTTCTCTAAATTTAATTTTTTTTTTAGAAAATAGTTTGTTAAGGCATTTATAATTTTAACATTTTAATCAAAGAGATCCAACAAACACAAAACCCGCAATAACATACCCATCTGCTCCCAAGCATAAACCCTAACTATCATGGTCCATGTAATTACTCCATCTCACTGTTCTCCCTTCATTAAGTTTCCTACCCTTATTTGTCACTGCCATGCTGCCCCTTTTCCCCCTAACCCCCCATCCCCCCACCCCCCTTTCTGACGGTCAATTTTCCTTGAAGAAGTCGATGAACAGCTGCCACTTGCAAGCAAACCCCTGTAGTGAACTCCTTAAAGCAAACTTAATATTCTCCAACCTAGGAAACCCTGCCATGTCGCTGACCCAAACACCCGACTTCGGAAGCTCCAGGTTCCTCCATCCCAACAGAATCTGTCTCTGGGCCACCAGGGAGGTAAAGACCAAAACGCAGCCTCTTTCCCCCTCCCTGGGCTCCCGGATCTTCCGACACTCCAAATATTGCCACTTCTGGACTCGGAGTCTCCCTCCCTTCCAAGATCTCTGACATGACACCCAAAAATCCTTGCCAAAATCTCCTCAGCCTCGGACATGCCCAAAACATATGCATGTGGATCGCAGGACCTCCCCCACAGCGCCCACACCTGCTCTCCACCTCCTCAAAAAACCTGCTCATCCAGGCCACAGTCATATGAGCCCTGTGGACCACCTTGAACTGCATCAGGCTATGTTTGGTACATGATGAGGACGCGTTTACTCTCCGCAGGGCCTTGCCCCATAACCCGACTTCCAACTCTTCCTCCCACTTCCTCTTCACCTCCCGTATTGGAACTCCTTCCCACTCCATCAGTTTCCGAGACCCTCCCCTCACCAACCCCTTTTTTTGACATCACCTCATCCTGTAGCCCCCTTAGTGGGAGGCGAGGGAAGTCCACGACCTGCCTCCGGACAAAATCCCGCACTTGCAAGTACCTGAACCCATTCCCCTGGCAACTCAAACTCTTCATATAGCTCCTCCAAACTCAGGAAACCCTCCTCAATGAAAAAATCTCCAAATCTCTCGATCCCTTCCTGCTGCCACCCCCTAAAGCCCTCATGCAGCCCCCCCCCCCCCCCCCCCCCCCCCCCCGGGAGTGAACCGGTGGTTGGCACAGATCGGTGACCACACCGTCGCCCCTCCAGTCCCATGGGCTGTCTCCATTGTCCCCACACCCTCAGGGCTACTACTCCCACTGGGCTTGTGGAGTACTGAGCCAGCGAGAACGGCAGAGGTGCCGTTAACAAAGCCTTCAGACTCGATGCTGCCTCTACCCACTTCCACACCTACTGCTCCCCCACTACCACCTCCTAACCATCGATATATTAGCCGCTCACTAATAGTTGATAAAGTTCAGAAGGGCCAGCCTCCTTCCCCGCTCCCCCACTCAAGTAGGACCTTCTTCACCTGCGGGGCTTTCCCGAGATCGCCACATTCATCTTCCTATAAAATGCCTTGGGGATGAAAAGTGGGAGACACTGAAAAATGAACAGGAATCTCAGGGGGACTGTCATTTTCACAGTCTGTACCCTCCCCGCCAATGACGGTGATAGCACGCCCCACCTTCAGAAGTCCCTGTTCATCTGCTCTATCAGCCTGCCCAAATTTAATTTACGGAGCTGACCCCTGTCCTGTACCACATGAATACTCAGGTACCTAAAACTCCCTTCCACCACATTCAATGGCATTTCCCTCAGTCTCCTGTCCTGCCCCCTTGCCTGGATTGCAAAAACCTTGCTCTTGCCCATATTCAGTTTGTAACCTGAGAACCGGCCAAAGTCCTCCAGTATCCCCATGATTACTGCAATCCCCCACCCCCCCAACGGGTCCCTTATATAAAGGAGCAAATCGTCCGCATAGAGTGAGACCGTGTTCTCTCACTATCCCCCGCCAAACGTTTGATGTTCGCATGGCCATTGCCAACGGCTCTCTGGCCAGGGCAAACAGTAGTGGGGAGAGTGGACATCACTGTCTCGTCTCCCATCACAGGCTAAAATATTCTAATCGCTCCCGATTCGTCCTTACGTTTGCCACCGGTGCCTGATATAGCAACCAGACCCAACCCTCAAATCCCTGCCCAAACCCAAACCTTCCCAGGACCTCCCAGAGATATTTCCACTCCACCCGATCAAAGGCCTTTTCTGCATCCATGGCCATCACTACCTTGATCTCACACCCCTCCCCAGGCATCGTTATTATATTAAGGAGCCGCCTAATGTTGGACGCCATGTGTCGTCCCTTAACAAATTCCGTCTGGTCCTCCCCTATTACCCCCGAAACACAGTCCTCTATCTGTGTGGCCGCATTTAGCAGGGAGATTGGCCTATATGACCCACAGCTCTCTGGATCTTTATCCCGTTTCAAATAAGGGAAATCAATGATTGCGGTAACACTGAGGGGAGCACTCCCAACTCCTTTGACTCATTGAAAGCCTTTACCAAAAGCGGCCCCAACAGCCCGGAAAACGTCTTGTAGAACTCCGCCAGGTATTCGTGTATTCCCGGGGCTTTGCCCGATTGCATCGCCCTCAACACCTCTCCAACCTGCCAAGCCCAATTGGGGCTCCCAGCTCCTCCACCAACTCCTCATCTATCCATGGGAACTTCAGCCCCCCCAAAAATCCTCCTCCCCGGCTGGGGTTTCCGATTTATACAATTTTCTGTAAAATTCCCAAAACACATAATTCACTCTTGCTGGATATTTAGCGTCTTTCACCTCAGCCAGCAGCATTTTGTCCATCACAAAAAAAGTCTATCCGGGAATACACCTTATGCACATGGGAGTAGAATGAATACTCCTTACTCCTCGGCCTCCCGAATCTCCACAGATCGACCCCCCCCTCCCCGCCACCATGAGCTCCTTCGCCATAGCTGGTACCTTCCCAGACCTAGAACTCAACTGGTCCAACCTTGGGTCAAGAGCCATGTTGAAATCTCCCCCCCCATAATCAGTCGATGTGAATCTAGGTCCGGAATCTTCTCCAGTACCCGTCTAACAAACTCCACGTCATCCCAGTTCGGGGCATATATATTTACCAACACCATGGCTGGCCATTCCCTCCAGTTTCCCACTAATCAGAACATATCCACCCCCGGGTCCGCTTCTATATTCCCCACCTCGAATGCCACCCGCTTATTAACCAAGGTCGCCACCCCTGTCGTTTTAAAGTCTGACCCCGATTGGAACACGTGCAAAACCCATCCCTTTCTTAACCTAATCTGATCCCCCACCTTCAAGTGTGTCTCCTGCAACGTGACCACGTCCGCCTTCAATTGCCTCCAGTGTGTGAACACACGGGCCCTTTTGACTGGCTCAATCAGTCCCTGAACGCTGCACGTAACCAGTCTGGTCGGGGGGGTTTGCCGCCCCTCGCCCGTTCGATCAGCTATAGCCTCTCCTAGGCCAGTCTTCGGCCCATGTCCCGCACCTCCCCTGGTCCGCCCCCAGGTAACCACTGTCATCAACCCTCCTCCACCTTCACTTTGAAAGTCCCCTCCCTGTCAGTAGTATTATACCCCCCCCCCCCACAGATCTTCAGATTCCTCTCCCCCCGCTCTTAGTGCAAACAATCAAAACAAAGGCAAGAAGTAAAAACAGACAATCCCTCCCAAAGGTCCGAACACAGAGATCCACCCCTCATCCCTCAACAGAGAACTGTAAACCAGCCTAACCCCAAAAAGCAGAAAAACAAAAGAAACCCGAACACCAAAAACAAAGCTTTTCACAGTACAGTACATTCACTCCACTTCTCCATCAAAGTTCAAGGTCCTCCTTCTCTTGCCAGTCCATTCTCTCTCATGAAGTCCACTGCCTCCTCCGCCGAGCCAAAGCACATCTCCCGGCCCCCATAGGTCACCCCTAGGCGAGCCGGGTACAGTACTCCGAGCTTTACGCCCCTCTTGTACAGGGCCGACTTGACCCTGTTGAAGCTCGTCCTCCTCTTCACCAGCTCTGCCCCCAGGTCCTGATAGAAACGGATCTTGACACCTTCCCAGTTGCATCGCCTCATCCGCCTGGCCCACCTCATGATACGTTCCTTATCCAGGAACCGATTCAACCGTACCACCATCGCTCCCCGGCAGCTCCCCCCACCCCCCACCCACCCCCCCGCCCGGGTCTTGCGCATCACCGCCCTGTGGGCTTGATCACCTCAAACGGCCGGTGAAACGCACCTTCACCAATCAACTTCTCCAGCATCTTCCCTACTTATGCACCAGCATCTGTTCCTTCGCTCCCCCCCCACCACCCACCCACCACCACCACCCCTGGCAGGCCCAGGATCTGGATGTTCTGCCTACGAGAACATTCATTCTGAAAATAGACTGTGTTCACCAAAAGTAGACTACACAATGGGTACGATCCACCAGCGTTGAGCTCTCCCTTGAGCGCGGTGCAGCCGGTGAATGCTAAAATAACCCTCAAGCGGGCTTCCCAACAGTCTTCACGCCTCACGGGATTCACCCAAATCCCACGAGGCGTCGAGACCAAATCCCACCCACAAGGGGTGGGACCAAACAGCGCTTTTAGATGTGGCATGAAGTTTCATTGATGATCCTAAGAATATCAGGGATGGGAGTATTAGCGTGAATGAATCTGAAAGAATTACTCAACATTCGAGTCCATTCCAATCGCCAAACAGTTTATTGAAATTACGCTAGCAGGAAACTAGTCTCTGGGCGATCCAGATATTTCTCCATTGAACTAAGAAATTCATCAATGTGTATACCTGGTTCTCCAGCTCTTCCACTTTCCCTAGCAGTCGCTTCTGCTGGTCTTGTATCAGTCCCATCTCCGCTGCCGTCAAGGTAGACTGTTCCTCAAGCTCCCCTGCCAGCTCCTCCAACCTCTGAATCACCTGTACGTGGGCTGCCAGTCTCGTCTCAACGCGGTCAACCACTGCCTTGATCGAGTCCACCACCCGGGCCAGGTCCTCCAAACTTTCCTTCCATTGCTCGGTGAACAAAGGCAGGGCCGGACCCTGCCCCTGCCCCTGCCCATCTGACATCTCCATGTGCGTTGCCAGCTCCTCGCCTGCCTCAGCGAACTGGTTTGCTTTTTTCCGTGTACTTCCGGTCCGCCGCTCCGTAAACTAGGGGTCACTCCCTTCTGCTCTCACTTCTACACCTTTTTCCTCCAAAATTCCTGCTACAAACCGAGGTAAAAGCCACAAAAAGACCACCATGAGCGGCAGCTACCAAATATCTGACCGCTCACTCCATGGCTGCCACCGGAAGTCCAAATTTAATTATTTGCAATAATGTTATTTGCCCTTAAATTATTCTCCATTTCACTCTAGTATTTAATACGAGTGTGTCAAAACTAGCATCTTACCTGATCTGAGTCAACCGATTCAACTTGACCAATTAAGCTTTGTAATTGCTCTGCCTATTCTTTTAGATGTGGCATGAAGTTTCATTGATGATACTAAGAATATCAGGGATGGGAGTATTAGCGTGAATGAATCTGAAAGAATTACTCAACACTCGAGTCCATTCCAATCGCCAAACAGTTTATTGAAATTACGCTAGCAGGAAACGAGTCTCTGGGCGATCCAGATATTTCTCCATTGAACTAAGACATTCACCAATATTTATACTATTTCAAACAGTTACTGAGCCTATCCTGTTAGACACAAACCAATCCTAATGATTATAGATGACATATGTTGACCGTTTTGGGCCAATGAAATTGATTACCAGACTTTAGGGGGCTGCATGATCAGCTCATGGACAGCTGGGGGTTACTCATGGTATTGTGACATAATCTAAACCCCCTTGTCTTCCGTCCTTGGGTCTTGGGCATAACCTTGTACAGGCTGGTATCATCATCATCTACTTTCCACAAGAACATCTGCCCTAAGGGCAACATTCTGCTCTGTGTGCTTTTGTGTGTATCTGCGTGAGACAGCCCATATAAGGAATGTGGTCAAGCTGGGTAGCTTGATTCCCATGTTCCCTGATGCCTTACAAACTGTTAGATATGAATATATGTATTTTACTTGGAAATACACGTGAATTGCATAATATTTATCACAGGTGCCTCTGCCCTTGGAAACCCACTTCAACAGTATAACACTCTCTAAAATAGGATTGTTGATTTAACGTTATTGCAGACCTACTCTGCTACATCTAAATCCAAATCAACAAATTTAAAAGCCTCATAAACCCTGACTCCCAATTTTAAATTCTACTATCAATCAACTTAATAGCACATCTCTCAGCCTCCACAGTATCACCCAACAACATGTGCCACTGAAGATGCCTGAACGAAACATTGGGCACGATTTTCCAGAACACTTTCCAAGTTTATTTGTGGCGGGTTTTTCAGGGAGTTTCCCAGCGGCTCTGCTGGCGAGTTCCCCACCGCTATTCAATGACACTTAGTCATTTTTTTGGGGCCCTGGGGAGTTTCTTACTGGTTTAGCCCACACTTAGAATTTGATTAGCACTGAGGAACTGGGAACTGAACTCTAAATCGGGCCGCCATTTTGAAAGGAGCCCCAATCTCTAAATGAGCTTGTGGGTCCCCCACACCCCCACACATATGGGCAATACCCTACACTACCACCCCCCAAGTGGGAATCCCATGCATCATCCCCATCAACATCCCGGAGGCCCCTACTTACCTGCCCTGCACACCCCCACCCTTCAACCACCCCCCTCCACCTTCTTTCATGGGCATGGCCCTCTTCGGCCCCTGACACTTGGCAGTACCACCCTGGCACCTGTGCGCCCTTGCCCTACCACCCTGGCACACAGGCATTGCTCCTGCCAGCTTGGCAATGCCAACCAGGCACCTTAGCGCCAGGATGACAGTGCCAAGGTGCCCACATTCCGGGGAGGGCCAGGAGCCACCCTGCACTGACCCTGACCACCCAGGAGTCTCCGATGGCCCGAGAGACCCGCTGGGTGCCGTTCCTCCTGGTCCATATTTGTGTGCACCAGTGCTGAATGGGGAGGACGGAGGAACGAGGGTGACTGGTGGATGCTGGGTAAGTTCACCAAAACCAGTTTAAAACTGGCTACGGCATGCGCCGTTTGGTCCCACCCCTTGTGGGTGGGATTTGGTCTCGACGCCTCATGGGACTTGGGTGAATCCCGTGAGGCGTGAAGACTGTTGGGAAGCCCGCTTGAGGGCTCTTTTAGCATTCACCGGCTGCACCGCGCTCAAGAGAGAGCTCAACGCGGCTGGTGGATCGTACCCATTGTGTAGTCTACTTTTGGTTGAACACAGTCTATTTTCAGAACAGATCTGAATGAATGATAGTACATCCTCGAAACAGCAGTTCAGGCGATTGACACATTTGAGGAACATTTTCTTAGTTTTACTTCTGCATCTGCTGCCATTCTTTTGGCTGGCTTCAGAAACTGTATGAAAAGTTTCACCCAGCAGAAACAAAGCTTTTAATAGACACTCCCATGAAGAGTTAAAAAGAATTTCAATATTGTTTTTCTGACATCTACATCACCCAGTCATTTCTCAGAGCCTCGACCTCTAGCCTCAAGTCCCAAATGCAAGGACACTTTTCAATGAATATGACAAATTAGTTTGTCTTTTATTTGGTACCTGAGAATCAACTCAAAACTCTCTCCAACTATCTAATTCAATTTCTTTTGCCTCTTGTTAGTTTATCCTTGAGTTTATTGGCAGCTACCAAAACTTCACGGTCATGAGAATGTTGCTTCCAGTTCTGTTCAGAAACTGTCCTATGGTCTGTATTTCATTGCGTAACCTATTCAAGCTATGGCCTCTACCTTTACGGCTGGTAGGCTCACTACTGTAAGATCACCGTCTTGCACTACTGCAGGTTCTGTGATAATTTCCTGATGCAAGAATCACTTATGGACTTGTCATTACATGTGCTGTGCTTTCTTACTCTGCACTCTTTATTTCATGCTACCAGTCCATGGACCTCACTCATTGGCCATCCTCTGAACATACAGCCAATATGTAAACTTGTCAGGAGCTTTTCCTGCATGTCCCATAATTGTCACATCCCTCCATTTACTGGACTTTTCAAGAATATATGTCACCCGCGAACCTACTCAGGATAATTGTTCTTCAGATTTGACAGTTCTGACTGTGTCATGCACTCCTTTGACCACTACCCAACCCCTTAATATGCTGTATTATGTTCCTCAGGAACTTCATAAAACGTATGACCAAATGTGGTACAAGGTGCTTCATTTACTCCCTATCAGCTGCTCAATGACAATTCTAATTAATCGTGAGAAATGAATTTGATTACCATGTTTGATAGATACTGTTGGCGAGGTAGATGTGTGTGTTTTAAATGCTGACTAGCCTTTCCTTCAATAATATAAAATAAACTGCAGCGTGTACACATAATCTGGCAGCAGCAATGAACAGGTCCTTCAACCAGACCTCATGGACTATACAACAAACCCATGCTGACTGATGACATCACCTCATACTGATGATGGCAGCATTCATCTTAGTGTACACAATATAACAGGTACTGTCTTAGCATCTTGGCCGGTTACCTTATCAAGACCTTTCCATTCCCTATGACTTTCATTTTTTTAATACACCAAATCTCCTGTATTACGTTCTGTCTCAGATGGTCTTATACAATATTTCAGAGCTTTCTGAATTTTCTCTGAGACCTCGATCTTGATGAAATCCTGTCCTCTGCAAATAAAGCATTCAAATGTGCAACAAAATGAACTAATTGTAGAACCTTGCAAAGCGGACTAACTATCACAGAGCAGAGGAGGCATTTTGGAATTTTGATTGGAAAGGATAGGAAAAGATTTTCCCCCAATCCAACACTCATTGTTATTCTTTACCACTTACTCATTCTTTTTGTGACTCATGGGTGGGGTGATCTGCACACAACCTTTTGACATTTGTTCAGAGTTTTGTTTCCTCTTTCCTCAGCCCCAGATCACATAAGGTGGTGAGAAATGAGGAATGTGTGTTAAATACCCATCATTGGTTGTGGTTTTGTAAAACTTTAGCAAGTAAAATGTGATCACTAATCACTATCAACCTGGATTGACCTGTGGATCACCTCCCTTAATAACATTGTATATTTTGTGGGAGTGCTGCCAATTCTAAATTATTGGTTGGCATGTTGTAGAATCATAGAATGGTTACAGCAGAAAGAGGCCATTGAACCCATTGTGTCTGTGTTCGCCCTCTGCAAGAACAATTCAACTAGTGCCACTGTATTTTTCTCTGTAGCCCTGCAAATATTTCCTCTCCAGATAATGATCCAATTCTCTTTTGAAAGCCACAATTGAATCTGTCTCAACTACACTCTCAGGAATGAATTCCAGATCGTAACCACTCTTGTGTGGAAATGTTTTTCCTAACATTTCCATTGTTTCTTTTGCTCAACACCTTACATCGATGTTCTCTGGGTTTCAATCCTTCCACTCATGGGAAGTTTCTCCCTACCTCCTCTGTCCAGACCCTTCATGATTTTGAATACATTTGTTAAATACCTGTACTCTTTCAACATTCTCTTCTCTAAGAAAAACATCTACAGATTTGAGCTTCTCGTTACTAACTAAAAGAATCAAGTTTCGTTTCATCAAGCACAATTGACTAAATACAATATTTTTTTTGTAGGCAACTTATGCTTTAAACCACAAAGAGGAACATTCCCCATTCATACTTGCCTCACATACCACACGCCACAGAATTACGCGTATCGCAACTGTTCACAATCGCTCACAGCTTCCAATGGGTTGCTTCGGTTTTACTTTACCAGTCAAGCAACTTTTAATTCTAGCACTGACCTTTGCTGTGAGGGTTAAACTGAGACTCCTTCCTTCTAGCCCAAGCTAGGGGAATCTTCCAAGCCTAACTTAAGTCCTCACAAACTCAGCCTCTTCAATCTGGGTGTGAGCTCTCTCCCACACACATTCTGATTGGTGAGTAATAGAGTAAGCACATTGTCTGCTTCAGTTGCAGGACTGTTTGCCTCTATCTCCTGCTCGCCTCCTCTCAGATGGCCACTGACTATCCTAAAACAAATTGCTGTTTGTCTATGATACTTGTAGATTTGGACAAAGGTCTGCATTCCGATCTCAAAATGGCTTCCTCTCCCCTCTTCCCCTTGGCAACATGAACCTTGTATCCAGGTGGAATTGCTTATTAACTATCTTTGATCCCAACTCACTTTCAACTTAGAAGTAAATGGATAGGTAATAGAACCACTGTTTACAACCCAATACCAACAGCCCCTTTCCTGAACTTTGGGAGATCCATGGTCTACTCATTGTAAACTCAGAAGCTCCTGCCATTGTCTCCAAGGAAAAATACCTTGCACCTTCTTCTCAGTAAAACAGTCTCAGCCTTATTTTGACCTCTAACAATTTTTTTTTTGTAAATTTAGAGTGCCCAATTAATTTTTTTCAATTAAGAGGCAATTTAGATGTGGTACTGAACACTCTGCAAACATCAGTGAACATCCCCATTTCTTTTTTTAAAATAAATTTAGAGTACCAATTATTTATTTTGTTTCCAATTAAGGGGCAATTTAGTGTAGTCAATCCATCTAACCTGCACATCTTTGGGTTGTGGGGGTGAAACCCACACAAACATGGGGAGAATGTGCAAACTCCACACAGACAGTGGCCCAGAGCTAAGATTGAACATGAGACCTCGGCGCCATGGCAGTGCCTACCACTGCACCACCTTGCTGCCCAGCAACGGAGAATCCTGCCCCTCATCTGGCCAAAGCCCCTTTTTAGGCTAGCGACAGCTGTCATCACTTTTTGTTTTTTGTCGAGGGGTGTGGGTACCACTGGCTGGACCAGCATTTGTTGGTTATCTCTCATTGTTCTTGAGAAGTCACTGGTGAATTGCCTTCTTGACCTGCTGCACTCCATGTGGTGTAGGAAGGTCCACAGTGCTGTTATGGAGGGAGTTCCAGGATTTGGACCGAGCGACAGTGAAGGAACGATGATATTGTTCCAATTTAGGATGCCTTGGAGGGGAGCTTGCAGGTGGTTATTTTCCTGTGAATCTGTTGCCCTTGTTCTTCTGGATGGTAGAGATTGTGGGTTTGGAAGGTGCTATTAAGGATCTTTGGTGAGTTGCTACTGTCATGGGGGTCATGAGGTGGGTTACTCACTGCTGGATTCCTAGATCTGACCTGCTGTTCAAGCACAGTATTTATATGGCTAGTCCAGTTGAGTTTCTGGTCAATGGTCACCCCTCAGCAATGAGGGCACTGGAAAATCTCAACCAACATCAATCAGGAGAGAAACAAGTTAACATTTTGAGTCCATAGATTCCAGAATCTAACTTGCTTTTTACTCTTTTACTTCTTTTAAGTTGACTAAATATATGTTTATTTTAAGCATATTTCTTATGTTATAACAGATGTTCACTATACTTCAAAAGTATTTCATTGGCTATGAAGTGCTTTGGTAGCCCTGAGGTCAGAAAAAGGTGCTAAAAAGTTTATTCTTTCTCTCTTTTTGCCAATTGTTGGAATGCATTAACTGCATTCCTGTTCGCAGTCTCAATACCAGTGAGTACCAGATAATTTCTCTGCTATGAATCCAAATCAATCCATTTAACATCAGCACTTTGGCTTGATACTGAGTTATTGACGCTGTCATGCCAATTTGAGCCAGATTCCTCCCTGTAATCCATCATTTTCTTGCTTGTTTGCTTTTGAAAAATTGTCATTGTCTCCTGTTCTTCGTTCCAGGAGAATGCAGCTCCCAATCCACTTGCTAAGGAGGAGCTGAACCTGTTGGCACAGTTAATGGGAGGCCTAGAGATCAAGAAGCCTATTGGTACTGAGCCAGGATTTCGGCTCAATCTGTTTGGCACAGATGAGGAGGAAGAGTAAGTTGACTGCTGTATTTTAAAAAAATCTTTCATAGGGACAAGATTTATATTCGCATATATGCACATGTATATCCAGTGGTTAGCACTGCTGTCTCACAGTGCCAGGGACGTGGGTTCAATTCCGGCCTCGGGTGACTGTGCGGAGTCTGCACGTTCTCCCCATGTCTGCGTGGGTTTCCTCCTGGTGCTCCGGTTTCCTCCCATAGTCCAAAGATGTGCAGGTTAGGTGGATTGGCCATGATAAATTGTCCTTTAGTATCCAAAAGGTTAGGTGGGGTTACTGGGTTATGGGGATAGGGTGTGGGCATGGGCCTAGGTAGGGCGCTCTTTCCAAAAGTTGGTGCCGACTCGATGGGCCAAATGGCCTCCTTCTGCACTGTATGGGTTCTGTGATCCACATGTCCTTTTCCACAGATACCTGTGTGCATACAGATGTAACCTCCATGCGCACCCATGTACATGCACTCACAGCAAGACACTCCCTCACGCACACATCCACATTCATATACTTTCTCCCATATGCATGCACACCACACTGTGCACGTACTCACGAACATCAATTGCAGAATTTTCACATCTCACAATGACTCTGACATTTCCCTATAGCAGGAAAGAAAAGTTACAATTGGGAGTTGCACATTCTAGTGGCGCCTTTAAGAGGTTGCAGAGGCCCAGAGCAGTTTTACTATTTATATTCTGAACAGGGAAATGATGCCGAATGTAAGTTAACCCAAAACTAGGGCCGAAAATAATAAAACTTGGAATTATTTAATCCTCCACGCACACACACACACACACAGGAATTGTTGTGTTGGTATTACACGCTGCAGGAAGATCACAGGGACAGTGCCTCTTTAAGAGAGGGAAATCTGAGCTGTTTGCCACAATGTGGCAAGGTTCCAATCTAAGGCCTCAATATAAACCAGGCCTTTGGATCTGAGTCCAGTGGAGGTAGCAGTAATACAGTATTACCATAAATCATTACCAACAAGACCCTGACCATTACCATAATACAACAATATTAACCAGGTACAGCGGAAACAGAAACCTGGGCCTGGATTCTCTGCAGCCCCGCACCAAAATCGCGTTTGGCGCGGAGGCGGAGAATCGACTTTCCCGAAGGAATCGGGCCTGGCGTCGCTCCGGCGATTCTTCAGGCCGCGAATATCCACGTGTCCGCGAATTACGCCGCGCGGCCCCCATTCCCAGAGGCCCGTCCAGCGAACCTCCACTCCCGACCGGGACTCTCGCGTGATGGCTGCGGACTCAGTCCGCGGCCACCCTGGTGGGGGGGGGCGGGGGGGATTGGACACCAGGGGGGGCCTTATGGGTGGCCGGGGTACAGATCGGGCCGGCCCGATGCAGGGGCACACATCCGGTCGGTGGTTGGGGGGGAGGGGGCACTTTATGGAGCTGCCTCCGCGGTCCAAGTTCGCCATGGCGCTCGGCAAGGCCGCTGCTGTGCGAAACCGTTTTTACACTGGCGTGGGGACATAGCCCCATTTTGGGAGAATCCAGCCCCTGGTCTATACTATGTTATGTGAAGAAGGTTATATAAGATAGTGAAGAAAGGTTATATAAGATTGGGCCAGTGGGCTGGCGATTGGCAGATGGAGTTTAAATTGGATAAATGTGAGGTGATGCATTTTGGTAGATCTAATCAGGGCAGGACCTACTCAGTTAATGGTAGGGAGTTGGGGAGAGTTACAGAATAAAAAGATCAAGGGGTAAAGTTCATAGCTCCTTGAAGCTGGAGTCGCAGGTGGACAGGGTGGTGAAGAAGGCATTCAGCATGCTAGGTTTTATTGGTCAGAATATTGAATACAGGAGTTGGGACGTGTTGTTGAAGTTGTACAGGACATTGGTAAGACCACACATGGAATACTGTGTTCAGTTCTGGTCACCCTATTATAGGAAGGATATTGTTAAACTAGAAAGAGTGCAGAAGAGATTTACGAGGATGTTACCAGGACTTGATGGTCTGAGTTATACGGAGAGACTGGATAAGCTGGGACTTTTTCCCTGAAGTGCAGGAGGCTTAAGGATGAATTTATGGAGGTCTATAAAATAATGAGGAGCATAGATAAGGTAGATAGTCAACATCTTTTCCCAAAGGTAGAGGAGTCTAGAATTAGAGGGCATAGGATTAAGGTGAGAGCGGAGGGGTACAAAATAGACCAGAGGGGCAATTGTGTTACACAGAGGGTGGTGAGCATCTGGAACGAGCTTCCAGAGGCAGTGGTAGAGGCAGGTACAATTTGTTCCTTTAAAAAAGTTAGACAGTTACATGGGCAGAGCGGGTATAGAGGGATATGAGCCAAATGCAGGCATGTGGGACTAGCTTTGTTATAGAAACTTAGTGGCATGGACAAGCTGGGCCGAAGGGCCTGTTTCCATGCTGTAAACATCTATGACTCTATGTGAAACGAGAAGAGTTGCTTGTTGCAGTCTGATCTGTTCTAAAGAATGAAGCAGACTATTTATAGCTGCAGCAAGTTATCTTTTGACCTATTTTTGTCTTATAGTCATGCAGCGGCCGTGAGGCCTCCAGACCTTTCCGATGAAGTGATCGACATACAGGTCTCTCAGGTGAGCAGAATGATATTAGATCGCTATTTGGAGCAGCTGCACCTTACCTTTTAATGAATGTATGCAACTGTAATTTCCCCCCCCCCCCCCCCCCTCTCTCAATCAACAAATATTTTAATAGCTGTTGGCACTCGCTGACTTTTGCTATTTCAGCTAAATGGTCACATGAACCAATTCAAACATGTGCGTTGTGGAAAGGGTGTTGGTAGTTACATACAAGCCCAATCCTGTTGTGTGCTCACACACATTGACTGAACAGCACCAAAGGGCTGGTTTATGACCTATATCAACAGTGATGTCAGTTGTCATGCTTCCCCATTTGGCTGAGAAGAGCCTATTCAGCAATCAAACCAGGGATCTAGCCTCAGGACCCAGTTTCTAAACAATATCACACTGCACACAGGCATTTACCCACTCAGCTGATCGATCTACTTATAAGACAGAAGACCACTGGTCAGCTAATATGTGTTATCTCTCTCTACAGGACCAGCAGCAGCACGAAGAGTTAACACGAATAATGGGAGAGTTCCATGTCCAGGAGCAGCCCAGGCACAATCGCAGTAAAGGGGATGACTTACTGGCCATGATGGACGATCTGTGACATGCTCCCAGTCAACAGTGAGGTCACCATATTTTCCCCATGACCTTCCTTGGCACAACATTTGTGGCTGAGTGGCTAGCTTTCAGTCCTCTGAACAAGTTGTTTCTGTTATCGACTCACTCAGTCCCTGTACCAAGAGCCAAACTCCCATTCTGTACAATTTTGTGCTCCTCGGCACAGTTTCGTCCAATTACCTTTACTATACATAGTACCTATTAAACCAGCCAGAATGTGATCATATTCACCAACCTTTATGACTGTCAAAATCTGGATGGAGGTTTGGAAAGTAAATGGGCAGGGAAGACAGAAGTGGAGAAGAGAGGCTTTGGCTCAGCTGTGAATTTCTGCTATTCTGTGAACTGGAGGCAGATTTGCACAGAATGCAAGTGTTTTATTTGTGTACTTTTTGAGTGTGCGTCTGTGAAAATCAAATCGAAACATTAAAAGAGACTGGCTGATTAGCTAGCCATGGGGTGGAGGGCAGGAGTAGGTAAAAATTATATGGATAGTCGGTATGTCATGCTAATAAAACCAGTCAGTGTAGGTTATAGTTGGGTCACAGTGTCTGGCTGGTATCACAGTCTATAATAGTAGGGCCACTGGGTCATGCTATGAAATTTTGATTGTATGTGTGTGGCAGTGGGGTCACTGGGTCACCTTATGGAACCTTTACCAGCAATTGTATGAAAATCTGCCAATCTTGTACAGTTTAGATTTGTTCTAATTAAATAGACACAAATCTTGGTTCTACTTTTAATGTTAAAGGCAGAGTTGGTCTCAGGATTTGGACCTCTGCACCTTGAATTTCTAAAAGATCAACTATTAACTGCCATTAACTGTTCTTAAATAACTTTAAACACTGACAACTTTATTAAAATATTAGAACCAAACTGAGTGTCAGAGTTAATTTGTTTTTAGAAGATCTGGGCCGGGATTCTCCCCTACCCAGCGGGGCGGAGGGTCCTGGCGTAGCGGAGTGGCGCCAACCACTCCGGCGTCGGGCCTCCCCAAAGGTGCGGAATTCTCCGCACCTTTGGGGGCTAGGCCCGCGCAGGAGTGGTTGGCGCCACGCCGACCGGCACCAAAACCAGCGCCAATGGCCTTTGACGCTCGCCGGCTGGCGTCCGGGCTGGCCGAAAGGCCTTCGCCGGTTCGCGCGTGCACCAAGCGTCAGCTGCCGCTGACGTCACCACCGGCGCATGCACGGTAGGAGGGTTCTCTTCCGCCTCCGCCATAGTGGAGGCCATGGCGATGGCGGAAGAAAAAGAGTGCCCCACGGCACTGGCCCACCCGCCGACCGGTGGGCCCTGATCACGGGCCAGGCCACCCTGGGGGCACCCCCTCCCCCCCCGCGGGTCCGAGTGCCCCCCAGCCCCCAGGACCCCGGGGGCCCGCTCGAGCCGCCAATCCCACTGCTATCTAGGTGGTTGAAACCACGGCGGCGGGAGAGGCCACTCAGCGGCAGGACTTCGTCCCATCGCGGGCCGGAGAATCGCCGCAGGGGGACGCCGATCAGCGCAGAGGGCACGCCGATTGGCGCGGTGCGATTCCAGCCCCCGCCAATTCCCGGGTGGTGGAGAATTCCGGCCATGGCAGGGGTGAGATTTTCGCCGGTCCCGGGCTGGGTCGGAGAATTTTGCCCCTGATTCCTGTTTATTTTCAGTTTGTTAGTCTTTTAGTGTTTTAAAATTCACTTGAGGTACAATATTTTCATCGCATACAGTTCTCTTGGATGTTGGACTGGCTCGGATTAACCTTGTATTTAATTGACTTGCTGCAATGATTTATTTTAATGTCTTAATAATCTTTTCAATATTTCCTTTTCATATTCACTCTCCAATAGCACTACATCCGTCCTCCCTATGACCAGTGTCCTGGAGAATGGCATAGCTGGATCATAGAGAGGAATCATGTAAGGATACAATTGATAAGGTAAAGAGAAAGAACAAGAACAGGGTAGTTCGCGATGAGAGAAATGATACCACGCTGTGTAGGAAGCAGATGGTTTCAGAGTGTGGGAGAATGATAAAAAGACAGAACTAAATGCTCTGTATCTGAATACACGTAGCATACATAACAATAGCAATTAGAGAGATGTGGTTGCAAGGTGACCGAGGCTGGAATATGAACATGCAAGAGTATTTTGCATTTCAGCAGGAGAAAAAGAAATAATTGGCTGTGTCATTAAACAACGAGATTATTGCTGTAGTGAGAAATGATGTTGGTTCAGAAGAGCAAGATGTAGATTTCGTTTGGGTGGAGAGAAGTCACTGGTGGGAATCGTTTATAGGCCCCATACAGTAGCTACACCTAGCACAGAGTATACATGAAAAGAATAATGGGGACTTGTAACATAGGTACTGTAATACTTGTAGATCTTACTTTTCATTATTTAGATTTATTGTCACATGTACTGAAGTACAGTGAAAAATACAGTTCTGCGTACAGTCCAGGCAGATCGTTCCATACATGACAGACAGACATACAATAAATATACAATGTGAACACATAGACATGAGGTGAAGCATACAGAGTATAGTGCTACAACAGTAGAGAAGATGCTTAGAGAGATCAGTTTAGTCTGTAAGAGGCCCATTCAGGAGTCTGGTAACAGTGGGGAATGTGTTAGTGTGTTGTCTCAGACTTTTACATCTTCTGCCCGATGGAAGAGGTTGGAAGAGGAAATAACCCAGGTGGGAAGGGTATTGTTTATGCTACCAGCTTTCCCAAAGCAGTGGGTGGTTTAGGGTGGCACTGTGACACAGTGGTTAGCACTGCTGCCTCACAGCACCAGGTACCCGAGTTCAATTCCAGCCTTGGGTCACTGTCTGTGTGGAGTTTGCACTTTCTCCCTGTGGCTGCGCGGGTTTCCTCCGGTGCTCCGGTCTCCTCCCATAGTCCAAAGATGTGCAGACTAGTTGGATTGACCATGCTAAATTGCCCCTTAGTGCCCAATAAATTAGGTGGGGTTACTGGGTTATGGGGATAGGTCAGGGGACTGACCCTTTCAGAGGGTGGCTGGATGGGCTGAATGCACTTCTGCACTGAAGGAATTCCATAATTCTAGACCGAGTCAATGGATGGGAGATGGGTTCGCGTGATGGACTGGGCTATGTTCACGACTCTCTGTAGTTTCTTACGGTCTTGGGCCGAACAGTTGCCATACTAAGCTGTGATGCAGCCAGATAGGACGCTTTCTATAGTGCATCTTTAACAATTGTTAAGAGTCAATGTGGAAATGCCAAATTTCCTGAGGAAGTGTAGGTACTGTTGTGCTTTCTTGGCTGTTGCGTCAACGTGGGTGGACCAGGACAGATTGTTGATGGTGTGCACACCTAGTAATTTGAAGCTGTCAACCATCTCCACCTTGGCACCATTGATGCAAACAGGGATATGTACAATACTTTGCTTCCTGAAATCGCTGATCAGCTCCTTAGTTTTGCTGACATTGAAGGAGAGATTGTTGTTGTTGCACCATGTCAGTAGGTTCTCGTCTCCCTCATGTACTCTGGCTCATCGTTGTTTGAGATCCGACCCACTACAGTCGTGTCATCAGCAAACTTGTAGATGGAGTTGGAGCCGAGTTTTGTCACACAGTGGTGTGTGTATAGGGCATGTAGTGGGCTAAGTACACAGCCTTGCAGGGCCCCGATATTGACGACTATCATGGAGCAGATGTTGTTGTTTATCCTTACTGATTGTGGTCTATGTCCAGTATCCAGTTGCAGAGGGAGGAGCCAAGTCCTAGGTTTTGGAGTTTGGATATCAGTTTGGCTGGGATTATGGTCTTAAAGGCAAATTAGACAAATCAAATTTGCAAAGGTTGTCTGGAAGAAGAGTTCATAAAATATATTTCGGACAATTTCTTGGAGCAATACATTTTGGAGCCAAGCAGGGAGCAGGCTATTTTAAACCTGAAATGAGATAGGATTAATTAATAGCCTCATTGTAAAGGATCCTCTAAAATGATCAAAACATGTCAGAATTTTGCATTTAGTTTCAGTGTGAGAAATGTGGGTATAAAACTAGCATCTTCAACTAAATTACTAGGGAATGAAGACAGAGTTGGCTAAAGTCGGCTGTTTAAAAGATAGGATGGTGGAGAAGCAGTGGCATACATAAGGAGATATGTTGTCACTCTCAATAAGGTTATATTCTATTAAAGACTATGTGAAGGATGCATCATCTGTGGCTAAGGAAGTTAAGAATGGGATCAATTGAAAGAAAATGTGTGCAATACTGCAAAGATTAATGGTATGTCAGAAATGGTAAATTTTAGAAACAATCAAAGAAAGACTAAAATAAAGGGCAAAATTAAAATATTAAATAAAACCAGGTAGAAATATAAAAAGAACAGTGAGTTTGTACAAGTATATAAGAAAGAAAAAGAGTCACTGAAGTGAGTGTTGGTTCCCTAGGAATTAATGGGAAATTAGTAAAGGCAGAAACATTGAACTGGCATTTTCCATCAGACTTTACCGTAGAAGACTGTAGAAGTTAGGTGGATTGGCCATGATAAATTGCCCTTAGTGTCCAAAAATTGCCCTTAGTGTTGGGTGGGGTTACTGGGTTATGGGGATAGGGTGGAGGTGTTAACCTTGGGTAGGGTGCTCTTTCCAGGAGCCGGTGCAGACTCGATGGGCCGAATGGCCTCCTTTTGCACTGTAAATTCTATGATGACAAAAATGTCTTGGATTAATTGAAAGTCAAGAGAGGAAAAAGAAGGGAAGGAGGACCTTCAAAACAATTGCTATCGCCAGAGAAAAAGTAGCGGGATTAAAGGCTGCCACGTTCCCTGCATCCTGGGGTCTTAAAAGCGGTGATTGCAGAGATGGTGGATAATAATCTTTAATAGTGTCACAAGTAGGCATACATTAACACTGTAATCAAGTTACTGTGAAAATCTACATTGTGGATCTTCCAAAATTCCACAGATTCTGGAGAGGTCCTGGTGGTTTACAACTGTGACACCTCTTCAAGAAAGGACGGGGACAGAAAGCAGGAAACTATCGGCTAGTTGACCTAACCACTATAATTGGAAATTGCTAGAATCCATTATTGAGGAGGTAATAGGTGGGCATTCAGAAATTATAACACAGTCAAGCAGACTCAATATAGCTTATGAAAGGGAAATTGTGTTTGACTAATTTATTAGAGCTCTTTGAAAAACTAACAAAAAGAGTGGATAACGGTGAACCTGTAGAATTGGATTTCCAAAAGGCATTTGCTAAGCTGCCACATAAAAGGTTGCTACCTTGTGGTGTTGGATGTAGCATATTTAGCATGGATAGAGGATTGGTTAGCTAACAGCAAATAGAAAGTTGGGATAAATGAGTCCTTTTCGGGTTGGCAAATTGTGACCAGTCGAGCGCCACAAGGATCATTGCTGGGTTTACAACTATTTACAATCAGCATTAGTGACTTGGATGAAGGCAGCTAAATATGCAGGTGAACATGTGGGTTGGGTGAGAATAAGGAAATGGGGCGGTGCGGTGGTTGACGTGGACCTGGGTTCGATCGCGGCCCCGTGTAACTGTGGAGTTTGCACATTCTCCCCGTCACACTAAATTACCCCCTAATTGGGAAAGAAAAATTTTTAATGAAGTGGGCAAAAATTAGGCACGTAGTTTATAATGTGTGGAATGCTTGTCTTTGGCAAGAATAACAAAGTAAAATATTTTATAAATGGAAAGAAAATCCTCTTTTGTCCTGAAATATAAATTATTGTGATTGCTTGAAATTTAGTATTGTTGGATTTGCCCTAATGAGTCTAAGGTGTAAAAGCTTCAACAACATGTCTTTCTTTTCGTGAATGATTAGAAAACACATCCACAATGTTTACATAAGCATTTTTAAAACTTGTAGTTAAGCCAGATAGAGCAGATGCTACAGAATAAGTATCTACCAAGAATCTTGATGACAAGTTAGCCTCCTTCATTGAGGTGGGCTGGGCTATGCAGCTTACTTAAGTCGTTCCTTCTGCTCTCATCTGCTCCATAGTGAGAAGTGGCGGGGACGAATTCCGTTCAAATTGTCACAGGGTAGATTCATGTCCTCAGTGCCCATAAACTTCTGAGGCTGATAATAAATGCTAACTGTTCCACTGCTCCCAGCCCATTGCTCAATTTTTGTAGCATATTAGGCCAAGCATTTGAAGTTCATTTTGGGTTTGTCCAGTGATTTTAATAATGTGGACACAGTAGTCGAGTGGTTATAGTACTGAATCAACAACCTAAGAGGTCATGAGTTCAACTATGAAACTTAATTCTACGATGAACGAAAACAATAATGAAAGCTCCTGGATGTTTTTTTAAACAAACAACTGATTTACAAATATCCTTCATGAGAGAGACTACCGAGTCTGGCATATATGTGACTCCAATTACATGCTACATAATTGACTTTTAGTACTGTAAGGGTAATGAAGAATGCTCAATAAATACTACTTTGTCAGTGCTCATTGCCCCAAAACAACATTTTTTCAAAAAGGTTGAGCAGAGTGAAGTTGCATTTCCAGGGATTTTTTTTGCTTGATACAATGCACTCAAACAAGTTGTCAGGACATTTGAAACTTAATAAATCACTTTGAACAGCAGCAGAAATTCCTTCATGTTTGAAGATCAGCGAACGCTGAAGACTGCACATTGCTTGGATGTGTCACCCACAGATTGATGTAAACCATTGTTTCTGCTCCAAAGGATCGGGAAATGAAGAAGAGGAGCTCATAAAACGGGAATGGGTGTACTCAACAAATGTATTTTATAATCCATTGAAAATCGAATTCTATGTTTAAAGTGTTAACCACTGTTTTATTGAAACCATAGAGGAGGGGGTCAGGGACCTACAGCACATGTGCCAAAGGTAGCACGTCCGATGATATTCAGTGGCACGCGAGATGACCATCCACTCTGAGCAGCCAGAGCCGCAGCACGGGAGAGGCAAAGGGCGGGATTCTCTGTCTCCCATGCCGAAATATCAAGAAACGCAATTGGGCGGAGATTCGGTCGTAATGCCAAAATCGTGGTGGGCGCCAGTTGCATGTCAGAATGCCATGCTATGGTGCAACGTCAGCAGTGTCAATATGTTCTACACTGCATGTACAGTAAACGCCGTAGCATAACAGCGGGTCTGACCCGATGTTCTCCGGGGCCCCCACGCTCCTCCGCCAGGGGGAATTACTGATGGAAAGTTTCACTTCTGGTTTTAAAAATCGAAAACAGGCGCCATGGCTGACGAGGAAGAGAGGAGGTAGGACATGCAGAGGCATGACCTTGGGCTCCTGGTGCTGGGAGGAGGACTCCGCCAGGCCCGAGGGGGGTGGGGGGAGCAGCAGGTTGTGACTTGGGGATGGGCCGTGCGGTCAGGGTGACCCCCAAAGGGACTGGAGTGTCAAGGCACAGTCCGGCATTGCCACGGCCTGCAAGGCAGCCACTGCACTGGCCACAAACCATGGACCATAGTTATGCAGAGTGCCACAGCTGTATGGATGCCACCACTCCCCGAACCCCAGCCCCCACCCCACCAACTCCCCATACCTACCACGACTGGCCGCCAGCGAGGCAGCAGGCAGCCCACCCAAGGGCAACATCCATCATATCCCCTGCAGGAGGACAGGCCTGCGGAGCGTACCACTGGTTTGGGTAGCGCAGGCCACCGGTACCCCTGGCAGTCAGAGGCCCCCACAGTGCCGAGCTCCGACGGTGCCAGTGGTGCAGTGTGTAGCCCATTGGATCTGGTTGGTCACAGGATTATGCACCAAGCTAACCCATGTCTGACTTTCACCTAGTACAGATAGTGGACCTTGGAATTTAACTAGGAATGGTGGCCTTCATCCTAGTCGCCACAGGCCTGAGTGATGCACTGAGGCTGTATGAGCTGTGCGTGGAGCTGCTCCACAATCACACCCATGTAGCAACCATGGACGTGATCGAGTGTTGCTTCAGCATCCTGAAGATCCAGTGCAGGTGCCTCGACCGTTCTGGATCCCCAATATAGTGCTGGAAGTGTTTCCCACATAGTGGTGATCTGCTGCATCCTCCACAACATCACACAGCAGAGGGCCAATGTGCTGGAGGAGGAAAATGGTGGTCAGGCCTCGTCTGATAAGGAGGATGTAGAGAAGGGTGAGGATGGGCATGTCATGGACCCGGTCAGGCATGGGAGGCCGCACAACGTTGGCGGGCACAGGATCCTATGATTGTCTCCTGGTTCACTGACTAAGGGGCCTGGCCAACGGCACAGACATCCCATCCCAGACACCACTCCCTGCGCAACCCAACCTCACCCCCTGAAACCTTCTCCCTGATTCCTACCTGCCTCACTATATGACACAGGCCCGAGT